>NC_133133.1:96926831-97276788 GCF_048418815.1 Hemitrygon akajei | reverse complement strand
TTCCACACTAATTATTGATGCAACTGACTTCAACACACATCACCAGCGGAGAGCTTTCCTCGACTTTCCATGATGTTTGATTAAACCTGCAAAGGACAATAATTACAACTTAGAAATAATTAAAAACTACTTTTATTTCGTTTAAATACATTTATAATTTGGGTTATAATATTCCTTTCTGCTTTTCAGGCGTATTTAATTGTTCTATGTGCAAATTTTGGATTCGTGGTAGAGTCGATATTCGTATGGCGCGTTTCCGCTTTCGAATTTTTAGCATGCAGGCATCTCCTGGAAATGTGAATAGATTAACAACAGAAATTGATAGAAACTAAACTGGCAGATTCATAAAACAGACGCAAAGATTGTCTCGTGACTACGAATGGGTTCCGTTTCATTGTGGGGAGAACGCTCCTCAGATCCACATTCCGTTTGAATTACACCATATAAAATGCATTTTGTTTTAGTTTGCTACTGTGTGTGTGAGTGAGCGAGAGAGAGAGAGAGAGAGAGAGAGAGAGAGAGAGAGAGAGAGAGAGAGAGAGAGAGAGAGAGAGAGAGAGAGAGAGAGAGAGAGAGAGAATGTGTGAGAGAGAGTGAGAGAGCGAGAGTGGGAGAGAGACAGTGAGGTACACACTCCGTTCGAATTACACTATATTAGATGCATTTGGTTTTAGTTTGCTACGGTGTGTGAGAGTGAGAGAGGGAGAGAGAGAGAGAGAGAGAGAGAGAGAGAGAGTGAGTGAGAGTGTGAGAGAGTGAGAGACAGAGAGAGAGAGAGTGAGAGAGAGCGTGAGACAGAGAGAAAGTGAGAGTGAGAGTGTGAGAGAGTGAGTGAGAGTGTGAGAGAGTGAGAGACAGAGAGAGAGTGAGAGTGAGAGAGAGCGTGAGAGACAGAGAGAGAATGAGAGTGAGAGAGCGGGAGAGAGCGAGAGTGTGAGAGGGAGTGTGAGACAGAGAAAGAAAGAGTGAGAGACAGAGAGAGAGCGAGAGAGTAAAAGAGAATGTGAGAGAGTGTGTGTGTGTTTGTGTACGTGTAAAAGAGAGTGTGTGAGAGAGTGAGAATGTAAGAGAGGGTGAGAATGAGAGAGCGAGAGAGAGTGAGTGTGTGAGAGGGAGTGTGTGCGTGAGAGAGTGAGAGAAAGACAGAGAAGGCATCGAGGGGTGGGTCAAAGAGTTGGCTACTTCGGGAGGTCAATGTAAAGACGAGCGAGGCGGCCGGACAGGAAATAAGCTGGTGACGGCCTTCATCAAAGTATTATTCTTGGTATCTTGCAGTGGAGGCGAAAGCAGAAGGGCCCAAAACCCAGAGGTCTCCGTCTCCCAGATCATTCGGCGGTGACTTTGAAGGTCCACAGGTAGAACTACAGGGGATGGATCTTTGGAAGAGGTTTCACGAGATAGGGACTGAGATGATCATCACAAAAGCTGGCAGGTGATACAAGACGAGTTAAACTTTTCACTTCGTTCGTACACTCGGGATTGTTCTTTAGCATAAAACGTAAACAACGAAAATTGCTTTTTTTAAGAGGCGTTGTCCGTTGGCAAAATTTGGACAGTAAAACAATAAGAACCTCGCTTGGGTTAATTGAAGATCCGTAAAATATAATAGCGGACCCAATCCCTCCCAGTACGTAGTTTGCTTGACCAGAGATTTATTTAGAGCTTCGCATTTACTGTTTGAATAATCTTTTAATTTGGAAAACTTACAAATATCTGTAATTTTGTAAATAGAATCCAGAAAATTATATTAATATCAGATATTTACCGCAATGCAGCTTTCTCGCCTCTACCAAAATTAAAAATAAGGCCACTGATTTGTGGTTTTCAATTAGGGAAAGCTAAGATTTTAACGTAAAGATTTGGATTTATCCTAATAAACGGGAATGCCTTGTTGCGATTGCAAGCAGCGCAGGTTACACATCGCAGCATTGGCGGGACGGGTTCTTCAAAACAGTGAAGAAAGGCCTTTGACATTTTGCTCATGCTCCGCACTCTGGCCGTCTCTACTTCGGTAAAGCGGATAAGAGTGGACATTCAGTCTAATGGTGCCAATTTCTGCACAGGCGCATGTTTCCTGCCATCAGAGTGAAAATCAGAGGTCTGGAGCCCGAACAGCGGTATTACATCGCCATGGATATTATCCCCGTGGATTCCAACAGATACAGGTACTCTTCACAGCATCTACGCCGGTTCGGTGACAAGCCGGCACCGCTGCCCTCTAGAAATCATGACACACACGCATAGTACAGTGGGCATCCTTTAATTCCCTGAAGCAACCCTTCAGCAAAAATGGAACTTTTTCAGCAAATACAGACAACTTGGCGAGTTGATTCTATATTTTGCTAACAAAACAAAATTCGTTTAACTATATAATGTCATCATCATGTCCCACGTTTAAATGACGTACATAGTCAATCCAAGACCATGATTGGACCTGATAAATTTTCTACAGACGTGGTTTTCCATTGGCTCCTTCTGGGCAGTGTCTTTACAAGACGGGTGACCCCAGCCATGATCCATACCCTTCAGAGATTGTCTGCCTGGCGTCAGTGGTCACATAGCCAGGACTTGTGATATTCACCGGCTGCTCATAGGATCATCTTCCTTCAGCTCCCATGCCTTCCCCTGACTCTGATGGGGTGTGGGGGCTAAGCAGGTGCTACACCTTGCCCATGGATGGCCTGCTGGTTAGCCGGGGAAGGAGCACCAGACACCTCCTTTGGTAGAAATGTATCAGTTCTTTGCCACCCAAAGAGAGTATGACATTAGTTAAAATTAGATGAGATACAAATTGACAAGAGAATACACAATGTAAGTGCAGGAATAGGCCACTCAGCCCCCCAGTCCTACAACATCATTTAATGCTGCTATGGCTGAGACTCCCCAGACCACAACTCCTCTTCTATGCCAGTTCTCCACAACCCAAATCTTCCTATACACTACTTTTTTTTAAGTACCCTGATGAACAAATGTCCACAACCCGCTGAGGTACAGGGGAAGAGAGATTCACCATTTTGTAAAAAATCCACACATCAGTTTTACATGATCATGGAACATAGAATATTACAGCACAGGATGAGGCCCAACCAGATGCCAATGTAACTAATGCCATTAGCCTGCACCTGACCCATTCCCTATCTACTTACATACCTATCAAAAATTGCCATCACACCTACTTCTACCACCTTCTCTGGCAACATGTTCCAGCCACCTACCACTTTCTATGTAAAAAGCTTGCCTCACAAATATCCTTTAAACTTTCTGTCTCTCATCTTAAACCCCTGCCTCTTGTACTTGACCTTTTCACCCTATGGAAGAGATTCTGAATATCTCCCCTAATTTCATAAACATGTAGCAGGATTACCTCAGCCTCCAAAACACAAGGGAAAGCAATCCAAGTTTCTGCAATCTCTCTTTTAGAATGAGACAACATCATGGTAAGCCTCTTCTATACCCTCTCCAAAGTCTCAATGCCTTTCCAATAATGTGGTGACCAGAAGACCAGAAGATATTGAAGCAGAATTAGGCCATTAGGCTGATCCAATTCTGTTCCATCATTTCATCACAGCTGATCTAATTCTACTCTCATCTCCAATCTCCTCCCGTTTCACTGTATCCCTTCATGCCCTGACCAATCAAGAATCTATCAACCTCTGCCTTTAAATATACAGTAAGGCTTGGCCTTCACAGCTGCCTGTGGCAAAGAAACATCAAAACATAGAAACATAGAAAACCTACAGTACAAAACAGGCCCTTCGGCCCACAAAGCTGTTCCGAACATGTCCTTACCTTAGAACTACCTAAGCTTTATAGACAATATAGGTGCAGGAGTTGGCCATTTAGCCCTTTGAGCCAGCACCGCCATTCAATGTGATCATGGCTTATCATCCACAATCAGTACCCCATTCCTGCCTTCTCCCCATATCCCTTGACTCTGCTATCTTTAAGAGCTCGATCTAACTCTTTCTTGAAAGCATCCAGAGAATTTGCCTCCACTGCCTTCTGAGGCAGAACATTCCATAGATTCACAACTCTCTGGGTGAAAAAGTTTGTCCTGAACTCCATTCTAAATGGCCTACCCCTTATTCTTAAACTGTGGCCTTTGGTTCTGGACTCCCCCAACATTGGGAACATGTTTCCTGCCTCTAGCATATCCAATCCCTTAATGGGCTTTACCCATAGCCCTATATTTTTCTAAGCTCCAAGGATTCCACAGATTCACCACTCTCTGGCTAAAGTAATTCCTCCTTCCCTCCATTCTAAAAGGATGCCCCTCTATACTGAGGGCCTTAGACTTAGACTCTCCAACCATAGGAAACATCTTCTGCACATCCACTCTATCATGCTTTTCACTATTTGATGGGTTTAAATTAGATCATCCTTTATTCATCTGAATGCCAGTGAATACAGGCCTAGAGCCATCAAATACTCTTCATATGAGAAGTCATTCAATCTTGGAATCATTTTCATGAATCTCCTTTGAACCATCTCCAGTTTCAGTATATCCTTTCTGAGATGAGGAGTCCAATACTCCAAGTGAGGCTTCCCCAGTGTTATATAAAGTCTCAACATTATATCATTGCATATATTTTCTAGTCCTCTTGAGATGAATGCAAGCATTGTATTTGTCTTCCTTAGCGTGGACTCAACCTGCAGATTAACCTTCAGGGAATCTTGCACAAGGATTCTCCAGTCCCTTTGTGCCTCAGTTTTTTTTCTATTTGTTTCTCCATTTAGAAAATAGACAACCTTTTGATTTCTTCTACCAAAGTGCATGACCATACACTCCCAACAGTGTATTCTATATACCATTTCTTTGCCCATTCTCTTAATCTGTCTAAATCGTTTTGTATCCTCCCTACTTACTTAAAACTGCTTGCCCATCTAGCTATCTTCATATTGTCTGATAATTTTGCAACAAAGCCATCAATTCCATCATCAAATCATTGACATATAATGTAAAAAGAATTTGTCCCAGCTGAGACCCTTGTGGAACACCACTAGTCACCGGCAGCCCTCCAGGAAGAGGCTCCCATTATTCCCGCTCTTTGCCTCCTGCTTTATCCATGCTAGAATCTTTCTTGTTATATCATGGACTCGTAGTTTATTAAGCAGCCTCATGTGTGGCACCTGCTCAAAGGCTATCTGAAAATCCAAGTACACAACATCAACTGATTCTCCTTTGTCTATTCTGCTTGTTATTTCTTCAAAGAATTCCAACAGATTTGTTAGGCAAGATTTTCCCTTGAGGAATCCATGCTGACCACAGCCTTATTTATCATGTGCCTCCAAGTATACTGAGTCATCATCCTTAATAATCAACTCCAACACCTTCCCAACCACTGAGGTCACTCTAACTGACCTAAAATTTCCTTTCTTTGCCTCTCTCCCTCCTTAAAGAGTGGAGTGATATTTGCAATTTCCCAGTCTTCCAGAACTATTCTAATGATTCCTGAAAATCATTACACTTCAGCCACTTGTTTCAGAACTCTTGGGTGTATACCATGTGGATCATCTGGTCTAGTTGACTTATCTATCTTCAGACCTTTCAGTTTCACAAGAAGCTTCTCTCTGGTTATGGTATCTTCACACACCTGATGACCCCTGACATCTGAAACTTCCACCATACCACTAGTGTCTTCCAGAGTGAAGACTGACGCAAAATACTTATTCATTATCCCCCATTACTACCTCTCCAGCATCATTTTCCAATGGTCTGATATCCACTCTCATCTCTCTTTTACACTTTATCTGAAGAAATGTTTGGTATCCACTTTAATATTATTGACTAGTTTACTTTTGTATTCCATCTTAAACTTCTTAATGACTTTTTTAGTTGCCTTCTGTTGTTTGTTAAAACCTTCCCAATCCTCTAGATTCCCATTAATTTGTGCTATGTTACATGCCCTCTCTTTGGTTTTGACTTCTGTTAGTCATCTTTCCTTTGGAATACTTCTTCCTCTTTGGGATGCATTTATCCTATACCTTCTGAATTGCTTCCAGAAATTCCAGCCATTGCTTGTCTGCTGTCATCCCTGCCAGTATTGTTTCCCAATCAGGTCTGGCCAACTCCTCTCTCATGCCTCTGTAATTCCCTTTACTTCACTGTAATACTGATACATCTGTACATCTGATACTCCTCCATCTCAAATCTCAGGGTGAATTCGATAATATTATGATCACCTCCCTTGATGGTTCTTTTACCTTAAGCTCTCTAATCAATTCTGGTTCACTGCACAGCACCCAATCCCGAATAGCTGATCAATTAGTGGGCTCAGCCATGAGCTGTTCTAAAAAGCCACCTTATAGGCACTCTAGAAATTCCCCTTCTTGGAATGCTGCACCAACCTACCTGCTAATTTACCTGCCTTTGAAGTCCATCTTGACTATTGTAACATTACCTTTTTGATATGCATTTTCTATCTCCCATTGTAATTTGTAAGCCACATCCTTGCTACTGTCTGGGGGTCTATGTAAAAATCCCATTGGGATCTTTTTAATCTTGCAGTTCTTTAGGTCTATCCATAATAATTCAATACCTATGTCATCACTTTCCAATGATATCATTTATTTTTTTTCAACAGAACTGCAATTTATTATCAATAGAACAAAGCCACCCCTTCTACCATTCTGCCTGTCCTTTCAATACAATGTGTCTCCTTGGACATTAAGATCCCAGCATCTTATGTATGACTACAACATCATACCTGCCAAGCTGCAAGTTTTCTACCTTATGCCGTATACTGCACGCATTCAAATACAACATCTTCAGTCCTGTATTCACCCTTTTCTATTTGGTCCACCTTTTACATTGCAACTCATCTTGTTGACTGCAATTTTGCCCTATCAACAGCCTCTCCTCACTACACATTGCCTCTGTTTGTAAACCAGCTACCTCATCTTCAACACTATCATCCGCCTTTCCTGTGATACTTCTTGCATTGAAGTATAGATGGTTCAGGACACTAGTCACATCGTACTCAACCTTTTGATTCCTAACTTTGTCTGAAGTCTTACCAACATCTGCCTCCAAAATCTCTCCACTAACTGTTCTGGCACTCTGGTTCCCATCCCCCTGCAACTCTAGCTTAAACCATACCTTGCAGCATTAACAAACATTGCTGCTAGGAATGTTCCAGTTCAGGGGCAAACCATCACTTCTGTGTAAGGTCCCACCTTCCCTGGAAGTGTTACAAGGTGGGGGGCAAGGGTACTCGAGAAGGACCAAAAAGCAGGACACAAACACGTTTTCTTAAGGTTCAATAAAATAGAGTTTATTAACCATATAACCATATAACAATCACAGCACGGAAACAGGCCATTCCGGCCCTCCTAGTCCATGCCGAACTCTTAATCTCACCTAGTCCCACCTACCCGCACTCAGCCCATAACCCTCCACTCCTTTCCTGTCCATATACCTATCCAATGTTACCTTAAATGACACAACTGAACTGGCCTCTACTACTTCTACAGGAAGCTCATTCCACACAGCTATCACTCTCTGAGTAAAGAAATACCCCCTCGTGTTTCCCTTAAACTTTTGCCCCCTAACTCTCAAATCATGTCCTCTCGTTTGAATCTCCCCTACTCTCAATGGAAACAGCCTATTCACGTCAACTCTATCTATCCCTCTCAACATTTTAAATACCTCGATCAAATCCCCCCTCAACCTTCTACGCTCCAATGAATAGAGACCTAACTTGTTCAACCTTTCTCTGTAACTTAAGTGCTGAAACCCAGGTAACATCCTAGTAAATCGTCTCTGCACTCTCTCTAATTTATTGATAACTTTCCTATAATTCAGTGACCAGAACTGTACACAATATTCCAAATTTGGCCTCACCAATGCCTTGTACAATTTACTCTTTACAAGGAGAACTGTGACACAAGGATAGAACACAAACTTTGGACTTGGAGACTTGGAGGAACACAGACCTTGGACTTGGAGACTTGGGACGAGGAATGCCGCAGCCCAGACTTGGACACTTGGGACTTGGATCACCACAGCCAGCACTTGATACTTTGGACTTGGAACACCAGGGCCAGGACTTGATACTCAAACACAGGACATGAAACATTGAGCCAGGACTCCGCCTTCAGACATGAGGCATGGAGCTGGGACTCTTTAACACCGGGGTCAGGACCCTTCTAGGGTACAGGGCCGGGACCCCTCTTTAGACAGGACATTGATACAGAGACCACACAACAACAGTCCATGCGAGTAGCGGCAAACGGCCTACTGTGCTGGATAAACGACGACAAAACAACGGACGGTACTATCACTGGACTCAAGTTTGTTCCAAGCTGCGGGGGCTCTTAACTCACTCTGGTGGGTTAACCTTGCCCGGACCCACTCTGGAAAGGGAAGGCGAGTTGCTGGCACTTGCTGCAGGAGGAGACTTGGCTTGCTCCGGCTAGAAAACTTTGGCTTGTGTTAGCTACGGTGACTTCGCTAATACTCCATAACACTCTCGCTGAAGCTAGGGGCTTATAAACTGCCGGTTCAGTCAAGAGTAAATTACCTTAATCACCAAGCTCAAGAGACATGTGAAACAGGGAATTAAAGGGGAACAAGGAGTCAATGGTCCAGACCATAACACAACCTAGATAAATTTAAAGGGAAACTGATCCGGACCATGACAGGAAGAGAGTCCAATTATCCAAAAATCTTATGCCTTCCTTCCTACACTGACTTTTTAGCCATGTATTAACCTATATAATCTTCCTAGTTCTGGCCTCACTAGCACATGGCATGGGTACCAATCCTGAGATCACAACTGTTGAAGTCCTGCCCTTTAACTTAGCACCTAACTCCCTGCACTCCCTATGCACAACCTCATCACTTGTCCTACCCATTTCATTGATACCAATAAAAACACAAAATGCTGGCAGAACTCAGCAGGCCAGACAGCATTTTGTGTTTTTATTTATTTCCAGCATCTGCAGATTCACTTGTGTTGTCATTGATACCAACATGGTTCATGACTTCTGGCTGCTCACCCTCCCACTTAACAATGCTGAGGTCTCGATCTGAGATATGCCCGATCTGAATATGGTACTCAGGAAGCAACATACTATCCAGGAATCTTATTCTCATCATGGAACCTCCTGTCAATTCCCTTAATTAACAAATCCCCAATCACCACACATGCCTCTTGTTCTCCCTTCCCTTGTGAGTCGCAGAGGCAGATTCAGTGCTAAAGACCCGACCACAGTGACTTTCCCCCATTAGGTCATCCCTCCAGACAGCATCTAAAGTGATAAACCTGTGTTTAGGGAGATGGGCACAGGACTACACTGTCCTGGCTGGTAAACCACTTTCACATTCCTGACTGTCACCCAGTCTCCTGTGTCTTGCACCTTGGGTATAATTATCTCTCTATATGTATAATCCACCAGCCCACCAGCCTCTCAAGTCATCCAGTTCCTCTTCCAGTTCCAATTCCTGAATGCAGTCTGTTAGAAGTTGCAGCAGGATGCATTTCACGCAGTTGTAGTTGCCAGGGACACTGGAGATCTCCCTGTCTTCACAAGAGGATCATTTCACTATCCTGCCTGGCATCTCTACTGTCCTAACTGAGAGGATATAAAGAAAAGATGGAAAAAAAACTTAAGTTTGAGCTTTTCTTTCCTTTGCTTTCTCTGATTGAAGCCTCTCTTCACTGAAGCTTTGAAGAACTAAAGCCTGATCACCGCTGTGACTGTCCACTCAGACGATGGACGCCAACCTTGCACTTGCCTTTCTAATCAATCCCAAATGCCAGCTGATTGCTGATCAAAGTCTATGCTGACCCATTTAACCTGCTTTGTCCCATCAACCTGCACCGACACCATAGTCATCCAAAACTCTACTATCCATGAATCTAGCAAAACTTCCCTTAAATGTTGAAATCGAACTCACATGCACCACTTGTACTGGCAGCTCATTCCACACTCCCATGATCCTCTGGGCAAAGAAGTTACCCCTCATGCTCCCCTTAAAATTTCACCTTTCAGCCCTAACACATAACTTCTAGTTCTAGACCCACCCAACCTCAGTGGAAAAAGCCTACTTGCATTACCCTATCTATACCCCTCATAATTTTGTATATCTGTATCAAACCTCCTCTCAATCTTTTTCATTCTAAGGAATAAAGTGCTAACCTATTCAATCTTTCCTTACACTCAGGTCCTCCATTCCCAGCAACATCCTTGTAAATGTTCTCTGTACTCTTTCAAATGTATTTACATCTTTCCTGTAGGTGGGTGATGAAAGCTGCACACATTTCTCCATATTAGTCTGCATCAATGTCTTATACAACTTCAACATAACACCCCATCTCCTGTACTCAATACCTTGATCTTAGCAAGGCCACGGTGCTAAAAAAAAAATTTGTGATGCTATCTACCTGTGATACCACTTTGAATGAATAATGGGTCTGTAGATCCAGATCCCTCTGTTCTACCACACTCCTCAGTACCTGACCACTCACTGCGGTGATTGTGATCACCTACCCTAGATGATCCTCCCAAAGTGAAACACCTCACACTTCTCTACATATAATTCCATCTGTTATTTTTAAGCCCATATTTCCAGCTTGTTCAGATATTGCTGCAATCTTTGTGTCATCTGCAACTTTGCTGATCCAGTTAGCCACAGTATCATCCACATCATTGATGTAGATGACAAACAACAGAAGACCCAGCCCCGATCCCCATGGCACTCTACTAGTCACAGAGGCAACCACCTACTACCACTTTCAGGCCTCTCCCACAATGCCAATGTCTAATACAAATTACCATCACATCATGAATGCCAAGCGGATGAGTGACTACAGTCAAAGAACATAATGCAAGCTGATGATATACTGTACATTATCTTTGATAGATCTCACCATCTGAACTATCTGTATAGGAAGCTGCTGAACTGTGTCTGTCTGTGGAAGACTGAGAGATGGATCACGACAGAGACCGCCGGCCAGTTAACGTAAAAATACGTTATCAGTGCTGTCATATAATACAGCAGTAGCTTCTTTTCAAATCAATTCCCTAAGTACGTACACTTAGGTTTAAGAGGAGTCACTATTCTATGTGCATTGCTCTAGGAAATGTACAGCATCAATAGTGATCAGATGGATTGGGAGTCAATAGCATTGTTCTCTTTTGAGCACTGAAAGTTAAAAAGAAGTTTGCACAACATTTTGATACACAGTGAACATGTTTCTGGTTGCCACAGATGTTAGGGAAATCGTGAAAAAAAAACCCTTCCTGATCTGGAAATTAGCCTGTAATAATGCCTTCTACATGGGAAATTGAGTGGGTACGAATGGGGGCATTTTTCAAGACTTGTACATGTGTATGATGTTGGCAGGTACGTGTACCACAGTTCGCAGTGGATGGTGGCTGGAAATAGTGAGCAGCCTTCGCTGACACCACGAATGTACGTCCACCCCGATTCTCCAAGTTCAGGGCAGTCCTGGATGAAACAGGTCATCAGTTTCGACCGGGTAAAACTTACCAACAACGACATGGACCAGAAAGGACATGTAAGAGTTATCATCATTTCAGAAAGGCACACTCCTCCCCGAAAGGCACAGTCTGAATCAGTGCAGCGAACACTTGCGCAGATTATCCTTCTGGCCTACGTGAGTGTGGACTGCATCTAGATAACAATGGCATGACCCAAAATTATACTTGTGGCACATTTATTAACATATTTCCAAGAAGAATTGGGTCAGTGCTATAAAAGGTGGAAAACCAGCCGAAGACTGGTATCATTCAGCTCATGCCTGGTATATGGTGTCATGTGCCTCACCCCTGTGCTTAGTTTAATGGTCAGTGCACTGTGGCAGTCAGGCTCCCATACCGGTTTGCGAATTTGGGCTAGGCTAACGAGAAGTGGCAGCGTGTACATTCCCCGGGCTGAGCCAGTGCTGAGCAGAACCCACACCAACACGGTAAACAGGGGAGTAGCTTGGATGTCAATTATCACATATTATATGTCAACACTTATATTACAATTCAGTTACACATTACAACTCAGTGGAGGCTTGTTCAAAGGATCATTTTATTGTCAAAGTATGTATGTACAATACATCTCTGATATTCATCTTTTCCCAATAGCCATGAAATACAGAAAGATTGTTGAAAGAAAATGCGTCAACTCCCTCACCAGCCCCCCCCATCACGAATAAGAAAAATAAAACTCCTAAAGCCCCAAAATCCCCACCCCTTCCCCACAGATAAAAACAGTAACAATAACAATCCCCCACCCCTTCCCTACAGAAATAACAGCAACAATCCTTGGAGCGACGGAGGATGAGAGGTGACCTGATAGAGGTGTATAAGCTGATGAGAGGCATTGATCGTGGGATAGTCAGAGGATTTTTCCCAGGGCTGAAATAGCTATCACGAGAGGACACAGTTTTCAGGTGCTTGGAAGTACGTAGGTACAGAGGAGATGTTAGGGGTAAGTTTTTTACGCAGGGAGTGGTGAGTGTGTGGAATGGGCTGCCGGCGACGGTGGCGGAGGCGAATACGATAGGGTCTTTTAAGAGACTCCTGGATAGGTACATGGAGCTCAGAAAAATAGAGGGCAATGGATAACCTTAGGGAATTTCTAAGGTAAGGACATGTACGGCACAGCATTGTGGGCCGAAGGGCCTGTATTGTGCAGTAGTTTTCCTATGTTTCTATAGCAATCCCCCACCCCTTCCCCACAGAAAAAAAAAATCAGCGACAATAACAATCGCCGACTCCCTCACGCAAAAAAAGAATAGCGACAATAGCATCAAAATCCCCAACCACCCCCCCCCCCCTCCGCCAGTCACACATACACACACAAAGAACTAACAGGTCATTCACCCGCCAATCGGCTACAACAAAAAAAAGCACTGAAAACTGAAGGACAGCAGTATAAAGTACAGTCCAAGATTCATATAAATCTCAGCACATCGAACACAGCTTTCGGTCAGTATTCGTGGAGAGAGGCAGCACGAACTCAGTCATTCCATGAAGGGTGACTGCCACCGAACGCCGGCCCGAATTGTCAATACAACGCCGAGACATTGTTTCTCTCATTGCCACCAGATCATCCTGCAGTCCATGCACAGATACCGTCCGCGCATCCATGTGGTGCGGAAAGAGGCTGACACGGATCTCTCTGCAAATCAGCACCTACCGCTCCACGGATTGCACACGTTCGCATTCACAGAGACGGAATTCACCACTGTGACAGCTTATCAGAACCAACAGGTAAACGATGGTGATGTACCATCAATAACTCTCTCTGAGACGTGAGACGAGATATAGGCTTTTATTGACTGGAAGAAAGAACAAGCAGCAATTGACCACCATACTACATCCTGGAGACCGAGGGCAGGGTTCAGGCCTCAATCGCCTTTATACCGGGGTCTGTGGGAGGAGCCACAGGAGCAGTCAGCGGGGGGGGGGGGGGGGTGTCCTGACAGGTATATGTAGTTCACCACAGATGGTACTGACAGGCTGGGGGGGGGGGGCGTGCAAGATAGGGGATAGCGGGAGAAGAGACAGCAACGGAGGAAAGCGAAACAAATGGCCGAGGGGAAGTCACCTCCTTTGTAATGACAGAATTCTTGATACGACTCAATTGCATACTTTGCATTAACTTGATTATAGATTTACATAATTATGTAAAACGACATCAGAATTCTCGATCCTTTGTTATTTACTGGCATTTAGTTTCCCGTTGCAAAAGTTCTTTGAATCAAGTACTGCCCCTTCTGCCCTAAGTCCCAGATAGGAATTATAGGGAATTATAATTCAGTCCCGAATTATAGGAAAGATATCAATAAATTAGAGAGAGTGCAGAGACGATTTACTAGGATGTTACCTGGGTTTCAGCACTTAAGTTACAGAGAAAGGTTGAACAAGTTAGGTCTCTATTCATTGGAGCGTAGAAGGTTGAGGGGGGATTTGATCGAGGTATTTAAAATGTTGAGAGGGATAGATAGAGTTGACGTGAATAGGCTGTTTCCATTGAGAGTAGGGGAGATTCAAACGAGAGGACATGATTTGAGAGTTAGGGGGCAAAAGTTTAAGGGAAACACGAGGGGGTATTTCTTTACTCAGAGAGTGATAGCTGTGTGGAATGAGCTTCCTGTAGAAGTAGTAGAGGCCAGTTCAGTTGTGTCATTTAAGGTAAAATTGGATAGGTATATGGATAGGAAAGGAGTGGAGGGTTATGGGCTGAGTGCGGGTAGGTGGGACTAGGTGAGATTAAGAGTTCGGCACGGACTAGGAGGGCCGGAATGGCCTGTTTCCGTGCTGTGATTGTTATATGGTTATATGGTTATAGTTCCGAGCGTGGCTTTGAACCTCCAGCATTTAAATCAACCTATTGCAACCCCGTTCTCTTTCCTTATAGATCACCAGGTTGAAAATTGACAGAAACCCTTTCGCCAAAGGTTTCAGAGATCCCGGGAGAAACAGGTACGCACAGACCTGTTCTGGTGAAATCCTCATTTCAACGATTCCGCGTTGTCAGCGATAGCCGCTGAATCGGGTGAATCGGATGTCTCGTTGGTTCAGTGAGGATCTTTATTGGTTTATTATTGTTACATGTACAGTGAAAATCTTTTTTTCCCCCACGCCATCCATACAGATCATTTCATCACACTGAAGTCATACAAGGAAAAACAGTAACTGTGCAGAATAACACGCTCACAACATGCTGGGGGAGCCCAGCGCGTCTGCCAGCATCTACAAAGATGAATAAGCAGCGGCTGTTTCGGCCGAGACCGTTCATAAGGAAGAAATGATAGACAAAGAATCCGGAAGAAAAACGTGGGGAGAGGGGAGGGAGAACAAGCTGGCGGGTGATATGTGAGGCCAGGTGAGGGGGGAGGTGGGTGGGACAGGCTGATGAAGTGAGATGCTGGGAGGTGATAGATGAAACCAGGTGAGGGGAAGGTGGGTGGATGGGACAGTGTGGTGAAGTGAGACACTGGGAGGTGATAGATGGAAAAGGTAAAGAGATGAAAAAGAAGGAATCAGTTAGGAGAGGAGAATGGACCATAGGAGAAAAGGGTGGAGGAGAGGCACCAGAGGGAGGCAATAGGCAGATGAGGAGAAGAGAAAAAGTGAGAGGGGAGCAGGAATAATAAACAGAAAAAGAGAGAAGTATGGAGGGGTGATATTACTTGAAGTTAGGGAAATGGATGTTAATGCCGTCAGGTCCGAAGCTGCCCAGACCGAATATAAGGTTTTGGTCCTGCAACCTGAGAGAGTGTCCTCACTATGGCAGTAGAAGAGACCATGTTGGAATAGGAACGGGGAGTGGATTAAAATGGTTGGCCACTCGGAAATCCAATCTGTTGCGGACGGAGCAAAGGTGCTCGACAAAGCGGCTCCTTCATGTCTCGCTGATGCAGAGGCCGCCTTGCTGGGATCACCAGAATCAGTAGATGACTCCGACAGACACATACATGTAGTGTTGCCTCAGCTGTTTGGGGCCCTGAATGGTGATGAGGGAGGAGGTGAATGGGCAGGAGTACCATGTGCTGCTTGCAGGGATAAGTCGGGAGGGAGATCAGTAGGGAAGGACAAATGGACAATGAAATCACAGAGAGGCTGATCCCTGCAGAAAGGGGAGGGGAGGGAAAATTCGATTGGTCGTAGGATCCAGTTGAAAATTGCAGAATGGTGTGTTGGATGTGTAGGCTCCTGGGATGGCTGGTGAACATGCGATTGGTAGTAGAATCCAGTGGAAAATGGTAGAAGTTACTGACAATGGTGGACTGCTGGGATGGTTGGTAAGGACAAGAGGAGCTCAATCCCTATAACAGCGGCGATAAGATTAGATGAGGGCAGATACAGACTGTAGAACGAAGTATTATGGCAGCGAGAAAGTGCAGACAGACAAGGGGTGCAAAGCTGTAAACGCCACTGTACATTGTGAGTACGTGCTTTGCGGCTCCTGTGTCCCCCGTCCGATGGGAGGGAGCAGAAGGGAGAACGTCGGTGGGAATGGGCTGTTTGATTGTGTTGGCTGCCCCACCGAGGCAGCAGAAAGTGTAGACTGAGACCATGAGGAGAGGTTGTGATTTCCGGAGTTGTGTTATCAGGTAATATGCAGATAATAAAATTGATTATAGTAATTGGAGATTTTTGAAAACAGTTTATTTCCTAAAATACTTGTGATTGTAAGTGTTCCAGAAGAGCTGCCTTGGATACCCGGATTTGTCCGCTCAAGTACGTCTAAACTGTCCTCTTGCAATTAGGGTTGGTCTGGAGCGAGTGGTGGACAGCTACACCTGGAGACCCCCGAACCGTCGGCCGTCGCTGAATCTCCAGGCATTTGGGATCCAAAGGCCAGGTGTGTGCAATATTTCTGAATTCATGGACTGCTCGTATGTTCAATCTTTTAACGAGAATCTGCCTCCCACGTCGATATCCGATCACCCAATTCCAAGCTGCCTTTTAATTGCGTGAACATTCTCTCCGCAGCCATTTGCTCCGAGTGCCCGCCTGGGAGACCTGTTAGCGGGATACGCTGCATTCTGAGCTCCGAGCTGCATCCGATCTGTTCACCTGGGCTGCTTCACTTTAGCGTGAGCTCCCTCGCAGAAGCATCCCGGAATACCGCCCGATACAGCCTGGTGTGTGACAAGGACAGCCCAGAACCGCAGCGTTTCACCCTGCCGGCCTGCGACACCGCATCCCCTGATCCTTTGGTCACTCCAGCGCTCATGCGTGGTGTCCCCTCCATGTCCTCACTCACGGTGCTGACTGGGAGAGATGGAGAGGGCGATGGACCCGGACTGCAGCTCGCTCCCTGTGCGCTTCTCTCTCACCTGATGCAACCAGCAGGTACTGAGGCTCCGCCGACCCTCAGTCCATATGGTTCATACAACTGGTGTGCGCGACACCCGCACTCTCTCTTTGGATACAGTCTGTCCGCACCTTCTGCGCTGCTGGCAGACCCATTCAAACTGGCAACGCAAGCTATCAAAACTTCAGAACAGGCAAGACAACCCATTGGGTCCAGACTGTCAACCACTGCCTCTAACCTGGAGATGGCATAATTGGGAGAGCGGTAAATATCCGCTTGTTCTGGGGACGAGTGATTAGAGGTATTTTACGAGACTTGTCTAGATGGAGAAGGAGCGCTGATTTACTGATGGCTGTGACTGGCTTTTGCCGTTAAAAACAAAAGTACATGCAATTTCGGAAGACGTTGAAACAGCTCAGATAGATTGATTGCAATGTAGTTGTGCGGTTGAACAGTCCAGGCCCGGGAAACCAACGACACCTGCCCGATCTGAACGTTTAACTTTGGATAGAGTCAAACGCGAAACTTTTATTGCAAGAAACTTTCACACGAATTCTCCTCTACACTTTATAGTGCAGTGTGCTCCCTCAAGAGAAATACTTTGGAAGGTGTGGACTTCTGCGCCTTGAATGTTAATTGACAGTAGTGAAACGTCCAGACAAACTCCAACACAGAGAAATCTGAGCACCCGTTAGACCAGCGCTCGCATCCGAAATATGGGGCCACTTTTCAGCACAAATACCTTTAAAATATGGTTTATCAGACATAGATTTCTAAAAGGGCTGTATGATATTCTGAACCTGATATTTTAATGTTTTATGTGGATTTGAATATCAAATCTAACAACACTGAGTTTGTGAAAGGAGCTCGGGGCGTCAGAGTTTAATTCCGGGGTCGGTTATAAAGAGCCTCAGTACATCCTTGCCTTGGAATGCACCAGTTTTCCCCATGTGCTGTGGTTTCCTCCCAGTTGCAAATTGTTCTGTGATGAGGTTAGGGTTAATCGAGGTTGTCAAGTGTTGCTGGGGCGGAAGGGCCGACTCCGGGCTGAATGCTAAATAAAAGGAAAATTAAACACGAGCGCAGCATGTTGGAACATAGTCTTGGAATATTTCTGTTGATTTGATTTGTTCGTACTCCGTGGACTCTATCATCGTTGGTTAGAATCAGAATCAGGTTTAATATCACCTGCATATGTTGTTTCGCGGCAACAGTGCTTTGCAGTACATTGTAATAAAATTATAAATCACACTAAGTATATATTAAAATGAATTAAATAAGTGGTGCAAAAAGGGAGGGAAAACATGGTTAACGCCCAGTACGGTAGCTGGTGGAAAAGTTCGGACAGGAAGTAAATCTATGTATTGATATATAAATACTTCTGCACAAATCAATCCAACCAAAGCGGTGTTTTGAGTCTAGTATCCTTCAAAAGGTCAACAATGCACTGAAAACAATTTTTTTCCATGAACTTGGCAGTCTGCAAATATCATCACCAGCAGCAATTCCCATTGAACTAATTTATCACAGCGGGACTGGTGACCTTGGGCGACATGCCATTGTGAGAATCTGCAGAAATTCACAGTAGAAGGCGGCACGGATCTGGTTATTGAGATGGTCGTAATGCCTTGTTATAACACACAAGGGAAAACACCCCACACACCCCAAATATATTCAATACATGAGCTCTCACTCAAAACTGTCTCATTACCTGGCAGATTAGCCGAGATCTACTCTATACCAACCTGATGGGCAGATTGTAATGAAAATATATTTGATAGGAAATTCTTTCAATTTATGGAGGGAGACGATGCTTTATCCTTCTATGACTTTTAATTATTAGAGTGTAAGTTTTTCCTATGAAACCCCACTGTTTTTTTTCGCTGCGTAAGTCTAGGGAATACACACTCCGGTGCCGCCAAGCCCGTGAGATGGAGACGGCTCTCCCACCTCAAACCCCGGTTTGTGTGGATGCTGTGTAATTAAACAGTCAAATGTGCACAAGTTGGAGCTCAGCTCTTCCGAAAGTCATACATATTCAACAATCCTCCCTCAATCGAATCGCGGTGCCCCGCCGGGTCGAATCCTACGACCGGTTCTCTCTAGCGTCTTCTCTCTTCCTCTCCCGCCGAACAAAGGACCCAGCTCACATCCCAAGCACCCATTAGCTCTAATCGTACCCAAACACTGCTTCTACAGAAAGACCATTACATTAGCAGTGAAACCTTTCCCAGGGTGTTACACCTATCTTATACTAAATTGCTTGTAGCACCAGTGAGCATGTATTGTAAAGTAAAACTGCGGGCTCATGATGACTGCAATAATGAATATGAGCGGGATCATTAATTATTGGACAATTTTCAGCCGCGTAATCGGATAATGACAGTGTGTACTTTGTTAGGGTTGGTTCTACAGTAGCCAAACAATATTGAGAGGTTTCTGTGTCTGTGCCATGCCAAAACAGGAATTATAAATTGGTGTTGACTGCAATTTAAACTGAAATTTAAATGGAATGGAGAATGGTAATCAGTGATGAGCTGCAAGTGTTGGGACCCTCGCTATTCATTATTTATAGAAACATAGAAAACCTACAGCACAATACAGGCCCTTCGGCCCACAAAGTTGTGCTGAACATGTCCCTACCTTAGAAATTACTAGGGTAACCCATAGCCGTTTATTTTTCTAAGTTCCATGCACCTATCCTAAGGTCTCTTTAAAGACCCTATCATATCCGCCTCCACCACTGTTGCTGACAACCCATTCCACACACTCACCACCCTCTGAGTAAAAAACTTACCCCTGACATCTCCTCTGTACCTACTCCCCAGCACCTTAAACTTGTGTCCTCTTGTGGCAACCATTTCAGCCCTGGGAAAAGGCCTCTGACTATCCACATAATCAATGCCTCTCATCATCTTATACACCTCTATCAGGTCACTTCTCATCCTCTGTCGGTCCAAGGATAAAAGGCTGAGTTCACTCAACCTGTTTTCATAAGGTATGCTCCTCAATCCAGGCAACATTCTTGTAAATCTCCTCTGCACCCTTTCCATGGCTTCCACATTCTTCCTGTAGTGAGGCGAACAGAACTGAGCACAATATTCCAAGTGGGGTCTGACCAGCATCCTACAAAGCTGCAACATTACCTTTCGGCTCCTAAATTCAATTCCATGATTAGTGAAGGCCAATACACTGTATGCCTTCTTAACCACAGAGTCAACCTGCACAGCTGCTTTGAGTGTCCTATGGACTCAGACCCCAAGATCCCTCTGATCCTCCACACCATCAAGAGTCTTATCATTAATACTATATTCTGCCATCATATTTGACCTACCAAAATGAACCACTTCACACTTATCTGGGTTGAACTCCATCTACCATTATATAAATGATTTGGATGTAAATGTGCCAGGCTTGATCAGTAAACTTGTGGACAACACATGCAAAGTTTGGAGGTGTTGTTGATAGTGTAGAAAGCTATTGTAGATTACAAGGGGATTTTATTCAATTAGGGACATGGGCTGAGGAATGGCAAATGGAATTCAATACAGACAAGAGTGAGGTAATGCATTTTGGAAGGTCAAACCAGCATAAACATGCTATGAATTGTAGGGCGCTAGGGAGTATAATGGAACAGTGGTACAAGTGCATAGTTCATTGAAAGCAACTTCACATGTGGGCAGTGTGGTGAAAAATGCATTCAGCATCAGTTAAGACACCATGATTAGGAATTGGGACATTGGGTTGCAGGCATAAATATCACTGGTGAGGACCCACTTGATGTGCTGTGTACAGTTAAGGGTTCCTTTTTAAAGGAAAGATGTGGCTAAAGTGGAAAGAGTGCAGGGAAGATTTATAAGGAATTTCCAAAGGGCTTGAGTTATAGGAGGAGGTCAAACAGACTAGCTCCTTTTTACTTAGAACTTAGGAGACCAAGGAGGAAACACAGAGAAATATTTAAAATGATGACAGACATTGGTAAGGTGGATTCTAACAGTTATTCCCCCACGTAGGGGAGTCAAAAACCTGATGGCATAGATTTAGGGTAAAAGAGGAAAGATCTAAAAGGGACCTGAGTGGAGACTTTCTCATGTAGAAGTTGGTCGGTATATGGAATGAGTTGCCAGAGGAAGTGGTTGAGGCAGGTACAGTCATCTCATTTGAGAAGCTCTTGGAGAGGAGTGGGGAGGGTGTGGCTTGGAGAGGTATATAGAGGGTGTGGTTTGGAGAGGCATATGAAGAGTGTAGTTTGGAGAGGTATATAGAGGGACTGGCTTGGAGAGGTATAGGCTGAACAGCGGGAAATTGGAACTAGCAAGATGGGTACTGAGCTCAGTGTAGACTGATCGAACCAAAGAGACTCAATGACTCGAACTGGTATTTTTTATAAACCATTTTCAACTCTTAAAATATCAAAATCATCTTGTGGAGATTTTAACTACAGTTATTGGCATAGTGATTATCAAATAAACATAATAATCTGCAAAGTTCTTTGGGATATTGGAGATGTACATCTTGATCATTTCTGTATCATGTGCTAAAATATTGTTAACATAATTAAAATTCAGTCCAAAATCATCCCAGCTTTCAGAGTATTACAATGCCAACTGCATGTAGGAGATTGACAGGTATCTAATTAGTCAGGGTATTAAGGGATATGGGAAAAAAGCCGGAAATTGGAACTAGACGGGAGAATAGTTTGGCTCATGGTGGAGTGGCAGACAGACACGATGGGCAGAATGGCCTACTTCTGCTCCTTTGTCTTGTGATCTTGTGATTAATTGAACTCAAGTGAATGGAGATGTCTTAAGATCATGAAAAGAACTACAGTCGTGAAAGGCTTGGAATTCCTTCCTTCCCTTTATTTGAGTGAATAGTCTGGGAGAAGGTTTGTGAAGAACATTGGCATCAAGAAAGAACAAAGTTCAAAGTAAAACTTATTTTCAGAGCGCATGCATGTCACCAAATACAACCCTGAGAACCTTTTTCCTGTGAGCATATTCATCAAATCTATAGAACAGTTACTATAAACAGCATCAATGGAAGAGCAAGTAGAACATAGAAGACAACAGACTGTGCAAATACAAATATGAATAAATAGCAATAAATAACCAGAGCATGAAAAACCAAGACAAAGAGCCCTTATAGTGAAATCACTGGCTCTGGAAACACCAGAAATAGAATGAGCGTAGCTATCCTCTTTTGTTCAAGA
This sequence comes from Hemitrygon akajei, assembly GCF_048418815.1. Classification (NCBI taxonomy): domain Eukaryota; kingdom Metazoa; phylum Chordata; class Chondrichthyes; order Myliobatiformes; family Dasyatidae; genus Hemitrygon; species Hemitrygon akajei. The sequence continues at coordinate 97,254,787 of NC_133133.1, read as the reverse complement.
GCCTGATTGTTGAGGGGTAGTATCTGTTCTTGAACCTGGCAGGGTGAGTCCTGAGGCACCTGTACCTTTTACCTGATGGCAGCAGTGAGAAAAGAGCATGGCCAGGGTGGTGAGGATCTTTGTTGATGGATGCTGCTTTCCTGTTACAGCGTTTCATGTAGATGTGCTCACTGGTTGGTGGGGGAGGGGGGGGGTTACCCATGATGTACTGGGCTGAATCCACTACTTTTTATAGGATTTTCTTCTCAAAGGCTTTGGTGTTCCCATACCGGACCAAAATGCAGCCAGTCAACACACATTTCACCACACATCTATAGAAGTTCGTCAGGATTTTTGATGACATGCCAAATGTCTGCAGACTCCTGAGGAAGTAGATGTAATGTCATGCTTTCTTCACAATAACACTTATATGATGGGTCCAGGACAATTCCTCTGAGATAGTGACACTCAGGAATTTAAAGTTACTGACCCTCTGATCCTCCAATGATGACTGGCTCATGGAATCTGATTTCCTTCTCCTGAAGTCTACTATTAGTTCCTTGGTGTTATTGACATTGAGTGAAAGGTTGTTGTAATGACTCTACTCAGCCAAATTTTCAGTCTCCCTCCTGTATACTGATTCATCACCATCTTTGATATGGCCCACAACAGTAAACTTGAACATGGAGTTCAATGTTACATTGGTGTTCAATGTAGCAGCATGTCTGTGCTCATATTGATCTTTATAGTGAAGGAAATCCTCACAAGATGCTTATACATGATTATTTTTTAAATATGTGGTACATTACCATAAACTAATTTTAATACTTGTCTGATTATACTTAATTTTCTATTTAACCATTCAAATATGAAAATATTAAACTAAGCAAAAGAAGTAAACTGCTTCTGGTAATAACTTACAACTTTTTCTAAACTTTGGCATCAATCAGCTAAGCAGAACAGGGAAAAGGAAAAGGGTCTTTTTAAAATTTCTCTGGCGTTAATTTCATAAAGTTATCTATTTCATTATGCTTCACCAGGCTTAAGTGGAGATCCACAGAAAGCAATCTTAATATGACACTCTGAACGATAAGATCTTGGCTTTGTACTCTTATTTTTTAATGACCAATATATCATCCAGCAGCAAGAAATGCTAAGAGAATGAGCCATCAAGGTGTTTTTTAAAGGTAATTTTATACAACCATGCTGAACTTAATGTGAAAATGATGTCACCTGTGAGCAGATCAGTTTGAAGTTAATAACTCATCGGTTAATAACTCATCACGGGTGATTAATAAGTTCGTGACCTACGGTAAAAGGAGATGAGTTATTAACTTCAAACTTTCTGCATAATCACTCAAAGAGTTGACCTGCATGTGCATGTAACAAGAGCTGTATAACACATCTCCTTCTACCTTAGGATACAAGCTTATCAATCACCCATCTGTGGACACTTTCTGGAGGGCCAAGATCTGTATGTTCCACGACCACTGGACTAAGTGTGTAAATGTAGGAGGGGACTATGTTGAAAAATAAATGTGCTAGGTTTTCTTAAATTGACTCCTTCTTCCTTAGGCCACAAACTTATAAATCTCTCCTTGTAATGTAAAAAGAAATGGTCTCAACACAGATACCTGTGGAACACCACTAGTCACCGGCAGCTGATCATAAAATGCTTCTATTATTCCCACTCTTTGCCTCCTGCCATCAGCCAATGCTCCATTCATGCTAGCATTTGTTCTGTAATACCAAGGGCTCTTATCTTGCTAAGCAGCTTCATGTGCGGTATCTTGTCAAAGGCCTTCTGAAATTCCAAGTACACAATATCCATCAATTCTCCTTTCTCTACCCTACTTGTTATTTCTTCAAAGAATTCTAATAGATTTGTCAGGCAAGATTTTCCCTTAAAGAAACCATGTAATCAAGTACCCTGAAGCCTCATCCTTAGCAATGGACTCCAACATCTTCCCTGCCACTGAGGTCAGACTAACCAGCCTATAACGTCCTTTTATCTGCCTCCCTCCCTTCTTGAAGAGTGGAGGGAACAAGATGGTAAACAAGATGGTGAAAAAAGCATTTGATACCCTTGACTTCAACAGTCAGAGCAACAGGGGACCTAATGCCTATCTCTGCAGTATACCATTGATAACGGACCTCCACTTTGATAAACAGTTCTCCACTACTACTCTCCAGCTTCCACCAAGCTAAGTTTTAGCTAGCCAGCTGACTTACTGTGGATCCCATGTGATGAAACCAACCACTTGTGACCAAAAGTTCAACTGATCTATATCCCACTCTATCCTGTGGAAACCATCTACACCATTCACGATGCCAACAATCTTTATGTTATCTGCAAACTTATGAATGCACCTGTCTATGCTTTCATCCAAATCATGTATCGCAAATAACAAAGGTCGCAATAAGGATCCCGGTGCAACATCACTAGTCATGAACCTCCAGCCAATATAAGACCCATTGGCAACTACTTTCCATCTTTACTATTGGTAAACCAATTCCAAATCCAGATGGTGAAGTCACATGCAACCCTGCACCTTAATCTTCTGATTGAGCTAATCATGAGTGACCTTGTCATAGATCTTACTAAATTCCATGTATATAACATGCACTTTTATAAATCACCTTCACTATCTCCTAGAAAATGTGAATTACATCAGTAATATATGACCTGCGCCTCAAAAAGTCATGAAGAATGTACCTAATTAGGCCATGATTTTCCAAATGCTCATAAATCCTATCCCTAAGAATCCTCTCAAATAGTTTCCTTACTATTGACACGAGACACACTGGTTTCCAGTATAATCCCTATTTCACACCTTAAACAATAGAAAAACATTACTTTTTCACCAGTTCTCCAAGCCTTACCTTTGTCTAGAGTTGGCGTGAATCAATCTCATCATTTACCTCTGTCAGTAACCTGAAGCATATCGCATCAGGCCCTAGGGACATATCCACCTGATTGTTCTTCAAAGGACCCAACACCATCTATTTCTATTTCTTCATCTATATTTATTCAATTAAGAGCAAGATCTGCACAGAGGACTCAAACATTTCCTGTGTGATCCACTTAATGGTTAGCTATATCCTTCCTGCTGAACATAGTTAAGCTATCATATGGTCACTTCCCTCAACATGAAGACCTCAGCTTCACAGATACACCACAATGGCTTCGTCTACTACTCCAGCTCCAGAACACAGTGTCCTGCTGCTACACCTAGTGACACCAACTGGACAGGAAATTTATAAATTTCCTTCTGACAGGGAGATTGTGCAGTCCATGGTGTCACACTGGTTCTCTGAGCTATCCCATCAATGCCCTAATGACTCTGTAATATTCCTTACACTGCCACTAATATTATCTGGGATATGAGGTGTGATATAAATTTGTGGCCTATGGTAGAAGGAGATGAGTTATTAACTTCAAACTTTCTGCATAATCACTCAAAGAGTTGAACTGCATGTGCATGTAATCAGAGTGTCTTGGACATCCAAGTGGTCCACAGCAGGGATGATTGATAAGTTTGTGGCCTAAGGTAGAGGGAGATGAGTTATACTACTTCCGTTAAATGCATGTGCAGTTCAACTCTTTGAGTGGAAAGGCATAAAGTTTGAAGTTAATAACTCATCTCCTTCTACCATAGGCCACAAACTTATCAATCGTCCCATGCTGTGGACCACTTCTGGAGGTCCAAGAAGCCAACTTCTACAAAGAAAGGATCCGTATGCTTCACGATCACTGGACTAAGTGTGTAAATGTAGGAAAAATAAATGTACTAGGTTTTCTAAAATTGAATCCTTCTACCTTAGGCCATGAACTTATCAATCACCCCATGCAGTTCATGTGGGTAAATTTAGATTGTAAATCGAACTAGTTATCAGCATGTCTTTGGTTGCGGGCAAAATAACAGGAGCCATGCTGTCAACCCTCTGCAGACTTCTCACAGACTGCACTGGAGATCATAACCCAGCTCGGCACACTGAAGTTGAGAGACAGCTGCACAACTTTAGCAATGCTAGACCAACCATCACGCCACCAGAATACCGAAAGTGTCCACGACTTCCCACATGGAGAAGGATGCGTGTTCTCACCTTCCAAATAATTTTTAAACTGGAAGGTTGTTAGAAAGACTTACTACTTTCTTTGAAGAGCAGAGAGTGGCTCATGTTGTGCCTTTATTTAACAAGAGCTGCAAGTCCAAGCCAGGGAACTACAAGCCAGTGCTATTAGCATTAATGGTGGAAAAGTTACTGAGCATGATGATGAGAGATGGGACTCACCAACATTTGGAAGGCAATGACTGATTAGGAGTAGTCAGCATTATTTTGTGTGTGTGGATGTGCCTCATGAATTTGGTCGAACATTCTGCAGAGTTGACCAAGAGGATTGATAAGGAAAGGGTTGTAGACATAGTTAGCATCAACTTTAGCAAGGCCCTAGACAAGATCTGACTGGGTAGGCTAGTCTAGAAGATTAGATCACATGGGATTCAGTGGTAGTGGAGGGATGATTTTCAGATTGGAGGTCTGTGAACAGTAGTGTACCACAGGGATTGCTGCTGGGTGCCTTGATGTTTGCCATTAGGTGAGTATATAGGTGGCATGATCACTAATCCTGCAGAATCCTGCAAATATCTGAATTGATAAGGGAGGCAGACTGGGGGAAAAGAATGGAGATAAAAAAAAGCATCACTGCGGAGCCTGTGGGCGAGTGGGGTGCAGCCAGCAGTTCTCTTACCCGAATGCATGGTAGCGATCCTGACAATGGGCCCCGTTCAGGCGAATCAGCAAATATGATAAAAATTCTGTAAGAGATACAGAGAATCCAAAAAGATAGCAACTAAATGATATTAAGACAGAGCTCGCCAACGTCAACCAAAAATAGCAGTGGCAGAGACACAAATTAAGAAGGTGGAAGATCGCATGCAAAACGTGGAATGGATACTGAGGTTACGTCCACACTAGACTGGATAATTTTGAAAACGGCGGTTTCGCTTAAAAACGATAGGCGTCCACACTATGCGTTTTTAAAAATATCTCTGTCCACATTAAAACAGATATTTCAACGAATCTCCTCCTACTGCGTATGTGCAGGACACATCTACCGAAAACAAGCAACATGTTTGGTGTTGAATCTCTTTGTGAGAGACTTGCTGCGCATTTGTTCAATTACAGACTAGAAAAACTTTAACAACGGACAGCTGTTGGCTCTCGCGCAGGAGGACTTAAAAGTTAAAAAAATACTGGAGCGCATGGAGGCAACCGACAGAGAGTTCATGGACAGTATGATCTGGCTGACGACGAACATTATAAAACTGACGGACTCTGCTGCATTAATAAAGCCCCTTGTTAAATGTATAAAACATGTGTGCATCAGGGTTATTTTGTATTTCCATACAATGTTACATTAGGCTGTTACACATCTATTGTCAGAGAAGTACTTGCATAAATAGGTAAACCACCTTCATACGAGCAAGGACAGAAAGCAGGGCAAAGTGAGTATACTTAGTTATTCAGTAAGTTATGGGTCAAAGTATTTGGTGAGTACATTCCTAACTCTTCTGGCTTTAGTCTCGTTGCCATCTATTCTGAAACTGTTAGGTTGCATTCAAGAAAACAATGAAATGGTGCGCTGCTGGTACCATCTGTTCTGGCATGTCATGACAGCGATTTTAGATTTCTCTGGTTACGCTGTCCACTCTGCTCCAGCCAATCCAGCGTTTTCAAAATTACACACTCTGGAGAGCGTTTCTGAAAATCTCCAGTTTCGGGGGACGAAAATGGCATTTTAGTGTGGACGGAGGGTAAAAACGAAGAGAAAAAGCTTTGGATACGGATTTATCCAGTGTAGTGTGGATGTAGCCTAAGTAAGACGATAAAAATATTAAATCAACAAAAAGGTAAACTGCCTGACCAGGAGGGAAGATCACGGTGGAAAAATATCAGGATATACAATGTTCCTGAAGGAGCAGAGTGTTTGTCTATGATGGAGTTTGTACGAAAGTTGCTGCAGGATGCGCTGGAGCTTCCCTCAACTATGGAGCTTGAAATTGAGTGGGCGTATCATGTGCTCATCCTGAGGCCTACTGGAGATAGAGAAGATAAGCCACGCTCAATACCAATACGGAGATTCTATGAAGGGCCTGGGGAAAGAAGAGGGTGCTTTTGAACGTAAATTAATATATTTCAATCAAGATTACCACCCGGCGGTCCTGCAGAAACATAAAGAATACTCCAAAGTAAAGTGAATATTAAGGCAAGGAAGGATTAGATTCCAAACATCGTACCCTGCTAAACTGCGTGTGTTTTATGAAGATGGTATCCAACTGTATCAGACAATGGAAGAGGTGACTACAGACATGAAGGCCAGACGGTTGCCCATCAGCATGATCAAACCGAGGGAAAGCCTGGCTGAGCAGTTATCCCACCCTGCTTGGAAAATAGTGCGAGAATCGAGAAAGCAGGGGATGGGAGGAGGGCGAGAGAAGTATATCAGGAAGAGACTGTGAGTTTTCCGAAGACAGCCCTCATCCCCTCCAGAAGAGTCATAAAGTTTCACTAACTTTAAAAGTGTTGATAAGCAAAACGGAAGCAAAAATAGACGGTGCCATACCTATCTGAAGAAATACTTATTATAATGTGGATTTTATACTACTCAATTATTTTTTATTCATTCATTCACTCCTTTACCCCCACCTCAATGAGAATATATATATTTGGGAGGAATACACAGAAAAATCTTTTCTGTGTAATGGATATAGATTTGTTCACTTACTTTTATGTGTACTGCAATGGGGGCCCTCAACTCACAGGTAGAAGGGGCTATCTGCCACAGCTAGACATTTCCTCTAGCTCAACCCAGGGTCATCTACCAGAGACCTCAGCCTTGGAATCACACCTTTGTTGCCTTTTTTTTATTATTCACGTTTCTTGGTTCTTATTTGTTCAGGGAATAGATCGATTAAGTTTTATTCTGCTAATTTCAATGATATATTAACAGATAAATACACATGGCTAAGGACAAAGTAAAATTCATTTCTTTTAATGTCAAAGAATTTGAAAATAAGTTAATTCCTGTCTTACTCTCCACACTGAACTGGGCTCTAAAAAAGGCAAAGTGCCACCCAGCTGGAAGAAAGTGATAATCTCAGCTATACCGAAAGAAGTCAAAGATAAAATGGAATATGGGTCATTTGGACCAATATCCATTCTTAATGTAGATTATAGATTATTTACCTCCATCATGGAAGTAAATAATTCAATAGTCTTTGATAACGGGGCATTCCCAGAAAATATGGAATTAGAAGAATTTCTACCCATACTGATACATAATAATCAGACAGGTTTTATGCAACAATGCCAAACACAAGACAATATATGAAGGACACTTCACATTATGGATCATATACAAAAAAATTAAAATCGAAGCAATAGTGATAAGCGTGGATGCTGAAAAGGCATTTGATATGGTTAATTGGAATTTTCTTTACAGAGTTTTATATAGATTTGGTTTCCATGACACAATTACTAAAACTATGCAGGCACTAGGATTAAAATCAATGGATATTTATCAAATAATTTTACCGTAGAAAGGGGCACAAGACAGGGTTGCGCATGGTCACTGCTACTCTTTGCATTACATCTGGAACCATTAGCTCAATACATCAGACAAAATGAAGATATCAGGGAAGTTACTATTAAAGGGACAGAGCATAAATTGGCCTGTTACGCTGATGACATTTTGATCTAGCTAGGGCAACCAACATACTCTTTACCTAAATTGATGCAATCCTTTGAACAATATGGTCAATTATCAGGATACAAGATCAACATAGATAAAACTCAATTACTTTCATATAACTATAGCCCACCAAGAGAAATTGAAAATAGATATCCCTGGGCATGGCAAACAGAGTCTTTCAAATATTTGGGCATCATTATGCCAGAAGATTTGGCAAAATTATCAGAATGCAATTATCGGCCTATATATAAAAAAATTGAGGAAGATATAACAAAATGGAACCTAATTCCTTTTTTTCAGTCTCAGTTCAAGGACTGAATCTATTAAAATGAATATACTGCCCAGACTATTATATCTCTTTCAGACCCTACCAATAAAGATTAATCAAAATCAATTCAATGAGTGGAAAAAATGTTATCAAGATATATGGCAAGGTAAAAGGCTTAGGGTTCATCTCAAAACATTGCAATTAGCCAAGGAAAAGGGGGGATGGGGCCTACCTTCTCTTAGAGATTGTTATTTTGCAGCACAGTTGAGAGCTGTGATAATGTTGGTGCAACCCATCATATGACGCTCAATGGAAAAACATTGAGGCGGGAATACTTCCCATCCCCATACAGCCAATTTTGGCTGATAACAACCTACAAAGGCACATAAATACTATTGATAACCCATGAGTGAAACGGACTCTTAAAATATAGAAAACTATTATAAAAGAATATAAACTAGAGGGAGATATTGCAATTCTTAAGTGGTGTGCCTATGACTCGGATTTTACGCCAAATAAACTAGATGCTAGATTTAAGGACTGGACAGCTAAAGGAATAACAGTTCTTTGCAATATAAGAAGGAACACTGTTCAGTTTTGAAATGCTTAAAGAGCAAAACTTGCTTGAAAAACCCTCATAGAAATCCCATTATGATAGTAACCTCCCTGTTTGCTGGAGAAATTGTAGAAATCAAAATGCAAACCATTATCATATTTTCTAGGAATGCCCCATTATCAAAGACTATTGGAGTGGGATACACAATGCCCTACAAAACATCTTTAAATGTGAAATACCCTTAGAAAGTTAGACCATATATTTTGGGTCTATACCTCAAGAATGGTTGAAAAGAGATAAATATTTTATGAATATACTGTTGGTGGCTGGTTAAAAGACTCTTACTAGGAAATGGTTATCACAGGAGAGCCCAACTTTAAATACGTGGATGGAAATTACAATGGACATTTACAAAATGGGAAGATAATCATAATCATAAGTTGGAACAATTTGATTCATACTGGGAAAAATGATTTAACTACATAACACCTCATGGGCCTGACTTTATCCTCACAAATCAATGTTGTAAAATAAAAGATCACTCCCTACTTGTACATAGTTTTTTCCTTTTGCTTGTTTTCTTTCCTCTCTTTTCTATAAGTGTATACCTCAGACAAATATTATGTGGAGATTTGTGGCATATATGACTATATGATATATATGTACAATATCTGAAATACATATTATGGAAATGTTCATTTGATGATGAACTTCAATAAAAAATAAATTACCAAAATAAATGTTAGAACCGCCCCCCCCCCACCAGCTCCCCTCCCTCCCTCATACAGGCAGTAGCAAGCAACAATCCCCCTACCTTACCGGCATTATAAAGGAGGTGTCTTCGTTTCCCAGTGAGGGGGGAGACATAACAAACAACTCGCTGGTTTATGATGTTAAAAGTCCATTGCGTCACTTTTACCGAGCTCTGTGCCCAAAGATCTCAGGTCTCTGGGCACACAGCCAGAGATCTTCCGACTCCCATGACACACCGATCACCTGCCAGGAAACTGACCTTCTCCAGAGCCACTCTCCAGAGCCATGAGATCTCAGATCTCCAAAGGTGAGCTTAGCTCTTAGGCCACATCCTTGGCATGTCGAATAATGGTCAGTCATGAAATCCCGAGAGCGAGTCCCATTCCCACAAAGAACCGAAGTCAGCATGTAACTCCAGGTCAAGGTCTTCGAAAAAACCTTGAAAGGGAAAAACAGAGATATCACAGATGGAACTAGAGCTCTGTCTGAAGATGCAAGCAAAGAAGTCTCCATTAGGCACCATCATGACTAAGCTCTGCACTCTTCTGCCACTTAGTCCATGTCAAAACCATTTAAACTGCCTACTCCTGAGATTCTGCAATGGGACCATAGCCCTCCATATCCCTACTATCCATGTATCTATCCAAACTTCTCAAACAGTGAAATTGGATTGGACACTTAGTGGCCAATTTTTTGGGTAAGCTTACACCTACTCATTAATGCAAGTATCCAATGAGCCAATCATGTGGCAGCAACTCAATGCATAAAATTTGTAGACATGGTTCAGAGGTTCAGACCAAACAAAATGGTGATTAAATGTGTGCAAAGTAACTTTGACTTTGATTGCTGGTGCCTGATGGGTTAGTTTGAGTATCTCAGAAACTGCTGATCTCCTGGGTATTTCATGAATAACAGTTAGAAAAATACAGTACAGAAACAGGCCCTTCAGCCCATCTAGTCCATGCCAAAAACTATTTAAATTGCCTACTCCCAACAACCTGCACCAAGACCATAGCCCTCCATATCCCAACTATCCATGTATCTATCCAAATTTCTCTTAAATGTTGAAATCAAACTCACTTGCACCACTTGTGGCAGCTCATTCCACACTCACGTAACCCTCACATGAGTGAAGAAGTTTCCCCTTATCTTCCCCTTAAACTTCTCATCTTTCACCATTAGCCCATGACCTCTGCTTATAGTCCCACCCAACCTCAGTGGAAAAAGCCTGCGTGCATTTACCACATAAATTTGTATATCTCTATCAAATCTCCTCTCAATCTTCTATGTTCTAAAGAATACATTCCTAACCTATTCAATCTTTCCTTATAACTCAGGTCCTCCAGGCCCAGCAACGTCCTTGTAAATTTTCTCTGTACTCTTTCAACCTTGCTTAGATCTTCCCTGTAGGTAGGTGACCAAAACTGTATATAATACTCCAAATTAGGCCTCACCGTTTTTTAGCCAATTTTTCCAGCTGATGCAGATCCCTCTGCAATCCATTATAGCCTTCCTCACTGTCCACTCCACTCCCAATCTTGGTGTCATCTACAAATCTGCTGATTCAGTAAGCCACATTATCATCCAGATCATTGATATAGATGTCAAGGACCCAGCACTGATCACTGTGGCACACCACTAGTTACAGGCCTCCAGTCAGAGAGGCAACCCTCTACCACCGCTCTCTGGCTTCTCCCACAAAGCCAATGTCTAATCCAATTTACTACCTCATCCTGAATGACGAGCAGCTGAACATTCTTGACCAGTCTGCCATGTGGGAACTTATCAAATGCCTTGCAAAAGTCCATGTAGACAATATCCACTGTCTTGCCTTCATCCACTTATATCCTGTCCCTTAGAATACCTTCCAATAACTGTCCTACAACTGATGTCAGACTCATCGGCCTATAATTTCCTGGTTACTGTTCAGAGCCTTTTCTAAACAGCCGAAGAATAATGCTGGCCATCCTCCAATCCTTTGGTACCTGTCCTGTTGCTAAGGATGTTTTACATACCTCTGATAGGGCCCGGCAATGTCTGCACTTGGCTCCCCTAGAGTCCGCGGCAACACCTTGTGAGGCCCTGGGGACTAATCCACCCAGATTTGCCTCAAGGTAGCAAACACCTCTTCCTCTGTAATCAATTCAGGGTCCATGAAGTTGTTACCACTTTGCCTCAATCTATAGACTCTGCATTCATTTCTTGAGTAAATACAGATGCATAGAATGCATCTGTTCTGGCTCCTCACATGGATTACCATTCTGGTCATCCAGAGGGCCAACTTTCTCCTTTGCAATCCTTTTTGCTATTAACATATCAGTAGAATCCTTTAGAATTCTCCTTCACCTTGTCTGCTAGAGCAACTTAATGCTTCTTTCAGCCCTTCTGTTTCTATCATGTGCCTTCCGTATTGCTCCCAGAATCTCCAGCTACTGCTGCTCTGCCGTCGCCCCTTCCAATCAATTTTGGCCATGCCTCTGAAATTCCCTTTACTCCACTGTAACACTGATACATCTGACCTTAGTTTCTCTATCTCAAATTGTAGGGTGAATTCTATCATAGTATGAACACTATCCCTTCAGTTCTTTCATCAGTTCTGGTTCATTGTACAACATCCAATCCAGAATAGCCAATCCCCTAGAGGGCTCAACCACAAGCTGTTCTAAAGAAGCAACCTTGTATGTATTCTATAAATTCCCCCTCTTTGGATCCAGCACCAACCTAATTTTCCCACTATTAAGATCCCCCATGACTGTCGTAAGTTTGCTCTTTTGACCTGCAGTTTTTTATCTCCCGTTGTAATTTGCAGACTACATCTTTGCTTTTGTTTAGATGTCTGTATATAACTGTCATCAGGGTCTTTTTATCATTGCAGTTCTTCACCTTCTGACCCAGTGTCACCTCTTTCTAAGGATTAGCTTTCATTTTTCATTAACAGAGCCACCTACCCTCTCTGCTTACCTGCCTGTCCTTTCAAAATGTTGCAAATCCTTGGACTTCTGGCTGCACATCCTCCCACTTTAGAATGCTGTGGACCGAATCAGAGATATCTCTGGCACATGGGAGGCAACATCCCATCTGGGTGTCTTTATTGTGTCCACAGAATCTTGTCTCTTTTCCTCCTATCATTACTGCAGTCCTCTTCACCTCTCTTCTGTTCTGAGGCACAGCGTCAGACTCAGTGTCTGAGACCTGGCTGATGTGGCTCCCTCGGGTAGGTTGTGCCCAGCAACAGTATCCAGAATGGCATGCTTATTATTGAGCTGAATGGCCACAGGGATACTCTACACTGGCTGTCCCTTTCCCTTCCTTCTTCTGACAGTCACAGTTACCTGCCTCCTGCACCCTGGGGTGACTACCTCTCTGAAGCATCTATCTATCACTTCCTCAGTCTGCAATACCAAGGTCATTAAAGATGGCAACATATGACACTGAATACTAGAAAAATAAAGAGAGAATGTTTGCTGGTAACCTTCACTTCATAGCACCCAACTAGCCTTTCTCTGTTTAAACAAACGCTCTGATGTGAATGAAGGTGCGAAGAGTAATAGAATATGACGGAATTTACTGTATTGGTATAAAAGCATTATCATTGGGCAAATGCTCCACCTACTACAATAAGAACCTTTTTCTGAGTACTCCTTGACCAAACCTTGCTAAACCACTCTGAAAATTTCATATTCATTAATTCCTCCCTCTCTCTTCAGATCCGTGAATAGAATACAGAGTCTGGTTTTCTAAGTGCTTTCATACATCAAAGTGATCTGTCCAACATCAGATTGTCAGCTTTCCTTCAGTCACCAAATGGCACTCACATCAGTGGTCTGATATTCACACACTCCCCATGCTCACCCCACAAAATAAAGTGTTACTCGAAAATCTCAAAACTGAACGTGATAGCCTCTTGTTAGATTTATGTCACCAAGTAAACTGATGACATTAAGACACCATTGCTAATGACTGATTTGTCTTGATCACTCCTGTTTAATATGGAAAAAGCTAAACTCAAATATGTATCAAATAATGATAACTAATCAACGGAAACCAATCATTTTCCAATGACCAGACTTGAGTGATTGTGATCACCCCTTTATTAGGAAAATAGATTACAACCACAAATATGATTACAGTGTACATAGTCCTACTTATCAAAATGGAGGCACACTATTTTACAGGAATGTACATGTCAAATATGTTAGCAGTGAATGAAATGGACTATTTTATTTTTATTATCCTGGAAGCAGTTTCATCTGTCCACAGGAGTGTGTTCCCTATTACTTTCAATAAACTGCAATAATCTCTGTTGTCATTCTTAGACATCTGATAACTGTTAGGCATTTCATTTCACTATGTTTTAATAACTTGTTTTCATTCTTTACAATCCATATTATATTTTCATTTATAGCCCAAACAGATTTGTTGCATGACCCAAGAATAAATGTTGGGTTTCAAAAAGTCTGGGTTTAATCTTAATGGTTATTAGAATTAATTGTTTCAATGAGTGTTGGTAATTTAAATGAACACCCTCTGGCCAGGCATACTGAGGCTCTGAGTTTATGGCTTTGAAGATGTTTTGAGGAAAATTGAAGCAATTTCTTGATTTAAAAAGTGCAAGACCAAGAGATTGAGCATAATAGGCTAAAAAAAAAAATGAGGGACACATAGTACCTTTGAACTTGGGAAGTGCAATCTAATCATGGATGAGGAAAGCTAATTCACTGACTTTCTGTCTGTACCAGAGTTCAGGTGAAAAAATGCGACCCTTGTGTTCTAGATTTGAAAACACCAAACCATGCTTAAAAAATAAAGAATATTCCTGATTTCTTCATAAAAATGACACTGAAGTAAGGAAATAAAGCATGAAACCCTACTGTATTACATTCCAGGAAAAAAATGAACCTTAATGCATTAATAACAATGAACTCAAAGTCCTAACTTGGAAATGTAATGGAAATGGTTGAATACATATGTGTTACTTAAAGTATCAGTGAATAGTTCAAAGCATTTACTATTTCCAGGCAAGGTTCTGGATTTATAAATTTCTTCAGATGAGATTTCTCTGACAACTTCCAATATTATTTCTGATTTGGAGGGAGATGTTGGCTAGACTGAATTTGCAACCGTATGCTCTATTTCAAATCTATGCATTTTATGTAACATCACATAACTGGTAGCGCATGTAGACGTGTCTAATTTTGCAGGTCAAAGTTAGGACTTCAAAACTATGCTGTTAAAGGCAAGTATAATTTGTGCTCAGGGACTTGCTATATTAGTAGTACAGAGAAACTTCCTGTTCATTTTGCTGAGGTGTTAAAGCCACATCTGGGCTTTATTCCCAATGTTGAGGAATAGAAGCATGTACTTCTTCATTCCACTGTGCTTTATTGAATTAGTTCATCTGGTTACAACATGGGACAACCTGCAAAGATCTTTGAATACAATCTCTCAGTATTGATTCCAATATTTAATATGAATGAGCATTAATCTCTTCACACTGAAGAATTTGGAATACAAATCTCAATCATATTTTTATGCCCAGTGCTCCAGTATTTGCTGAAACAATGAGTGAAGTTATTGCAAATAATGTATTAAAACTTCTCTTGAGTTATAAAACAATGCCGTGTGAAAAACAGAGAAATTGGGTTTGGTGCTGAAAGACTACAGTAATTCTATGTGGATTGCAGTGTTCTACGTTACCAATGTCCAATAAGAAAATCATACAAGGCCAGAAGAATATAAGACCGTAAGATATAGGAGCAGAATTAGGCCATTTAGCCCATCGGGCTTGCTTCACCCAATCATCATGGCTGATCCAATTTTCCTCTCGACCCCAATTTCCTGCCTTCTCCCCGTATCCCTTCAAGCCTGACCAAAAAAGAATTTATCAACCTCTGCCTTAAATATACATAAAGACTTGGCCTCCACAGCCGCCTGTGGCAAAGAATTCCACAGATTCACCGCTCTCTGGTGAAGAAATTCCTCCTCATCTCCATTCTGAAAGGATGCCTTTCTATTCTGAAGCTGTGTCCTCTGGTCTTAGACTCTCCCACCATAGGAAACATCCTCTCCACATTCACTCTATCAAGGCCTTACACCATTTGATAGGTATCAAAGAGGCCACCCCTCATTCATCTGAATTCCAATGAATACAACCGCAGAGCCATCAAACACTCTTCATATGACAAGCCATTTAATCCTGGAATCTTTTTCATGAACCTCCTTTGAACCTCCTTTGAACCTCCTTTGAACCTTCTCCAGTTCATCTCCAGCATATCTTTTGCAAGATAAGAGCCCCAAAACTGCTCATAGTGAGGCCTCACCAGCGCTTTACAAAGTTCCAACATTACATCCTTGTTTTTATAAAATAGTCCTCTTGAAATGTTTGCTCACATTGCATTTGCCTTCCTCACCACAGACTCAAACTGCAAATGAACCTTCAGTGAATCCTGCACAAGAACTCCCAAATCTCTTTGTGCCTCAGTTTTTTGTATTTTCCCTCCATTTAGGAAAAAGTCTACTATTACATTTCTTCTACCAAAGTGCATGTCTATACACTTCCTGACATTATATTCCATCTGCCCTTTCTTTGCCCATTCACCTAATCTTAGACTAATCTGTCTAAGTCCTTCTGTAGTGTCTCTACTTCCTCAAAAATATATTCTGCAAACCTGCCAATCAGATGACTGTGGACCTGTATTCCCTAGAATTCAGAAGAATGAAAGGTGACCTCATTGAAACCTTTCGAATGATGAAAGGCCTTGAGAATGGATGTGAAAAGGTTGTTTCCTATAATGGGAGAGTCTAAGACCAGAGGACACAGTCTCAGAATAGAAGGATATTGTTTTAGAACTGAGTTGGGAAGATGTATCTTTAGCCAGACAGTGGTGAATCTGTTGAAGTCTTTGCCACAGGCAGCTGTGGAAGCCAAGTCTTTATGTATACTTAAGGCAGAGTTTGATGAATTCTTGATTGGTCAAGGCATGAAGGGACATGGAGGGAAAGCAGAAGATTGGGACTGAGAGGAAAATTGGATCAGCCATGATGAAATGGTGGAGGAGACTCAATGGACCAAATGGGCTAATTCTGCTCCTATTTCTTATGGACTTATATTGGAAATCACCAGGGTGATTGTAACATTGCCCTTTTGGCATGCATTTGCTATCTCCTGTAGTAATTTGTAGGCCACATCCTTACTACTGTTTGGAGGTCTGTATACAACTCCCATCAGGGTCTTTTTACCCTTGCAGTTCCTTAGCTCTATCCACAAAGATTCACCACCTTCCAACCCTGTCACCTCATCCTAATGATTATTTTACCAACAGAGAAATGCCACCCCATCTGCCTTTTTGCCTATCCTTCCGATACAATGTGTATCCTTGAATATTGTTCCCAGCTATAATTTTCTTTCAGCCATGATTCAGTGATGCCTACATCATACCTGCCAATCTGCAACTGTGTTACAAGTTCATCTGCATTCTGCGTGCTTTCAAATGTAACATCTTCAGAACTATATTCACCCTTTTTCAATCACGGCTGATCCTTTTTACCCCTCCTCAGCCTCACTCCCTGGCCTTTTTCCTGTCCAGTCAAGAATCTATCAAGCTCTGCTTAAAATGCACCCAACAACCTGTCCTCCATAGCTGCCTGTGATAATAAATTCCTCAAATTCACCATCCTCTGGCTAAAGAAATTTTGTCACATCTCTGTTTTAAATGGATGCCCTTCTATCCTGAGGCTGGAGGTCCTGTCCTTTAACTTAGCACTTAACTCCTTAAACTCCCTGTGCAGAACCTCATCACTCGTCCTAACCATGTAATTGGTACCTACATGGACCACACTTCTGGCTGTTCACCCTCCCACTTAACAATGCTCAGGACTCGATTTGAGTTGTCTGGACTCTGGCACAACAGCGGCAATATATCATCTGCGAATCTCATTCTCCCTGACAGAACCTCCTTTTCGTTCCCTTAACTAACAAATACCCTAACACCACAGAATGCCTCTTGTCTCCCCTTCCATTCTGAGTTACAGAGGCAGTGCCAGGGACCTGACCACTGTAACTTTCCTCTGTTCAATCACCGAACAATATCCAAAGTTATATACCTGTTGTTGAGGGGCCGGCCACAGGGGTACCCTGCACTGGCGCCTTAACCCCTTTCCCCTTCCTGATTGTCACCCAGTGTCCTCTGTCCTGCTCTTTGAGTCTCTATATGCCCTATCTATCACCTCTTCAGCATTCAGAATGATCCAAGGTTCATCCAGTTCCAGCTCTAACTCCTTAGCACAGTTTGTTAGAAGCTGGATGCACTTCCTACACTTGTAGTCATCAGGGACACTGGAGGTCTCTCTACTTTCCCACATCCTGCAAGAGGAGAATTTCACTATCTTGTCTGTCATCTCTACTGTCCTAGCTGAGCAGATATAAAGAAGGGAAAGAAAAAGAAACTTCACTTTGCTTTCCTTTGATCCTCTAACTGAACCCTCAAGGTGCTGAAGCCTGAATCTGTCCATTCAGACCATGGCCACTGTGCTTGCCCCTGCCATCCTTTAACTTGTTCTTGTTAATCAATCCCAGAGGCTGAATATTTGCAGCTCGAAGCTCTGTTTAGCTCTAGTGACCCGCTGCTGCCTTTTCTACTCGGGCAATGGACCTGATTGAAATCCGCTCCTCTGAAAACTTCCAATGTCCATATTGGTCTCTGGTCAAAGCTCTGTGTTACAAGACAAGACAATGATTCGCTGTTAGACTGCACACTGCTATCGTGCACTGACTCCAACACACAGCTTTCTGTAGCAGACAGCAGCATGGTTTGCACCAAGCCCAGCTCCTCCAGCTCACAGTTGTGGTAGACATGCAGTACCTGAAGTTCTTAATGTGCAGCAGTGCCTTGATATCAGAAAACATACAGTATGTTTGAAAAAGACCAAACCACCCTTGGTTGGCCCTAGAGAGGTTGCAGCATCTAAACGCAATGCCATCTTACATGTTACAACTATTGTGAATGAGTCTATGCTTGGAGTTCTGTGTGTAGCTGTGGTTGTTGAGCTAGAGGAAAGAGACCGTTAAACTGGGAAGGATGTCAGGAAGATTCACAAGGATCGAGGGTTTGAGTTATGAGGATAGAATGGGAAGAGTAGGAGGCCAAGAGGTGATCTTATAAAGGTTTGTCAAATCATGTGGGGTATAGATAACTTGGATAGTCACAGTCTTAATTCCATGGTGGAGTCTAAAACTAGAGGTCATAGGGTTAAGGTGAAAAGGGCAAGATTTAAACAGACCTGAAGGCAAATTTATGTCAGCCAGTCCCAGAGGGTGCTGCACATACAGAGAGAGAGCTGCCAGAGAAAGGTATGGTCAGGAATATGGATAGGAAGGGTTTGGAGAAACATGCAGAAAAATGGATAAACTCAGACAAGGATTATGGGTAGCATTTAGTCAGTTTGGCCAAAGATCCTGTTTCTATTCTGCATTATGCTGTGACTGTTCAATTCTGTTGTGCCACTGATTCTATAAACACTCCATAAGTGCAGCCTAGAACGGACAGTGGAAGAGGCAGGAGATGCAGCTGCTGATTCACACCAATCCTGGTGCTGCAAACAGATGTTCAGAGTGCTATCTGCTATTAGCATTGGTGGTTGTGTAGGCAATGTGATTGGTGGAAATGGACAAAGCCACTGACATTGAGTTGGTGTTCACTTTAAGACGCTGGTCTGATGTGATGATGTAATTACGTATTTCTACTGCGCTTCGTGTTTAGTGTTTGGAGTAGAATAAATGAGTTGTTACGGTTTTTCTTAAACATAAAATTCCTCCACCATTTTCATGTGCAAAAACCCACATTGGTGACCCCGATGCTCTAGGATAATTGCAGAGTTAGTGAAATTGTCGGCCAATGCAGTCGCTTTGATACTGCCGGAGTGTTGGGAGCAAAATCCCGTTGTTTGGTTTGTACTAGCCAAGGCCCAGTTTGCGTGGTGAGAAATCACTGCCAACAACACAAAATACTTCTGTGTGGTAGCATCGCTCGGAAACTCCACAGCTGCGAGAGCGGTGAGTCTGAACACCTGCTGGAACACGATAAACACCGATCGCTGAAAACTCACCTTCTGAGCATGCAAAACAGTTGCTCTCCTTGCCCAGCCTTGGCGATGCTAAGTCATCAGAGCTAAGGGTCTCTCCTGGGAAATCACCATCCTCGTTTTATTTTTAAAGAACTCTTCGTGCAGCAAAAGCCCGATCCAGTTCATGTAGCCCTCGCTATTGCACCTGTGATGGACGATAATGAGCTTGCTAAAATGTCTGATAATCTACACTCAGCCAGAAAGTGGTACATCATTTCTCCATCTCAATAAGTGCAGTCACCATGGCTGTGAAACAGACGATGCCGGGCCTGTGTTTTTACCACACTCGCTTTGGTACGAACATTAGAAGTGCCGACCACCTTGCTGCTTCGACATCAGGACATGTGAACACCAGGGGTTCCAGCTGCCAGGGTCGTCTACTGTTCATCATAGACACCCTGTCAGTGTGACGTTTCTGTGTGACACGGGTGCTCAAGTGAGTGTACTGCCAGCATCGCCTATTGATGAGAAGGCAAAGGGCGATGAAACCTCGCTGGAAGCTGCCGACAGCAGCAGGATCCAAACTTATGGAAGACAATGGGTGACGCTGTGCTTTAGTGAGCAACGTAACACATGGGACTTCATCTTGGTTAAAGAGGCTAGACCTCTGCTCAGTGCAAATTTCCTGTGTGCCCAAGGACTATTTGCTGATCTTAAGAACTGCCAGCTTGTAGATGTCAAGGTCTTTGGATCATTCCCCTGCTCCCCCAGTAAGTTCCCCACAATGACTCTGTCAAGCACATGCACCATCACATGTGAGTTTACTGGGCTAAATTCCCTAACCTCACTGAACCCACATTCTCCATGACAGTCACAAAACTTTTCTACAACTGGCCCGCCAGTCCATGCCTGGTGCGTAGACTGGAACTAGAAAAGCTGGCAACCTTGAAGGCTGAGTTTGCCAACATGGAAAGTCTTGGACATGTATGGCGGTCAAATAGCCCCTGGGCTTCACCACTCCATTTGGTCCCTAAGTCCGATGATAGTTGCCCATATGGTGATAACTAACTCCTTAACGAGGCTACTACACCCCCCTCTCTGTAGTTGTTACCCAGTCCCACATATCTAAGACTTTTTGGCATGTTTAGCTGGAAAGTTAATTTTTTCCAAAGTCATCTAGATGGGACTACCAACAGGTTCTTGTGTACTTGAAGGATTTCCCAAAACGGATGTGATAACCCCACTTGGCCTCTTTGAGTTTGGGCTAAGAAATGCAGCACAGACTTTCCAATGGCTGATAGACTCTGCAATAAAAGACTTAGAGTTTTTGCTTTTACTTACCTGGATGACAAACTTGTCACCAATGCATCCAAATCTGAGCACATATCTCATTTCCACACACTGTTCAAGTGCTTAAGCCAAAACTGGTTGATTATTAACCTGCTAAATACCAGTTTGAGTTGTCAACCATCGACTTTCTCAGCCATCGCATCTCTGCAGAAAGTGTGAAACCCCTCCCATCAAAAGTAACCACTATTACAGATTTCCCACTGCTCCGCAATACTTAAAAACTACAGGAGTGCCTAGGCATGGCGAATCTCTATCACTGCTTCATTCCACGAGCTGCAGGACTAATGCTTCCCCAATATAATGTACTTAAAGACAATAACCTAATCAGCTTGACTGGTCTGCGGACATGACCAGTGCATTAGAAGATACCTAATGAGCTATTCTAATATGACTCTACTGGCGCATCCACTCCCCAATGTACATATAGCCATTACTGCTGATGCCTCAGACTATACTGTGTGCAAACAGCTGGTTGTACGCATGTGGCAGGAACTCACCTTCTTCAGCTGGCAGCTCTGTACCCACGTTTGATCAGGAGCTTCTCAGTCACTATCTGGTTGTCTTCCATCTTCATTTTCTTCTAGGCAGTCGCCATTTCATAGCATTCGATGACCACAAACCCCTTGTGCACACATTGGCCAAAATATCAGATCCTTGGTCTGCATGTAGACCACCTGGTCTACATATCTGAGTAGACGACTGATAAACAACATATCAAGGGGAAAAATAATGCTGTGGCCGATTGCTTCTCACTGCCAGTCAAACAGGCAATACACATAGGGGTTGACCATGACAGCATGACAGCCAATCAAGCTACTGTGCCAGGTGTCCAGGCTTACTGAACAGCAATCATGGGCTGCGATTGGCTGACATTAAGTTTGGGGAAACTGAGGTTTCTTTTGTGCGATGTCTCAACAGGTCACCCTGGCCCCATACTGCCTTCAAACGGGAGATGGACCGCTTTTAACTCCATACATGGGCTCTTGCATTCAGGCCAGAAGGCTTTGCAGAAACTGCTTGCACTAAAGTTTGTGTGGCACGGCCTTAGAAAGGATGTGCATGTTTGGACTGCAGCCTGTGTGGAGTGCCAGCGGGCAAAAATGAACCATCATATTCAGGTATCATTGGCAGACACCTGATTGAGATCCCTGAGTGATGGTTTGACCATGTCAATGTGGATTTTGTTGGTGTTATTCCCTCCTCCCACCACTTCATGCACCTCATTACAGTGGTGGACCATAGCACCACGTGGCCACAGTCATCCCTCTAGCATCAACAATGGCCGTAGATGTGGCTTGAGCATTCATCAGTACTGGGTTTGCTCAGTGTTGCACCCCGTTTGATATTTCCTCTGACCATGGTCCCCAAATCATATCAGACCTCTGGACTGCAATGGCGCAGACCTTGGTGATATGGTGTATTGTCCACAGTCCAATGGCCTATGCGAGTGGTTTCACTGCTCCTTAAAGGCTGCTCGGAGGGCTTTCCTGAATGGATGAGTGTTGGAATGATCATCACCCATGGGTCCTGCTGGGGCTCAGAACAGATCCAAAAGAAATCCTGCAGTTGTCCATGGCTGAATTGGCATACAGGCAGCGATTATGAGTGCCAGGTGATTTTCCTCCTGATGCAACAAGCGCCTAGTCAGCCTATGAACAGTGTTCTGCTCTCCTCAGTAAAGTTCAATCCTTTTATCCCTATTCCTACCTCTCATCATGGCGTACAGCACTCTTGGGTTCCCATTGACCCACATTCCACCTTGTTTATTATCATCCGCCATGACACACACCACCACCACCTTAGCCCCCCTTATGATGGCACATTCTGCATTTTGGAATGGAGGGAAAAGACTTTTATCATTGATAAGAGGGGTAAATCAGAATGTACTTCATTAGTTCTCCTTCAACTGGCTCAACAGGATTTGGAGGATTCCGCCATCATGACATGTCAACACACCTTTGGATGCGCCAGAGGCCTCTGCTGTTCCTCCACACATGGAACACAGGGCCCGAGCTGGGTGGCTTGACGGAGCTCTGGACAGGCTCACAATGCCCGATTTAGTGAATTTTGGGGGCCCTGCATTGGGTACTGTAATAGGTGGAAATGTACATACTTCACTGACATTGAGCAGGGTTCACTTTAAGAGGGTGGTCTGATGGGTTGACATAATTACGTGAAGTACTTTTACTGCCCTTGGTGCCATTTGTAGTATAATAAATGAGTTGCTATGGTTTTTCTTCAACATAAAACGCTTCTGCAGTTTTTATTTGTCATCTGATTTCTAAATGGACATTGAACCCATGAAAACTACCTCACTGCTTTTTTATTTCTGATTTTTGTTGCAATACTTATTTTAGCTGAACTATTTAATAGGCATATATATACTACTTAATGGAATTTAGATTTTTTCTCAATTTTTATTTATCATGTATTTCATTGGACTGCTGCTTTAAAGGTCACAGATTTCATGACATGTGCCAGTGATATTAAACCTAATTCGGATTACATTGCAGAACATTTTTGTGGGCTTGCTACATCGGCGCTGGAACCATGGTGGGTCTTGCAAACTGCCTGGCATTTCACTGTACGAGGGGTGATTGATAAGCTTGTGGCCTAAGGCAGAAGGAGATGAGTTATTAACTTCAAAGTTCCTGCATAATCACTCAAAGAGTTGATCTGCATGTGCATGTAACGAGAGCTGTATAACTCATCTCCTTCTACCCTAGGCCACGAACTTATCAATCACCCCTAGTATGTTTCGATATACATGTGACAAATCTAATCGAATCTCAACAAAACCAATGCCGAAGAGTGGTTCTAATGGCTACGGCACTGATAAATACTTCATGGTACATTGTAAGATCTGCAACAGACTTTCCTGCTCTGGGGAAATCTGTGGGCTATTTTAATGCAGATTAAGCAATTTTAAAATGATTGGTTTTCAGCCTCTGCTACGATAGTGGTAAAGGAAATGTTATTCTTAATTAGAGCCATGGCAGCTTTCGCATTCATTTGGGAAGTGGGGTCCATTTCCTAAGAACACAAAAAAAACCTCACACACAAAATGCTGGTGGAACACAACAGGCCAGGCAGCATCTATAGGGAGAAGTGCTGTCAACGTTTCGGGCCGAGACCCTTCGTCAGGACTAACCGAAAGGAAAGATAGTAAGAGATTTGAAAGTAGTGGGGGGAGGGGGAAATGCGAAATGATAGGAGAAAACCGGAGGGGGTGGGATGAAGCTAAGAGCTGGAAAGGTGATTGGCGAATGTGATACAGAGCTGGAGAAGGGAAAGGATCATGGGACAGAAGGCCTCCGGAGAAAGAAAGGGGGGGGGGGGAGCACCAGAGGGAGATGGAGAACAGGCAAACAACTAAATATGTCAGGGATGGGGTAAAAAAAACCTACTGGTTTATATGTGAGGCTCAAGAGGCGACCAAAATAAAGATCAGAAGATTAAAGATGGTCTTTTATTTGTCACATGTACATCAAAACATACTGTGCAATGAAATGCTTCATTGTGTCAATGACAGCATCGTCTAAGGATGTGCTGGGGGCATCCCAGAAGTGTTGCCATGCTTCCAGTGCCAATACAGCATTCAGCAATTCACAAACTCTAATCTTAATATGTGTCTTTGGAAGGTGGGAGGAAACCAAAGCTGCCAGAGGAAATCCACATGGTCAGAGGGAGAATGTATAAGCTCTGTACAGACAATGTGGGAATTGAAACCTGTTAGTTAATTACTGGAACTGTAAAGCATTGCTCTAACCTGGCATCATAACCAAATCACACTTTCTTAACTTTTTCTGTTCCATACCACCAGAGAGCAGCTTAAAATACTTTGATTTCATTGCACAGTGTTGAAGACAGCTGGATCCACACACCCTACTTGGCCTTATCAAACTACATGACTCCACAAACTGTAGAACCACCTTGGTGACTCTGACCTTTCAGAGACACCCCCCTTTGTCCAATTCAGCCCACCTTCACCCTTTTTTGCAAATTAAAACAATTAATTTTTTTTCTCTCAGTTTTGATGAAGAGTCTTTGAACCAAAAGTGGTTATTGTACTATAAATGTTATTTGAATAGGTTCCAAAACAGTTTGCAGAATTTTCTATTTTTATTTCTGATTTCCAGCAGCTTAGGTTGGTTTTTGATTTTCTAGATAAAGAAATAGTAGAATGTTGGATGTAATCTTTTTTGAAAATCAACTAAATTCTAAAAGGAAGAAAAGAAAATTGACTTAACAGCTATTACACAACAAGTTTTGGAATTATTTTTATTTACTAGAGATATTTATTTTGCTTTTGGATTTGGAACATCAGATCTTCAATGTCAGGATTACCTAGCTGATTAACAATGGTCACTTAGTGAACACATCCCTCCATTTTGTGCTGAAGATGAAATGACAGAGCTTCTTGCCTTGAGTTCACACAAGCAAAGAACATGGAACAACTTGTTCCATGCTAGTTCCATGGACTCTGAGGGAGCTGATATGGTTGGTGTGGTAACCCAACATTGGTATTGGAGGGAAAGGTGATTAGCAAACTGTGATGGGTGGGTACTTTGAGAGAAGGTCAATTCTTCCTTTTGATTTGGTTGGGATTTCACATGGTTAAGATTAAGAAACTTAAATTCCACACACAAGGACCCCAGTTGTTTATAATATATATTAATGATTTAGATGAGGGAATTAAATGCAGCATCTCCAAGTTTGCGGATGACACGAAGCTGGGCGGCAGTGTTAGCTGTGAGGAGGATGCTAAGGGGATGCAGGGTAACTTGGATAGGTTAGGTGAGTGGGCAAATTCATGGCAGATGCAATTTAATGTGGATAAATGTGAGGTTATCCACCTTGGTTGCAAGAACAGGAAAACAGATTATTATCTGAGCGGTGGCCGATTAGGAAAAGGGGAGATGCAACAAGACCTGGGTGTCATTGTACACCAGTCATTGAAGGTGGGCATGCAGGTACAGCAGGCGGTGAAAAAAGCAAATGGTATGTTGGCATTCATAGCAAAAGGATTTGAGTACAGGAGCAGGGAGGTTCTACTGCAGTTGTACAAGGCCTTGGTGAGACCACACCTGGAATATTGTGTGCAGTTTTGGTCCCCTAATCTGAGGAAAGACATTCTTGCCATAGAGGGAGTACAGAGAAGGTTCACCAGATTGATTCCTGGGATGGCAGGACTTTCATATGAAGAAAGACTGGATCGACTAGGCTTATACTCACTGAAATTTAGAAGATTGAGGGGGGATCTTATTGAAAAGTATAAAATTCTAAAAGGATTGGACAGGCTAGACGCAGGAAGATTGTTTCCGATGTTGGGGAAGTCCAGAACGAGAGGTCACAGTTTAAGAATAAAGGGGAAGCCTTTTAGGACCGAGATGAGGAAAAACTTCTTCACACAGAGAGTGGTGAATCTGTGGAATTCTCTGCCACAGGAAACAGTTGAGGTCAGTTCATTGGCTATATTTAAGAGGAAGCTAGATATGGCCCTTGTGGCTAAAGGGATCAGGGGAGAGAAAGCAGGTACAGGGTTCTGAGTTGGATGATCAGCCATGATCATACTGAATGGCGGTGCAGGCTCGAAGGGCCGAAGGGCCTACTCCTGCACCTATTTTCTATGTTTCTATGTTTCTAAGATGTAGGTCCTGGAAGCAATGACTTTATCCCTGTCTGCTCTGAGAGAGGGGCTATGGTGGATTTATTTGTTAGAGTTATGGCTTGAATGTTCTAATGTTGCAAACCTAGAATGAAGATAAATTTCTAATAACAACCAAGTGAGATGGATACTCCGTGACCCTTACTTATGGACGGAGCCAAAAGCTTCAGTCAGTCACCTAGTTGCAATCTGGAATGCAGTGGTTGGGGGTGGGGGGTAATGGGGAACACAACATCACATATAGAGCAGACCTAGTGGGTATGGGGCAGGATGTGTATTTCATACATGGACATATGGCAGGGCGGACATCTTACAGGGGCGCAACATTGGGACACAGTAGAATGTATACTTCACCCACGCAGAGAATCAGGGGAGCAATGGCAGCGGGGACATGACACTTTCCAAGTCAGGACTAAGTTAAAACAACAACACACACAAAATGCTGGTGGAACACAGCAGGCCAGGCAGCATCTATTGGGAGAAGCACTGTTGACATTTCGGGCCGAGACCCTTCATCAGGACTAACCGAAAGGAAAGATAGTAAGAGATTTGAAAGTAGTTGGGGGAGGGGGAAATGCGAAATGATAGGAGAAGACCGGATGGGGTGGGATGAAGCTAAGAGCTGGACAGGTGATTGGCGAAAGTGATACAGAGCTGGAGAAGGGAAAGGATCATGGGACGGGAGGCCTTGGGAGAAGGAAGGGGGGGGTAAGCACCAGAGGGAGATGGAGAACAGGCAAACAACTAAATATGTCAGGGATGGGGTAAGAAGGGGAGGAGGTGCATTAACGGAAGTTAGAGAAGTCAAAGTTCATGCCATCAGGTTGGAGGCTACCCAGCTGGTATATAAGGTGTTGTTCCTCCAATCTGAGTTTGGATTCATTCATTCAGTAGAGGAGGCCATGGATAGACATATCAGAATGGGAATGGGATGTGGAATTAAAATGTGTGGCCACTGGGAGATCCTGCTTTTTCTGGCAGACCGAGCATAGGTGTTCCACGAAACGGTCTCCCAGTCTGCGTCGGGTCTCGCCAATATATAAAAGGCCACACCGGGAGCACCGGACGCAGTATACCACACCAGCCGACTCACAGGTGAAGTGTTGCCTCACCTGGAAGGACTGTCTGGGGCCCTGAATGGTGGTGAGGGAGGAAGTGTAAGGGCAAGTGTAGCACTTGTTCCGCTTACAAGGATAAGTGCCTTGTTATCCAGACAAGCACTACTCTGTGTAAAAAAAACCTGCCCCCACATCACCTTTGAACTTATCCCCTCTTGCCTTAAATGTACCAGACATTTCAACTCTGAGAAAAAGATACTCCCTGTCTACTATATGTATGCCTTTCAAAATCTTACTGTACAAACCTCTTTCAGATCTCCCCTCAGCCTCTGTGGTTCCGGAGACAACAACCCAAGTTTGTCCAACCACCTGTTATAGCACATGCACTCTAAACCAGGCAGCATCCTGGTAAACCTTTTCTGCACTCTCTCAGAAGCCTTCCTATAGTGGGGTGACCAAAACTGTATGTGATACTCCAGATGTGTCCTAACTAGGGTTTTATAAAGCTGCATGCCTCTTCATGAACTTTGAACTCAGTGTCTCAACTCATAAAGGTAAACACATCATGTGCCTTCTTAACCACATCATCAATCTGTGTGGTGACTTTCAGGGAGCTAAGAACTTGGACCCCAAGACCCCCCTGCTCATCAACACTATTAAGAATCTTGTACTGTCTCTGTGTTTGACCTACCAAGGTGTAAGACCATAAGATCGTAAGACAAAGGAGCAGAAGTCAGCCATTTGGCCCATCGAGTCTGCTCTGCCATTTTATCATGAGCTGATCCATTCTTCCATTTAGTCCCCCTCCTCCACCTTCTCACCATAACCTTTGATGCCCTGGCTACTCAGATACCTATCAGTAGAACATAGAACATAGAACAGTACAGCACAGTACAGGCCCTTCGGCCCACAATGTTCAATGTTGTGCCGACCCTTAAACCCTTCCTCCCATATAACCCCTCACCTTAAAATTCTCCATATACTTGTCTAGTAGAAGAAGGCAGAGTCATGAGAGGTGATAGGCAGCTAGGAGAGGAGACAGAGTGAAGGTGGGATGGGGAAGGGAGAGGGAGGGAATTACCGGAAGTTGGAGAATTCGATGTTCATACCAAGGGGCTAGAGACTACCCAGACGGGATATGAGATGTTGTTCCTCCAACCAAAGTTTGGCCTCATCATGGCAGTAGAGGAGGCCATGTATGGACATATCCGAATGGGAATGAGTGGGAGAGTTGAAGTGAGTGGCAACCGGGAGATCTTGTCTGTTGTGGTGGACGGAACATAGCTACTCGATGAAGCGGTCCCCCAATCTGCGTCGGGTCTCACCGATTCAAAGGGGATTAGCTCTAGATCCAGCTCGAACCGAGATCGTGACCCAATCCAGACCGGGACTGCTCTTACTGCCGCTGGGTCCTATCGCTCGTCTTATTCCTCTACTACCCCCTATTCTCTCCGCGACTCCCAACCCTCCCTCCACCCCTCATCTCCCCTCCATTCCTATGATCTCTCATCCTCCCCTCAGCCCGCTCTCCCTGAACATCCCAACTCCCCTCTCCCTCCTGAGACCTCCCACTCTTTACCCACCTCTGACCCCAGCCCCAACCCTTGCCACGGCTTCACCATCCCCTCTGACCTTCCCCTCTCTGAGGCAGAGTGTTCTGTGCTCAGCAAGGGCCTCACGTTTGTCCCCCTCCGTCCACACCACAGTGAGTTCTGTGCCCGGCATGACGCTGAACTCTTCTTCCATCGCCTACGTCTCTGAGCCTACTACTTCAACAAGGATTCCCCTCCCCCTATTGATGACCCCTTCTCCCGTCTTCAATCCTCCTCTTCCTCCTGGACACCTGCACCGGGCCTTCAACCTGCACTCGATCTTTCCATCTCCAACTGTCACTGAGACATCAACCGTCTCAACTTCACCACTCCTCTCTCCTGTTCCAACCTCACTCCCTCCGAACGCACTGCCCTCCACTCTCTCCGCACTAATCCTAACCTCACCATCAAACCCGCAGACAAAGGTGGTGCCGTAGTGGTCGTGCAGACGGACCTCTACCTCAGTGAGGCCAAACGGCAGCTCTCTGACACCTCCTCTTACTTACCCCTGGAACAGGACCCAACCAAAAAACATCAAACCATTGTCTCCCGTACCATCACTGCCCTTATCAACTCCGGAGACCTTCCATCCTCAGCCAAAAAACTCATTATTCCCACACCCCGCACTGCTCACTTTTACCTCCTCCCCAAGATCCATAAGCCTGACTGTCCAGGTAGGCCTATAGTTTCAGCCTGCTCCTGTCCCACTGAACTTGTATCTGCCTACCTCGACTCCATTTTGTCACCCATAGTTCAGTCCCTCCCTAGCTACATCAGGGATACATCCCATGCCCTCCATCTCTTCAATAACTTCCAGTTCCCCGGTCCCGACCGCTTCATTTTCACAATGGATGTCCAATCCTTATACACTTTAATTCCCCATCAAGAAGGCCTCAATTGTCCACTACTTTCTGGACAATAGACCTCACCAGTTCCCCAACACCACCACACACCTCAGGTTGGCGGAACTGGTACTCACACTTAATAACTTCTCTTTCGGCTCTTCCCACTTTCTCCAGATCAAGGATGTAGCTATGGGCACTCGCATGGGCCCTAGCTATGCCTGCCTCTTCGTGGGTTATGTGGAACAGTCTATGCTCCAAATCTATACTGGTACTGCTCCCCAACTTTTCCTTCGATACATTGATAACTACACTGGTGCTGCTTCCTGCACCCATGCTGAGCTCGTCAATTTCATCGACTTTGCCTCTAACTTTCACCCAGCCCTCAAATTCACTTGGTCCATCTCTGGAGATGGACTGTCCACTGACATCTTCTATAAACTCCCATAACTACCTTGATTATACCTCTTCCCACCCTGCCAAATGCAAAAATTCTATTCCCTATTCCCAGTTCCTCCGCCTCTGCCACATCTGCTCCAAGGATGAGGCTTTCCATTCCAGGACATCCCAAATGTCCTCTTTCTTTAAGAATCGTGGTTTCCCTTCTGCCGTCATCAATGATGCCCTCACCCACATCTCCTCCATTTCCCGCACTTCAGCCCTCACCCCATCCTCCCGTCACCACAACAGGGACCGTGTCCCCCTTGTCCTCACCTATCACCCCACCAGCCTCCGGATTCAGCATATTATCCTCCGAAACTCTGCCACCTTCAACAGGACCCCACCACTAAGGACATCTTTCCCTCTCTACCCCTCTCTGCTTTTTGCAGGGATTGTTCCCTCCGTGACTGCCTGGTCCACACGTCCCTCCCCACAGATCTCCCACCTGGCACTTATCCCTGCAAGCGTAGGTGCTACACCTTGATTTGACCACAGCATCTGCAGTGTACTTTGTGGTTACTGTACTCTATACAGTTTGTCTTTAAACACCCTCCACATGGCACATGTGGACTTGCCCAAAAACAGTTGTTCTCAATTAACTTTATATGGCATTCCCTCAGCTTTTGACAGTCCAGTGAAAATGAAAGTTTGTCTAGCCTCTCCCTCTCTGGACTGTCATTGGCTGAGCAGATACCATATAAAAGTGTAACTCACCAGGCTCGCCCTCATGTTCATCTAGGAGAATCAGCTTTCGGCCCCGCTAGACAAGGTGTTCAAGTTTGGGTGGATGCTGTGTAATGTACTCCTGTTCACAAACCCACAATGCAAAATATCAGAACAGTACACCATATACAATCCAATGATAAACTTTATGAATCTTGATTCAAAAATAGGGTTAGTGTGAAAATAAACAACAAAAATAAAAGGGCCCACAGTTAAAGTCTCAATATATGTTGGAGCTCACATAACAGGTATTCCTTCACAAACGACCTCTGCCGACCCTTGGACCCTCGGATTCCAGTATACGCCATCCGGTGGTCTACCAGCGCTCTCCATGCACGTCCTTCCTCTTCACTCTCCTCAACCGAAAACCTGCGAAAACCCCAGCTCCCAGACATACAAGAAAGAATAACATCTCTCCCATTGGATAGCCACCCGTTATCTGTAGTTATAACCCAAACATCGCTGATACAGAGAAACCATTACCTCATCAGTTAACATTACAGAGAAACCATTACAAAAGTTTATTAAAATATCACTCTGTCCTGTAGATTTAGAGTCCCCTAACCTGGAAGAACAAAAGCGATGACTATTTACCCTATCTATAACTCTCATAACTTTATAAAGCTCAAAAAGATTACTTCTCAGCTTGTACATTTCAAAGAAAACAGTTCTCTACTTGTAACAAGCCACAAGAGACTACATATGTTGGAATCTGGAGCAAAAGAAAAATTAGGGGCACTCAGCAGATTAGGCAGCATCTATGGAGACCCTTCATCTGGACTCAGTTTGTGAACTGAGTGAATGGAAAATAGTTAATAGAAACACCAGGCCTTTCAGATTGCAAATGTCTATCATGCCTTGGCATCCTGAAGAAGGTATTAAAATCCATTACAGTTAGTAAATAAACCTTTATATAAAAGAAAAGAAAATGATATTCAGGGACTAGCAATGAGATTTGAATTCAAGCTGTAGTCACAGTGTCACACTGTATTGATAATATTTGATCCATCTGATTT
The DNA here is from genome assembly GCF_048418815.1 of Hemitrygon akajei. Classification (NCBI taxonomy): domain Eukaryota; kingdom Metazoa; phylum Chordata; class Chondrichthyes; order Myliobatiformes; family Dasyatidae; genus Hemitrygon; species Hemitrygon akajei. The sequence goes on along the minus strand of NC_133133.1, from coordinate 97,222,723 downwards.
CCTGGACTGATATCAATTAACTGAAAAGTTACAGACAATTTTTCTTCTTTGGCCTCTCGGCTTTCCTAACAAGTGGCAGGACTGGAGGATAGGGAGGCAAAAGGATGGAACGACCATTGTAATATTAAGTAAGATTCATTCATCTCTTGATCTTTTCCTGTTAATATTTTAATCCTGGAATTAAAGGCAAGGAACATTTTTCCATTTGTTTTACAACTGATAAATGATTTAAGGATTGCCTGATGGAAATCAGGGTACAGAATTAGATTTAACATTTGGTGAGGACAGTAGAGGAGTGATAAAGTTAATGGCTTATCAGTTACAGATCTGTACATTTGATCCAAAGACATGATTTTGAAACCCACATTCCCAGCTGAGGAACTATGTTTCAAGTAAATAAATCAGCAGTTTTACAAAACAAATCCTAGTTTCAGTGACAGTATGCCATGGTAGTGTAGCAGTTAGTGCAGCTCGGGGCATCAGAGTTCGAAGTTCAATCCTGAGACCCTGTATGTCCCCCTCATGGAATGTGTGTGTTTTCTCCGGGTGCTCCATTTTCCTCCCACAGTCCAAAGATGTACTGGGTACATTAATTGTCATTGTAAAAATTGTCCCATTAGAGTTAAATTAGGGTTGTTGTGGGTTACTGGGCAGCACGGCTTTAAGATCTGGAAGGTCCTGTTCTGCGTTATCTCTAAATGCATAAATAAATACGAAAGTACTGTGTTTCTAGTTCACATATTGATGCACCATCAATAACTCACTCTGAGACGTAAGAAGCGAGGTATCGGCTTTTATTGACTGGAAGAATGAACAACACTACATCCTGGGGAATGAGGCTGGGCATCAGGCCTCAATCGCCTTTATACAGGGGTCTGTGGGAGGAGCCGCAGAAGCAGTCAGCAGGGGTCTGTGGGAGGAGCCACAGGAGCAGTCCAGACAGGTATGTGTAGTTCACCACACATATATCATCCAGGGAATCTGCCATCATTACCTACTCTGACCTGCATGTGACTTCATACTCATCAGTGCGAATGGCTCATAACTGCCTCCTCATGAGAAATGAAGAACTAATGCCAGCAGATGCAGAATTGCCTCTACCTTGTCAATCCAATTATTTGAGCTAACTTTAAGCCAATATGCCACTCATTGTTAGAAGTGAAATTTCACTTAGGTGTGAAATTTGGTTTTGAAAGTGCTTTTGATTTAATTCTTTTATTTTGTATTGTTTTTGTTTGAGAACAACTCTATTGCATGTAATGTCATGTGAATTAGACTTAGTGGCCAATTTTTTGGGTACACTTACACCTACTTATTAATGCAAATATCTAATGAGCCAATCATGTGGCAGCAACTTAATAGATAAAATTTGTAGACATGGTTCAGAGGTCCAGACCAAACAAAATGGTGAATAAATGTGTTCAAAGTGACTTTGACTTTGATTGCTGGTGCCTGATGGGTTAGTTTGAGTATCTCAGAAACTGTTGATCTCCTGGGTATTGCATGAATAACAGTCAGAGAAATACAGTACAGAAACAGGCCCTTCAGCTCATCTAGTCCATGCCAAAAACCATTTAAACTGCCTACTCCCAATGACCTGCACCAAGACCATAGCCCTCCATATCCCTACTATCCATGTACCTATCCAAACTTCTCTTAAATGTTGAAATCATACTGTTATGCCCTCGGCCCCCTCCTTTGTGAGAATCGCAAGACCCCTAGTCGAGGGGGGGTCAACTGACCCAAGAGAAAAAGAGACGTGCTGAATAGACACAGGAAAATGGGAGAGAGAGAGGGAGACGTGTGGAAGACCACGTTCTCCCAAGAAGCAGAATAAAGGCGACATTGACTATTGTCTCATGGAGACCACGTGAAAAGCCCTCGGGCAAAGTGGGCTGGTTGAGAGAGAGATCGCATTACCTGCAACCTGATTGACACCTGCGATCCCGTGAAGAAGTATAAAGGAGGGTCTGAGGGGGGGAAACCCTCAGACGCACCAAGGAGACACCAAGGAAGCACGATACCGATTCCCGTGGGAGCGGGAAGCCATTTTGAAGGAAGCCACGTGCGTTAGATTCCAAATGTTGAATCTGTGGCTAGAACCAACGGAAGACTGCTTTTAAATAACAACGGGGAAGCCTGCTCCCCTGATTCCAAGGATTTGCTCTGTAAAGACAACGGGCAAGTGTTTATCTTTTCTAAACTATCTCTCTCTCTCTACAATGTGAAAACCCCAGCGGTTCCCAAAAGGGAAAAGCCTGCAAACTTCTGAGTGACTCTTTATATTTCAATTGGACTCAGTATTACCCCTAGACAACTATAGAGCTTATTTCTGATTGATTATTATTACACCGGTGTTTTAGATTGAGTTTTGACGATGTATATGATCTGAATGTTTTGTATTAACCATACGCTTGTGCCCCTTTTTGAATAAAACGTTTGAAAATAGTAGCATCCGACTCAGCTGATCCCGCTATCTTTGCTGGTAAGTTACCTGGTTACGGGGTTACGTAACAATACTTACTTGCACCACTCGTGGTGGCAGCTCATTCCACACTCACGTAACCCTCACATGAGTGAAGAGGTTTCTCTTCATTTTCTCCTAAGATTCTTAAACATAGGATCTATGGGCATTTAGAGAATCATGGTCTGATCAGGAACAGTCAGCATGGCTTTGTGAAGGGCAGATCATGTCTAACAAGCCTGATAGAGTTCTTTGAAGAGGTGACCAGGCATACTGATGAAGGTAGTCCAGTGGATGTGATCTACATGGATTTTAGTAAGGCATTTTGACAAGGTTCCACATGGTAGGCTTATTCAGAAAGTCAGAAGGCATGGGATCCAGGGAAGTTTGGCCAGGTGGATTCAGAATTGGCTTGCCTGCAGAAGGCAGAGGATCGTGGTGGAGGGAGTACATTCGGATTGGAGGGTGGTGACTGGCGGTGTCCTGCAAGGATCAGTTCTGGGACCTCTACTTTTCATGATTTTTATTATCGACCTGGATGTGGGGGTAGAAGGGTGCAGATTACACAAAGGTTGGTGGTGTTGTTTGTAGTGTAGAGGATTGTTGAAGATTGCAGAAAGACATTGATAGGATGCAGAAGTGTGCTAAGAAGAGGCAGATGGAGTTCAACTCAGAGAAGTGTGAAGTGATACACTTTGGAAGGACAAACTCCAAGGCAGAGTACAAAGTAAATGGTAGGATACTTGGAAGTGTGGAGGAGCAGAGGGATCTGGGGATACATGTCCACAGATCCCTGAAAGTTGCCTCACAGGTAGATAGGGTAGTTAAGAAAGCTTATTGAGCATTGGCTTTTGTAAGTCGAGGGATAGAGTTTAAGAATCACGAGGTAATGATGCAGCTCTATAAGACTGTGGTTAGGCCACACTTAGAGTACTGTGTCCAGTTCTGGTCGCCTCAGTATAGGAAGGATGTGGAAGCATTGGAACGGGTACAGAGGAGATTTACCAGGATGCTACCTGGTTTAGAGAGTATGCATTCTGATCAGAGATTAAGGGAGCTAGGGCTTTACTCTTTGGAGAGAAGGAAGATGAGAGGAGACATGATAGAGGTATACAAGATAGTGCCTCTTCCCAGGGCACCACTGCTCAGTACAAGAGGACATGGCTTTAAGGTAAGGGGTGCGAAGTTCAAGGGGGATATTAGAGGAAGGTTTTTCACTCAGAGAGTGGTTGATGCGTGGAATGCACTGCCTGAGTCAGTGGTGGAGGCAGATACACTAATGAAGTTTAAAAGACTACTAGACAGGTATATGAAGGAATTTAAGGTGGGGGGTTATATGGGAGGCAGGGGTTAAGAGTTGGCACAACATTGTGGGCCAAAGGGCCTGTACTGTGCTGTACTATTCTATGTTCTATGTTCTCCTTAAATATCTCACCTTTCACCCTGAACCCATGACATCTGGTTGTAGTCCCACCCAAACTCCGTGGGAAAGACTGCTTGCATTTACCCTATCTATACCCTCACATAATTTTGTGTACCTCTATCAAATCTCCTCTCGATCTTCTACGTTTTAAAAAATATCCCTAACCTATTCAATCTTTCCTTATAACTCAGGTCCTCCAGACCCAGCAATATCCTAGTAAATTTTCTTTGTACTCTTTCAACCTTGCTTACATCTTTCCTTTAGGTGGGTGACCAAAACTGCACACAATACTCCAAATTAGGCCTCACCAAATCATATACATCTTCAACAATACATCCCATCTTCTGAAATCAATACATTGATTTATGAAGGTCAATGTACCAAATGCTTTCTTTATGATCCTAACTGCCTGTGATGCCACTTACGATGAATGATGGACCTGTATTCTCAGATCCCTTTGTTCTACCACATTCCCCAGTGCCCTACCGTTCACTGTGTAAGACCTACCCTGTTTGTTCCTACCGAAGTGTAAAACCTCACACTTGTCTGCATTAAATTACATGTCATTTTTCAGCCCATTTTTCCAGCTGATGCAGATCCCTCTGCAAGCCATGACAGCCTTTCTTGCTGTCCACTGAATCCCTGATCTTGGTGTTATCTGCAAATTTGCTGATCCAGTTAACACATTATCATCCAGATCCTTGATACAGATGACAAACAACAAAGGACCCAACACCGATCCCTCTGCACACCACTAGTCACAGGCCTCCAGTCAGAGAAGCAACCCTCTACGACCACTCTCTGGCTTCTCCCAGAAAGCCAATGTCTAATCCAATTTACTACCTCATTCTGAATGCCCTGTAACTATTTTTGACTAGCCTCCAATGTGGGACCTTGTCAAACGCCTTACTGAAGTCCATGTAGATAATACCCACTGCCTTGCCACTTTCCTGGTAACTTCCTTGAAAAATTCTACAAGATTGGTTAGACATGACCTACCACACATAAAGCCATGCTGACTACCCTTGACTATTCAAATACTTATACACCTGGCCCCTTAGAGCATCTTCCAATAACTTCCCCACATCTGGTCAGACTCACCTGTCATTTTCTGGTTTCTGTTTAGAGCCTTTTTTAAACAGCTATCATCCAATTCTCTGGTATCTCTCCTGTTGCTAAGGATGTTTTAAATATCTCTGCTAAGGCCCCAGGAATTTCTGCACTTGCCTCCTTTAGGTTTCTAGAGTTTACAGAGAATGGTGCGAGAAACAAAAATATCCAGTGGGTGGCAGTTCTCTGGGCGAAAACAGCATTAACAGAGGAGAATGGCCAGACTGGTTCAATCTGACAGGAAGGTGACAGTAACTCAAGTAACCACATGTTACAACAGTGGTGTGCAAGAGAGCATCTCTGAATGCACAACACGTTGAACCTTGAAGTGGATGGGCTACAGCAGCAGAAGACCATGAACAGGAGGTATCTAATAAAGTGGCCACTGAGTATATATAGTATATAAGGGATTCCTCAGTGCTGTAGTTATTGAGTCCTCTTACATTTAACAGAACAAATAATCTGCTCCATCTATATCAGACCTTTCTGATGTTAATCATATACTAAATACATAAAGCATTTAAAAAACTCATCACTGGATTTACTGTTTAAATAACTGTCCTGCATTTGTTAGGCAAGGAAATGCCTGGTATCAGAAGTACTCTTTAATGAAGAGCTAGAGCAAGTAATTACATTTTAAAGAATGTTTTCATCTCTTGACGTTAGAAGTGGCAGAGCAGGAAATCTCTCTCCGTGTATAACTGACAGCAAATTAACTGGAACTTCCTCTGCTTGTTGCCAGAAGTTATTAAGATTGTTGGATGCACCAAATACTGACTAAACAGTGAGATATCATGACTGCACCCCAATGGGAAATGGACCCTGACTTCAGCATAGAGTTTCAGACTTTCTCATTCATGGTTTGTATTACTTTGCAATGTGATGATGGCTGTTTGTTGTTATTGTTGAAAGCTCCACACGGACCCATCCATCACACCCTGCCATCGTCAGCACCACTAACAAATTACGGTCCAAAAGGTTAAGTGTTGGTTGGAAGAGCACGTGTGAGTGTGAAGCAGCGTATGCCAGAGGACCAAGCCCGTGACACGGAGCCTGCAGGGACATTGAGGGAAGTGTTAAGTTACTGGCTTTTGAGGCACCCAGTTCAAATGACAGAAGGAAAACATAACTAACTAGTCACATTTCAGTCCAGGGCTGTATCTGATTCTCATTGTTGTTATAAGCAGCAGGTAAAATATACTGACACACTACTGCCTTATTATGGACCCACATCTCGGCAATTTTTAACAGCACAGGAATGCTTCTGGACTGATAAATCAGTCATAAAGCAAGTCACCATTATTTCAAAAGAATTCAATGGTGATGTGTTCACCTGAGAGGGCTTTAAAGACAACAACAGACAGATCGCTCCTGATGCACGGAAACAAATCTTCAGTATTAAACAAACACATCGCCAGGCTTTGGAATTTGATTGACATGTTATGAAGCACAAATTAATCTCACTAGCAGATGTCCTAATCACTGCAACAGAGAATTTAAACCTGAAGAGGCATGTAGGTTGTAAACCAGAGAAAAACCTGAAACTAATTCCAGTAACTTGAGATCTGTTTTTAATTCTATTTGCATTAGCATACTTAGAAACAAGCTCACCGACAAGGGTGAATTGCCACCCTACTTAAGATAATAACTAAAACTGAAGTGATATTGGAAATGAACCACAAATTTAATGACATCCCCAGACTGTATGAGTCTGTAGCAGCAGTGTGAGAATGGCAGGGCGTCTGAGGGTCACTCAGACCAATAGACATACTGAAACTCAGAGCCGTGGCTGAGAAGAAGCCACTCACAACAAAGGGCATTTGTTGGGAATTATTTCCTACACATTGGCTAAATCAGATTAAATGGCTGCCTCTGACTGGACATTGAACAAGGAGCAATATGGCCAGTCAGACAGAGGGAGCAGCAGAAAGGAGAGCAGTAGCAAATCACTCTGCAGAACTGGTAGGGCCACAAGGGGAGAGGGAGTTTCCTTGACACATTTGAACAGCAATGTCTCACATAACAATATCACCTCAGGTGTGTCTCCCAAAGATCCTGTCCACAATTGTTTTTGGCTTGGGATCTTTCTGAGGTTCTGCTGAAAACAAAAACAGATTCTCCCTTTTGATAGTCTATAAATGCAACTGCGTTAGGGGGTTGAGAATTTATGGCTAGCTGCCAAGACTGTCAATTATGACAACGTTTCCACTGATTTAACTAGTTAGGCACCGGTATTTGAGCCTAGTTATCTTCTCATAGGTGTTGAGCATCATTAGAACTACACAATGACAACCAGTCTATTGCAGCGGATTTGTGGTCCTCAGAGCTTCCACTCCATAACCATGTAACCACAAAAATGATATTTCTGCAAGGTTCTTGGTGATTATACAGTGCTGTTCATTTCATCTGGCAGCCAAGCTTTAGTTATTATCATGTCATTGGATCTGGAACCAGACTTATGAAGTAGGCACTAGGACATCTTGCCTTTTGTGGCAGATAGAGTGAAGGTGCTTGACAAAGTGGTCTCCAATCTGTATTGGGTCTCACCTTCATATCCAACACATTATTCTCCACAATTTCTGCCATTTCCAATGGGAACCTGCCTCTAAGCGCATCTTTCCCACTCCTCCTCCCCTTTCTATAGAGATCATTCTTGTTGACTTCCTTATCCATTCATTCCTCCCACTGTTCTCCCTCCTGGCATTTATCCCTGAAAGTGTGACAAATGTTACACCTGTCCCTACACCTCCTCTCCTTACCACAATTCAGGCAAAGTTTCACCTGCGGGTCTATTGGCATCACCTATTGAATCCAGTGCTACTGATGTGGCCTCCTCTGGAGCCCTGTCTGATTCTTGCTTTCCTAAACCTTAACTATGCTTCTTTCTTCTTCTTGATTAGATGTTCCACTTCTCTTGGAAACCATGGTTCCTTCACTCTTCCATCCTTTCCCTGTCTCAATTGGATAAACCTATTCAGAAACCCCTGCAAGAATTTTCTAAACAACTTTTACAGTTCCTAAGAACATCTGTTTCCATTTTACTCTCCCAAGTTCCTGCCTGATAGTGTCATAATTTATCCTTGTCCAATTAAATATATCCCGATACTGTCTGTTCTTATCCCTGTCAAAGGCTGGCTAAATGTCAGGGAGTTGTGGTAACTGTCTCCAAAATGCTCACCCAATGAGAGTTCTGACTCCTGAGAGGTTAGAACTCAAAAATAAGAAAGGTGCAATCACTTTGATGGAATTATACTAAAGATGTCCCAATAGCTGCTGGAATATTGAGGAAAAGACATACAAACAGATTAGGGAAAATGCGCAAAAACAGCAGAGTTGTTATAGAGGATGACTTCAAGTTCTGTGAAGTAGACTAGGACATCCTTAGTGCAAGATAGTTAGTCAGGTAGAATTAGCTAGGTGCATGCAAGAGAGATTTTATAGGTATCCAGAAGAGTTTCTTAAATCAATATGTAGAAAATCCAACTAGAGAAGGAACCATACAGGACTTTGTATTGGAACATGAACCTGGTCAGGTGACACATTTCATTGGAAGAACATGTAGGACATATGTCAGAGTTTGAGGTGGAGGTTGTTCAGAGATCAACCGTACAGTGTATAGGACTGGCATGTTTCAGTGAGAAACAAGGACAAGTGCGGCAAGGTAGGGGAACTCTGGATGATGAGAGAGTTGAAGAACTTAATCAAAAAGAGAAAATAAGCATATCTAAGATCTAAGAAGCTGAAAACAAAGAGGGTCCTTTACAAATATAAAGGATCTTGAAAGAACTCAATAAGGGAGATATGACAGCCAGAAGGGGCTATGAAATACCTTTAGCAAGTAGGATTAAAGGGAATCCCAAGGCATTCTATACAGTACATAGATTCATATACATCTTATACAAGGATAAAGGAGAAAAGATGTCCTTGGAGGTGAAGGATGGGGGCAAGGTACAAAATGAGTATCTTACATTGACATTAACCAAGGAAAAATACACAGGGGGTATAAACTTGAAACAGGGAACAGTAGGGGATTGAGGTGAGTAGTAGAACAAAGTGGCATCACAGGTAGATAAAGTCATAAGGAGAGCTTGTGGCACATTGGCCTTCATGAAGCAAAGGAGTTGGGATGTTATATTGCAGTTATATAAGACATTGGTGAGCCCAAATCTGGAGTATCGTGTGCAGTTCTGGGCTATTATTTCACTGAGATTGGGTGCGAGGTTGTGGGTTTAGAGGGAATGGGAAATATTTCAGGGAAACCTGAGGGAGAACTACTTCACTCGGGGGTAGTGTGAGTGTGGAACGAGCTGTCAGCAGAAGTGGAAAATGCAGATCCATTTGGTTAGGTACATTGATGAGAGAAGTATTGAAGGCTATGGTCTAGGTGCAGGGAGATGGGAACAGATAGGAAAGCAGGCGAATGTGGAATAGGTGGGCCAAAGGTTCTGCTTCTGTGCTGTAGTGCTCTGTGACAGGATACTGTAGTCATATCTCAATTGCTGCCAGAGCCATGCGCCACTGAGTGTAAGAATAGGATGATGTGGTAGGTGAATTCCTGGCTGAGGAACCGGTGCAGGGAGCAGGGTTTCAGATCTCTGAATCATTGGGATCTTTTCTGGGGAAGATATGACCTGTACAAAAGGGACAGGTTACATCTGAACCCAAGGGGGACCAATATCCTTACAGGTAGGTTTCCTAGAGCTGTTGGAGAGTGTTTAAACTAACTTGGCTAGGGGATGTGAAACTGAATATGGAACAGTTGGTGTACAAGCAGAGTCAGTGTGTAGTTAGACTGTCAAGGACAGGCAGATGGTAGAGAAAAATTGCAGTGTAAGGGGGGGAGAACAAAAAAGAAAAGGGTGATGAATGCAGTATACAAAATAAGGAAAGATAATATTTGGGAGCTTAACATCTAAGGATACACATTGTATCAAAAGGACAGGCAGGTAGGCAGAGGGGGTGGCGTGGTTCTGTTGGTAAAAAATGAGATCAAGTCCTTAGAAAGAGGTGACATGGTATCAGATGATATCAGATCCTTGTGGGTAGAGTTAAGGAACTGCAAGGATAAAATGATCCTGATGGGAGTTATGTACAAGCTGCTAGAACAGTAGCCGGGATGTGGTTCGCAAATTATAGTCGGAGAAAATATATGTCAAAGAGGCAATACTACGATAGTCATGGGGGATTTCAATAAGCAGGTAGATTGGGAAAATCAACTTGATACTGATTTTGGATCCCAAGAGAGAGAATCTATAGAACGCCTGTGATATGTTTTATTAGAGCAGCTTGTGGTCGAGCCCACTTGGGGGTGGGGGGGACGGGGGACGGTCAGCTATTCTGGATAGGGTGTTGTGTAATGAACTGGATTTGATTAGGAAGCTTAAGGTAAAGGAACCCTTTGGAGACAGTGATCAAAATATGATATAATTCACCCCACAATTTGAGAGGGAGAAGCTAAAGTCACTTGTATCAGTACCATAAAGGAGTAAACGGAATTAAAGAGACACAAGAGAGGTGCTACCAGTGTTGATTCGACGGGAACACTGGACATTCTGGGAGCAATTTGGAAGGCACAGGATAGATACATCCTAAAGAAGAAGTATTCTAAAGACAGGGTGACACAACCATGGCTGACAAGGAAAGTGAAAGCCAATATAGAAGCAGAAGAGCGTATAATTGAGCAAAGATTAGTGGGATTAAAATAGAGACAAGAACAGATATTGGACCACTGGAAAATGATGCTGGAGAGGCAGAAAAGGGGGACAAGGAAATGGCAGATGAATTTAATAAGTATTTTGCAGCAGTTTTCACTATGGAAGACACACTTCCTATGGTAGAAGAGAGTGCAGTTGCTATTACTAGGGAGAAGTGCTTGGGAAGCTAAACAGGTCTACGGGTTGATAAGTCACCTGCACCAGATGGACTACACTTTGAAATAGATGCCTGGAGATTTTGTGGAAACTAGATTCTGCTATAGAGACAAATTGCAAATGTCTCTTCCTTCTTCAACAAAGGTGATGAACTGAGAGCTTGGATACATACATGGAATTATGATGTAGTGGCCATTACGGAGACTTGGCTGGCACCAGGGCAGGAATGGATTCTCAATATTCCTGGATTTCAGTGCTTTAAAAGGGATAGAGGGGGGAAAAGGGGGAGGAGGGGTGGCATTACTGGTCAGGGATACTATTACAGCTGCAGAAAGGGTGGGTAATGTAGCAGGATCCTCTTTTGAGTCAGTATGGGTGGAAGTCAGGAACAGGAAGGGAGCAGTTACTCTGCTGGGGGTATTCTGTAGGCCCCCTGGTAGCAGCAGAGATACTGAGGAGCAGATTGGGAGGCAGATTTTGGAAAGGTGCAAAAATAACAGAGTTGTTATCATGGGTGACTTTAACTTCCCAAATATTGATTGGCACTTGATTAGTTCCAAGGGTTTAGATGGGGCAGAGTTTGTTAAGTGTGTCCAGGATGGATTCCTGTCACAGTATGTTGACAGACTGACTAGGGGGAATGCCATACTAGATCTAGTATTAGGGAACGAACCAGTCAGGTCACAGATCTGTCAGTGGGTGAGCATCTGGGGGACAGTGATCACCGCTCCCTGACCTTCAGCATTATCATGGAAAAGGATAGAATCAGAGAAGACAGGAAAATTTTTAATTGGGGAAGGGCAAATTATGAGGCTAGAAGGCTAGAACTTGCGGGTGTGAATTGGGATGATGTTTTTGCAGGGAAATGTACTATGGACATTTGGTTGATGTTTAAGGATCTCTTGCGGGATGTTAGGGATAAATTTGTCCCGGTGAGGAAGATAAAGAATGGTAGGGTGAAGGAACCATGGGTGACAAGTGAAGTGGAAAATCTAGTCAGGTGGATGAAGGCAGCATACATGAGGTTTAGGAAGCAAAGATCAGATGGGTCTATTGAGGAATATAGGGTAGCAAGAAAGGAGCTTAAGAAGGGGCTGAGAAGAGCAAGAAGGGGGCATGAGAAGGCCTTGGTGAGTAGGGTAAAGGAAAACCCCAAGGTATTCTTCAATTATGTGAAGAACAAAAGGATGATAGGAGTAAAGGTAGGACTGATTAGAGATAAAAGTGGGAAGATGTGCCTGGAGGCTGTGGAAGTGAGTGAGTCCTCAATGAATACTTCTCTTCCAAATCTTTCATATTCTCTTTTTGCTCTTAAGCTTGGTCTTAAACACTAAACTCAGTATGAGTTACATACCCCATAATGGGTTAAAAGAACCAGCAGAAATGGGACACACCTGGAGTCTGGTTTTGCTATAAACAAAACATTATTTATTAGAATCTATGTAATATAGTAATATAAAACCAGATAAATCAAACAGGTTAGCAGAGTTTATGTATATATAAGTGTGTGTAAATATAAAACCCCGAACTTCTTCAAGCTTAGGTGGTAAATGATACAGTCTTATGATGGTATAGGAATGAAGTCAGTTCAGTTTGTGATATTGAGTTGAGTAGATTGAGGAGAGAGAGAGGTGATCAAGTAAGCCGATGCCATCGACCTTTCCACGTTGTCCTCTGAAGTCCTGTTAAAGTCACCGTCTGTGACCACACGAATGGGTACCATCTTCAAGTGGTAAAGCTATCAACCCAGGCAAGGGTTAAACACACCGATAGCTTTCCACCAGTCACCCCTTTTCCACACTGCGAGCAAAACCCACCCTTTTGTGGGCACTCAAAGCTCATCCAGTGTCTATTTCTTCCATATGTCTCGTGTCTTCTGTGTGTCTGTCTGAAAAGCCAGCTGACCTTGTATATATCCCAAACATGCTGAACACCAGCTGTCCATTATATAGCTCCGCCCTTCTATCACCATAATGACTCATGAGCTGCTCGGTGCTCTCTCTCTCTCTCTCTCTGAATCAGTGTACATCCACTCTCTCTCTTTTTATTTTGAAAAAGTCCATATTGAATAAATCTTAGGATCTCGTCACATATGTAAATCTGCATACAGTATGTATCCTAACAGTAATATGCTGCTCCTGGACTCGATATAAATCTTTTAAAAGCCTCCCTTTGTTAATTGTTCCTTTGCCTTTAAACAGAATCACCCAATTGACCCTGCAGGGTAATATAATAGGTGGTAACGTATGTAATTCACAGCCTCCGACATTGAGTTGGGCTTCAGTTTAAGAGGCTGGTCTGATGTGATGACAAAATTACGAAAAGTACTTTACCGCGCTTTGTGTTCATTGATTGGGGTACAATAAATCAGTTGTTACAGTATTTCTTAAACATAAAACACCTCCACTGTTTTTAATTTACGAGAACCTCATACTGGTGACCCCGATGCTCTAGGACAATTGCAAGGTTATTGAATATGTCTGCCAATGCAGTCGCTTTGAAACTGCTGGAGTGTTGGGAGCAAAATCCCGTTGTTTGGTTTGTACTAGCCAAGGCCCAATATGCGCGGTGAGAAATCACTGCCGACAACACCAAATACTTATGTGTGGTAGCATCGCTCGGAAACTCCACAGCTGCGAGAGTTGCATTTTCTCCTAGATTGTCACCATTTCACGGCGTTCGTTGAACACAAAAACCCTCATGTACACGTTGGCTATGGCTAAAATGTCAGACCCTTGGTCTGTATGGCAGCGAAGCCACCCGGTCTACATATTAAAGTTCACCACTGACATACACATATCAAGGGGAAAAATATGCCCTGGCTGATTGCCTCTCACGGCCAGCCGTTGCATATAGGGGTTAACTATACCGGGTGACAGCCAACCAAGCTTCTGATTCAGAGGTGCAGGCTTACCAAACTGAAGTCATGGACTGTAACTAGCTGACATTAAGCTCAGGGAAGCTGGGGGTTCTCTCATGCGATGTCTCAGCCGGTCACCGTTGCCCCATCATGCCCGTAAGCTGCAGAAGGACTGTTTTTGACTCCATACATGGCCTCTCGCATTCGAGCCAAAAGGCTTCACAGAAACTGGTGGCACTAAAGTTTGTGTGGCACAGCCTTAGAAAGGATATGTGTGGTTGGACTGCAGCCTGTGTGGATGCGCAACGGGCAAAAATTAACTGTCATATCCAGGCACCATTTGCACTTTTGAGATCCCTGAGCGATGGTTTTACCATGTCAATGTGGACCTTGTTGGTCCTCTTCCCCCTGCCACGGTTTCACCAGATGGTGGACCAGACCACCAGGTGGCCAGAGGTCATCTCTCTAGCATCAATGATGGCCGCAGACCTGGGTTGCTCAGTTTGGAACCCCATCTGGTATTTCCTCTAACCACTGTCCCCAACTTATATCAGAGCTCAGTGTTATGATGGCCCAGAAAATCAGTGTTAGGCTACATCACACCATGCCATATCACCATAACTTCTGCGAGTGGTTTCACCACTCCTTAAATGAGGGCTTCCAAGACCAATGAATGTTGGCATGATCATCTCCCATGGGTCCTGCTGGGGCTCAGAACAGAACCAAAAGAGGACAGCTAAATTGGTATAGGAGCAGCCGTTACAAGTGCGAGGGGATTTCATTCCTGATGCCACAACTTCAATTACTTTGCACCTTTTCCTACACCTCAAGAGTGCACCATTTTTGGGCTCCTGTTGACCTACATTCCACCTCGTTTGTTTTCATCTACCATGATGCACACCACCCTTTTGATGGCATATTCTGCATTTTGGAATGGAGGGAAAAGACTTTTATCATTGATAAGAGGGGTAAATCTGAATGTACTTCATTAGTTCTCCTTCAACTGGCTCAACAGGATTTGGAGGATTCCGCCATCATGACATGTCAACACACCTTTGGATGCGCCAGAGGCCTCTGCTGTTCCTCCACACATGGAACACAGGGCCCAAGCGGGGTTGCTTGACTGAGCTCTGGACAGGCTCACAATGCCCGATTTAATGAATTTTGGGGGCCCTGTGTAGGGTACTGTAATAGGTGGAAACATACATACTTCACAGCCACTGACATTGATCACTTTAAGAGGTTGGTATAATTATGTGTAGTACATTTACCACGCTTCGTGTTCAGCCTTTTGGGTACAATAAGTGAGTTGTTACAGTTTTTCTTAGACATAAAATGCCTCCTTTTTTTTGCAAAATCTTTCAACTCCAGGTAGATCCAGCATCATACCCTTAAAGTTGGCCCTGCTCCAGTGCAGCAGTTTAAGCTGTGGACCTGTTCAATCTTTCTCCATAACTATATTAAAAAGAATAAAATTGTCTCTAGAGTCAAACTGCACCCACCTCATTCCCTAAGAGAGAGTCTAGGATTACTTCTTCCCTAGTAGGTTCCTCTATATACATTGGATGATAAAATAGTCTTAGACATTCTGCACAAATTACCTTCCATCCAGGCACTTTGGGTGGCCCAATGATACCAGGAAAATCAGCACTGCCCTGCTATTCTCATAAAAAAGTGAAATTTTCGACGAGCTAGTCCCATTTGCCCATATTTGGCCCACCTAAACCTTTACTATCCATTTACTTGTCTGAATGTCTTAGTTCCTGCAAATAGATTAATTAGCAAAGTGTTCAGGTAGGATGTAGGATGCCACGTCTCTGCCTATCTAATTTCCTCGATCAACACACTTGGCCATTCACACAGAGGAACATTGCAGCACAGAACGTGGACCTTGGAAAGTAATTAATCAGTTTAAGACTCTTGGCAGTGTGGAGGATCAGGGGGATCTTGCGGTCCGAGTCCATAGGACACTCAAAGCAGCTGCGCAGGTTGATGCTGTGGTTAAGAAGGCATACGATGTATTGGCCTTCATCAATCGTGGAATTGAATTTAGGAGCCGAGAAGTAATGCTGCAGCTATATAGGACCCTGGTCAGACCCCACTTGGAGTACTGTGCTCAGTTCTGGTCGCCTCACTACAGGAAGGATGTGGAAGCCATAGAAGGGGTGCAGAGGAGATTTACAAGGATGTTGCCCGGATTGGGGAGCATGCCTTATGAAAACAGGTTGAGTGAACTCAGCCTTTTCTCCTTGGAGTGACGGAGGATGAGAGATGTCCTGATAGATGTGTATAAGATGATGAGAGGCATTGATTATGTGGATAGTCAGAGGCTTTTTCTCAGGTCTGAAATGGTTGCCACAAGAGGACACAGGTTTAAGGTGTTGGGGAGTAGATACAGAGGAGATGTTGGGGTAAGTTTTTTACTTAAAGGATGGTGAGTGCATGGAATGGGCTGCTGGTAACGGTGGTGGAGATGGATATGATAGGGTCTTTTAACAGACTTTTGGATAGGTACATGGAGCTTAGAAAAATAGAGGGCTATGGGGAAGTCTAGTAATTTCTAAGGTAGGAACATGTTTGGCACAACTTTGTGGGCCAAAGGGCCTGTATTGTGCTGTAGGTTTTCTATGTTTCTATGTTTCTGCGTTGGTTTTTTTTCCATATGTGATCCCACTAATTTGATCATATTCTGGAATGAGATGTGGTTCCTTGAGCTTCCAATTTTTGTTTTGTTACTTGTCTTATTATTGTTGCATTTTCCCATGTACCTTCATCACCTTCCAAGTTAACAAGGCTTCCAATTCTCCCCTTCATGCCTTTGGATTTGCTGGAAATCACTAATACTTCTGACCTTTATCAGGTCTTATGAATGCTAAATGTCGTGGATGTAAATGTGTTCCTTACCTCAACCGGCTGACTGATCTGCTGAGTATTTCTGACATTTGCAGAAACTGGAAGTATGAGAAATGCGGAACATCGAAAACTGGCGCAGTACCTTGGAGAGAAACAAATGGAAGAATATTATTTCAAACAAAATAATTCCTTCCTTGGTCACACAGAATGTTCACTTCTCTTTTGCTCAGTTTCAGAGACTTAGAGTTGCACGAACCTTGGCCAGAGCAGCTGTCCTGGGCAGTATTGCAGTGTTTTCAGTGACTTCTGTGAGTGTGTGTGCATCTATCTTTGCGTATATTTATGTGTCTGTGAGCCTCTGTGTATTTTTGTGTGTATCTGAGTATGCCCTATATAAATGTGTGTGCATGTTTGAGGGGGTGGCAGGGATATCATGGGTATCATGAGTGAATAGGATTAAGATTGGTGATAATACCTTCCTGCTAAAGGACACTGCTAACATCTGTGGCAGTGGTTACGTAAGGAACAGAGCAAATAATCAGCACACACTTGGGAAGAGGGACATTTGGAGAGTGAATATGCAAATTATATTAATGCAACAAACCAGTCCAGCTCTGCGCTTTAAATTATTTTGTAAAAACTGATAGTAGCTGTTTAATCAACAAGAACAAAAATTATCATTTGCTTCTGGTTCCAGTGAAATTTGCAATGCACAACATTTTAACCTTACTGGTGTTTTTGTAAGGTGAAGTCATTGTCTCCAATGAAAGCACTGCCGCTTTATCCTGTTTTTATAAACTACTCTACAGCTGTTCTCATCAGTTAGGCTCAGGGCAGAGGTCTTGAATGTTAGATCAAACATCAGGAACTATCTATCAAAGTTATGACTTATCCAATTATAGACAGCTCCAGTTTATGGGCTGGGTAGTAAAGTGTTCAACAAATGGTAATTAGTCACACTTCTGGAAGTTTAATTGAATTACCTTTGACAGCGTATAGCAGGCTTAGTGGGTGATCCTTTAAACCAGCTGACCCAGAAGGCCTCCCAAAATCAATTAAACTATCAGAATACAAGCATGGCCACATCCTGTTTGACTAAAGGCCATGTGGGAGGAGGAGGACCGACAGCAACAACTGTCTTTTGGAGTGAACACACAAGCCAGCTACTGCCACTGACCTCTGCTACCAAACATGAAAGAAAAACACAGGAGGGAAGAGATCTGCGGAGGTCTGAAAGAATCCGAATATACTATAAATCATCCAAACAACTGAGCTCTGGTTGGTACAGACAGGCTCCTAAAGGGGACTAACCCAATCAATCTGCTTGGCATGGAAAGGGAAGAAACTAAACCATAGTTACTTCCAGCCTCTCCAGGTGAAAACTTTATCAATCCCTTTTATTTTCAATGTCTAGATTCCAAATAGAATTTAACAACAGTATTTGGCGAAAACAAGCGCAACCACATCCTAGAAAAATGTTCACAATTATATACGTGTTTAAACAGTGTAGGATGTCCTCCCCCACCCCCCCGCCACCTTTACTGATTAGTCTATAATTGGACAATTGATTCTGCCGTTTTACTGAATTTCAAGATTCAAGATGGTTTATTACCATTCTGGAATACATGAGTGAAAAGGAAATGATTGTTACTCCAGATCCACCCGCAAACACAATAAATACAAATATAGAAACAGTCCTGTAAAACAGCAAGTACAAGTAATTGAGTATGGCTGTATATATACAAGGTTAGCTTATACAGTAGATATAGACTGATTGTGTATTTATACAGTGACACTAAGTGCAGGAGTATCTGAACATAAGGTGACGGACAGGAAATGATAAAGTGAAAATGTGACTCTTTGCAAGTGCAACTCTTCCAGGTAGCAGCATGGCATATAGAAATGTAGTAGGGCATTGACGGTGCAAGTATAAGACATAGGAGCAGAATTAGGCCATTCGGCCCATTGAGTATGCTTCACCATTCCATTAATATTATCCCTCTCAATCCCATTCTCCCTGTAACCTCTGATGTCTTGGCAATCAAGGATGCGTCAACCTCCACTTTAAATATACTTAATGACTTGGCCTACACGGCCATTTGTGGCAATGAATTACACAGATTCATCACCTTCTGGTGATAGAAATTCCTCTTCATCTCTGTTCCAAATGGACATCACTCAAATTCGTGGCTGTGCCATCTGGTCCTAGACTCAACCTCTAGTCCTAGACACACCTACTATAGGAACCATCTTCTCTGCATCCGCTCTATCTAGGCCTTTCAGTATTTAGAAACATAGAAAACCTACAGCACAATACAGGCCCTATGGCCCACAAAGTTGTGCCAAACATGTCCCGATCTCAGACATTGCTAGGGTTACCTATAGCCCTCTATTTTACTAAGCTCTTAAAAGACCCTATCTTATCCACCTCCACCACCATTGCTGGCAGCCTATTCCACGCACTGACCTCTCTTTGAGTAAAAAACTTACCGCGACATTTCCTCTGTAACTACTGCCCAACACCTTAAACCTGTGTCCTCTTGTGGCAACCATTTCAGCCCTGGTAAAAAGTCTCTGATTATCCACGTAATCAGTGCCTCTCATCATCTTGTACACCTCTATCAGGTCACCTCTCATCCTCCATCGCTCCAAGGAGAAAAAGCTGAGTTCACTCAACCTATTCTCATAAGTCATGCTCCCCAATTCAGGCAACATCAATGTAAATCTCCTCTGCACCCTTTCTATGGCTTCCATATCCTTCCTGTAGTGAGGCGACCAGAACTGAGCACAATACTCCAAGTGGGGTCTGACCAGGGTCCTATATGGTTGCAACATTACCTCTCGGCTTCTAAATCAATTCTACAATTGATGAAGGCTAATACACCATACGCCTTCTTAACCACAGAGTCAACCTGCGCAGCTGCTTTGAGCATCCTATGGACTCAGACCCCAAGATCGCTCTGATCCTCCACACTGTCAAGAGTCTTACCATTAATACTATATTCTTCCATCGTATTTGACCTACCAAAATGAACCACTTCACACTTATCTGGGTTGAACTCCATCTGCCACTTCTCAGCCCAGTTTTGCATCCTATCAATGTCCTGCTGTAACCTCTGACAGCCCCCCACACTATCCACAACACCTTTGTGTCATCAGCAAATTTGCTAACCCATCCCTCCACTTCCTCTTCCAGGTCATTTATAAAAATCACAAAGAGTAGGGGTCCCAGAACAGATCTTTGAGGCACCCCACTAGCAACCAACCTCCATGCAGAATATGACCCGTCTACAACCACTCTTTGCCTTCCGTGGGCAAGCCAGTTCTGGATCCACAAAGCAATGGATCCCATGCCTTCTTACTTTCTCAATAAGCCTTGCATGGGGTACCTTATCAAATGCCTTGCTGAAATCCATATACAATACATCTACTGCTCTTCCTTCATCAAGTGTTTAGTCACATCCTCAAAAAATACAATCAGACTTGTAAGGCACAACCTGCCCTTGACAAAGCCATGCTAACTACTCCTAATCATATCATACCACCCCAAATGTTCATAAATCCTGCCTCTCAGGATCTTCTCCATCAACTTACCAACCACTGAGGTAAGACTCATTGGTCTATAATTTCCTGGGCTACCTCTACTCCCTTTCTTGAATAAAGGAACAACATCCGCAACACTCCAATCCTCTGGAACCTCTCCCGTCTCCATTGATGATGCAAAGATCATCACCAGAGGCTCAGCAATCTCCTCCCTCGCCTCCCACAGTAGCCTGGGGTACCTCTCATCCGGTCCCAGAGACTTATTCAACTTGATGCCTTCCAAAACTTCCAGCACATCCTCTTTCTTAATATTTACATGCTCAAGCTTTTCAGTCTGCTGCAAGTCATCACTACAATCACCAAGACCATTTTCCATAGTGAATACTGAAGTAAAGTATTCATTAAGTACCTCTGCTATTTCCTCTGGTTCCATACATACTTTCCCACTGTCACACTTGATAGGTCCTATTCTTTCACATCTTATCCTCTTGCTCTTCACATACTTGTAGAATGTCTTGGGGTTTTCCTTAATTCTGCCTGCCAAGGACATCTCATGGCCCCTTCTGGCTCTCCTAATTTCCTTCTTAAGGTCCTTCCTAGTAGCCTTATAATCTTCTAGATCTCTAACATTACCTAGCTCTCTGAACCTTTTGATATGTTTCAATGAGATCCCCCTCATTCTTCTAAACTACAGTGAGTCCAGGCCGAGAGCCATCAATTGCTTCTCGTACGTTAACACTTTGATTCTCAGAAACATTCTTGTGAACTTCCTGTTGGCCCTCACCAATGCCAGCATATCCTTTCTTAGATAAGGAGCCCAAACTGCTCACAATACTCCAAGAGTGGTCTTATAAAAACTCAACATTACATCCTTGCTCTTATATTTTAGTCCTCTCAAAATGATTGCTAATATTGCATTTGCCTTCCTTACCACCAACTCAACCTGCAAAATAATCTTTAGGGAATCCTGCAGAAGGACACCCAGGTCAATTTGCTCCTCTGATTTTTGAATTTCCTCTCCATTTAGAAAATAGACTATACTTTTATTCCCTCTGCCAAAGTGCATGACTATACACTTCCCTACACTATAGTCCACCTGCCAGTTCTTTAACCATTCTTCCAACCTGTCTAAATTCTCCAAAATTACTGCTTTCTTAATTCTACCTGCCCCTTCATCTATCTCTGTATCATCAGCAAACTTGCCAGCAGAGCCATCAATTATTCCGAGTCCTCAACCTTCACAATGGACTCCAACATTTTCCACTACACATTGCTGCATTAGAATTATAGAAACATATATCCCAGAAATGATGCTTACTGCCCACCCCAACCACGATGTCTACCCATCGTAATCCCATATGCCTGCAGTATCCGTATCCCTCTCCTAGTCATGATAGGAGATTCCATAGTTAGGGGAACACAGATGAGATTCCATTGCGAGAGGAATAGAGATGAGATTCTGAAGACGTGATGGAGACACTCGGATGGTAAGTTGTTTCTCAAGTGCCAGGGTCAAGGATGTCTCAGATCGGGTCCATGGCATTCTCTAAGGGGACAGTGAGCAACCAAAATAAGTATTTTGCATCAGTTTTCACAGTTGAAGACATTAGCAGTATGCCAGAAGTCCAAGAGTGTCAGGGGCTGAAGTGAGTGAAGTTGCCACTACTTGGGAGACAGTGTTTGGGAAACTGAAAGGTCTGAAGGCAGCTAAGCCACCTGGACCAGATTGTGAACACCACAGGGTTCTAAAAGGGGTGACCGAATAGAGTGTGGAGGCATTGGTAATGATCTTTCAAGAATCAATAGATTCAGGCATGGTTCCGGAGGACTGGAAAATTGCAAATGTCACTCCACTCTTCAAGAAGGGAGAAGGCAAAAGAGGAAATTATAGGCAAAACTGTTGGAATTCCTTGAAGAAATATCAAGTAGGATAGACAAAGGAGAATTGGTGGATGTTGTGTACTTGGATTTTCAGAAGGTCTTTGACAAGCTGCAACACATGAGGCTGCTTAACATGCATTACAGGAGAGATACTAGCATAGATAGAGCTTTGGCTGATGTCAGGAAGCAAAGAGTGGTAATAAAGGGAGCCTTTACTGACTGGCTGCAGATGTTCCACAAGGGTATGTGTTGGGAAAAATTCTGTTTATGGTATATGTCAATAATTTCAATGATGGAATTGATGGCTTTGTTGCAAAGTTTGCAGATGATATAAAGATAGGTGGAAGGGCAAGCAGTTTTGAGGAAGTATAGAGGCTTCTGAAGGACTTGATTAGGAGAATGTGCAAAGAAATGGCAGATGGAATGCAGTGTTGGGAAAAGTATGGTCATGCACTTTGGGAGAAGAAATGAAAGGGTTTTCTGAATGGTGAGAAAATACAAAAAACAGAGGTGCAAAGGAACTTGGAAGACCTTGTGCAGGATTCCCTAAAGGTTAATTTGTAGTTTGAGTCTGTGGTGAGGAAGATAAATGTGATGTTAGCCTTCATTTCAAGAGGACTAGAATACAAGAGCAAGGATGCAATGTTGAGGCTTTATAAAGTATTGGTGAGGCCTCGCTTGGAGTACTGTGAGCAGCTTTTGGTACCTTATCTTAGAACAGATTGGCTGACACTGAAGAGGGTTCAAAGGAATTTTACGAAAATGGTATTACAGGAAAGATTCTAGCATGGATAAAGCAGCGTCTGATTGGCAGGAGGCAAAGAGTGATCCTTTTCTGGTTGGCTGCCAGTGACTAGTGGTGTTCCACAGGAATCTGAGTTGGGACTGCTTCTTTTTATGTTATTTGCTAATGATTTTAGTCAAGTCAAGTCAAGTTAGTTTTATTGTCATTTCGACCATAACTGCTGGTACAGTACATAGTAAAAATGAGACAACGTTTTTTCAGGACCATGGTGTTACATGACACAGTATAAAAACTAGACAGAACTACATTAAAAACTACACTAGACTACAGACCTACCCAGGACTGCATAAAGTGCACAAAACAGTGCAGGCATTACAATAAATAATAAACAAAACAATAGGGCAGTAAGGTGTCAGTCCAGGCTCTGGATATTGAGGAGTCTGATAGTTTGGGGGAAGAAACTGTTACATAGTCTGGTCGTGAGAGCCCGAATGCTTTGGTGCCTTTTCCCAGACGGCAGGAGGGAGAAGAGTTTGTATGAGGGGTGTGCGGGGTCCTTCATAATGCTGGTTACTTTGCGGATGCAGCGTGTAGTGTAAATGTCTGTAATGGCAGGAAGAGAGACCCCGATGATCTTCTCAGCTGACCTCACTATCTGTTGCAGGGTCTTGCCAACCGAGATGGTGCAATTTCCGAACCAGGCAGTGAAACAGTTGCTCAGGAGGCTCTCAATACAACCCCTGTAGAATGTGATCAATGTAGAATGTATTGTGTTCAATTCTGGTCACCTCATTATAGGAAGGATGTGGAAGCTATGGAGAGGGTGCAGAGGAGATTTACCAGGATGTTGCCTGGATTGGAGAACAAGTCATATGAAGCAAGGTTATCAGAGCTGGGACTTT
Organism: Hemitrygon akajei; assembly: GCF_048418815.1. Classification (NCBI taxonomy): domain Eukaryota; kingdom Metazoa; phylum Chordata; class Chondrichthyes; order Myliobatiformes; family Dasyatidae; genus Hemitrygon; species Hemitrygon akajei. The sequence goes on along the minus strand of NC_133133.1, from coordinate 97,199,072 downwards.
TCTCTTTGGAGCATAGAAGAATGAGAGGGGACATGATAGAGGTCTACAAGATTATGAGAGGCATAGATAGGGTGGATAGTCAGTACCTGTTTCCCAGGGCACCTATAGCAAACACCAGAGGGCATATGTACAAAATTAAGGGAGGGAAGTTTAGGGGAAACATCAGGGGTAAGTTTTCTACACAGAGGGTTGTGAGTGCCTGGAATGACTTGCCAGGGATGGTGGTGGAGGCTAGAACATTAGGGACATTTAAGAGCCTCTTGGGCAGGCACATGGATGAAAGAAAAATGGAGGGTTATGGGGTAGTGTGGGTTTAGTACTTTTTTAAAGGATTATATGGGTCAGCACAACATGGAGGGCTGAAGGGCCTGTACTGTGCTGTAGTGTTCTATGGTTCTATGATGAGGATGGGGGGGATGGGAGATGGACTGTCCTCAGCCTTCGCAGAAAGTAGAGACGCTGCTGGGCTTTCTTTGCTATGGAGTTGGTTGTTGAGGGACCAGGTGAGATTCTCTGCCAGGTGAACACCAAGAAATTTGGTGCTCTTAGCAATCTCTACAGAGGAGCCGTCAATGTTCAGAGCGGAGTGGTCGCTCTGTGGCCTCCTGAAGTCAACAACCATCTCTTTTGTTTTATTCACATTTAGAGACAGGTTGTTGGCTCTGCACCAGTCCGTTAGCCGCTGCACCTCCTCTCTGTAAGCTGACTCATCGTTCTTGCTGATGAGATCCAGCATGGTCGTGTCATCGGCGAACTTGATGATATGGTTCGAGCTGTGTGTTGCAGCACAGTCATGGGTCAGCAGAGTGAACAGCAGTGGACTGAGCACACAGCCCTGGGGAGCCCCCCTGCTCAGTGTGATGGTGTTGGAGATGCTGCTCCCGACCCGGACTGACTGACGTCTCCCAGTCAGGAAGTCTAGGATCCAGTTGCAGAGGGAGGTGTTCAGGCCCCATAGGCTCAGCTTTCCAATCAGTTTCTGAGGGATGATTGTGTTGAATGCTGAACTGAAGTCTATGAACAGCATTTGAACGTATTTGTTCAGGTGGGTTAGGGCCAGGTGGAGGGTGAAGGCAATGGTGTTGTCTGTTAAACGTTTGGGACGGTACACAAACTGTATGGGGTCCAGTGAGGGGGGCAGCAGGGTCTTGATATGCCTCATGACGAGCCTCTCGTAAAACTTCATGATGATGGATGTGAGTGCAACAAGATGGTAGTCATTTAGGCAGGACACTGAAGACTTCTTCGGCACGGGGACGATGGTGGCGGCCTTGAAGCACATTGGAACGGTGGCGCTGCTCAAGGAGACGTTGAAGATGTCAGTGAGAACATCTGCAAGCTAGTCTGCACATCCTCTGAGCATTCTACCAGGAATGTTGTCTGGTCCAGCAGCCTTCCATGGGTTGACCCTGCACAGGGTTCTCCTCACATCGGCCATGGATGACGATGGAATTGATGGCATTGTGCCAAGATACAAAGATAGGTGGAGAGGCAGGTGGTGTTCAGGAACCAGAGAGGCTACAGAAGGACTTTGACAGATTAAGAGAATGAGAAAAGAAGTGGCAGATGGAATACAGTGTTGAAGTGTATGGTCATGCACTTTGTTGGAAGAAATAAAAGTGCAGACTATTTTGGAAATGGAGAGAAAATTCAAAATTTGGGGTATGAAGGGACTTGGAGTCCTCATATAGGATTCCCTAAATGTTAATTTGCAGGTTGAGTTTGTGGTGAGGAAGGCAAATGCAATGTTAGTATTTATCTTGAGAGGACTAGAATATAAAAGCAAGGACATAATGTTGAAGCTTTATAAAGCACTGGTGAGGCCTCACTTGGAGTATTGCAAGCAATTTTGGGCCCCTTTTCTAAGAAAGAATGTGCTGACATTGGAGAGGGTTCAAGGAGGTTCATAAAAAATTATTCCAGGATTGAAAGGCTTGTCATATGAGGAGCTTTTGATGGCTCTGAGTCTCACTGGAATTCAGAAGAATGAGGAGAGAGATGATTGAGTGTTGAAAGGCTTCGATAGAGTGGATGTGGAGACGCTGGTTTCTGTGGTGGGGGACTCAGCCTCAGTATAGAGGGACGTCCATTCAGAATAGAGATGAGGAGGAATTTCTTTAGCCAGCAAGTGGTGAATATGTGGAATTTGTTGCCACAGGCCACTGTGGAGGCCAAATCATTGGGTAAATTTAAGACAGAGTTTGTTATATTCTTGTTTTAGTCAGAGCGTGGAGGGATACAGGGAGAAGGCGGGAGATTGGAACTGAGAGGGAATTGTATCGGCCATAATGAAATGGCAGAACAGTCTCGATGGGCCAATTCCGCTTCTATATCTTATGGTCTTATGTACACAAGAGATGTTCAGATGCTGGATATCCAGTGTAACCCACACAAAATTCAGGAGGAACTCACCCAGGCCATGCTCTTTTCTTGCTGCTGCCAACAGGTAGAAGGTACAGGTGCCTCAGGACTCACACCACCAGGTTCAAGAACAGTTACTACCCCTGAATCATCAGGCTCTTGAACAAAAGGGGATACAATAGGGTTTTATAAGAAACTTTTAGATCGGTACATGGAGCTTAGTAAAATAAAGGGCTATAGATAAGCCTAGTAACTTCTAAGGTAAGGACATGTTCGGCACAACTTTGTGGGCCAAAGGGCCTGTATTGTGCTGTAGGTTTTCTATGTTTCTATGATGGCTACAATTATTTAAGGACTCTATCTTATTGCTATTTCATGCTTGTTATTTATTGCTATTTATTTGTATCTGCATTTACACAGTTTGTTTTCAGTGTCCGATGTTTACAGTTTACAGATCCTGTTTACAGTTACTTCTCCATAGATTTGCTAAGTAACCCTGCAGAAAAAGAATCTCAGGGTTGTATGTGGTGATGTGTATGTATTCTGATCACAAATTTTACTTTAAGCTTTAGGTGAGGCAACAGCTATGGAAAGGAATAAACAGTTGGTGTTTTGGACCAAGATCCTTCATCAGGACTCATACAGTCACAGAGTCACAGAACACTACAGCACAGCAACAGGCCCTTTGGCCCATCTAGTCCATGATGATCCATTAATCTGCTTTCTCCCATCGAACTGCACCCTGACCATAACCTTCCATATTTTTCCCATCCATGTGCCTACCCAAATTTTTCTTAAATGTTGACATCAAATATGCCTCAGTCTCTTGCACTAGGAACTCATTCCACACTCTCAGCACCATCTGAGAGTGCTGCTCTTAAACTTTTCACCTTTCACCCTTAACCCATGACCTCTAGTTATAGTCTCACCCAACCTCAGTGGAAAAAGCCTGCTTACATTTACCCTCCCTATACCCCACATAATTTTGTACACCTCTATTAAATCTCCCCTCAATCTTCTACGTTCTAGGGAATAAAGTCCTAACCAATTCAACATTGCCCTATACTCAGGTGATCAAGTCCCGGCAACATCCTTGTAAATTGTCTCTGCACTCTTTCAATCTTATTTACATCCTTCCTGTGAGTAGGTGACAAAAACTGCACACTATACTCCAATTAGGCCTCACCAGTGTCCAAAAGAACTTCAACATAACATCAAAACTCCTGTACTCAAAGTTAATGAAGGCCAATGTACCCAAAACTTTCTTTATGTCTCTATTCACCTGTGATGTCTCTTTCAAGGAATTATGGATCCATATTCCCAGATCCCTGTTCTGCCCCATTCCGCAGTGCCCATCACTCACTGTGTAAGTCCCTAATCTCGTTGGTCCTCCCGAAGTGCAATACTTCACGCTAGCCTGCAAAAATCCCATCTGCCATATTTCAGCCTATTTTTCCAGCTACTCCAGATTCTGCATAAAGCTTTGATGCTCTTCTTCGCTGTCTATTTTCCCCACAATCTGCAAATGGCTCCACATTAGCACAGCAGTTAGTGCAATGTTGTTACAGCTTGGTGTGTTCTGGAGTTAGGAGGTTAGTGCTGTCAGTACATCCTCCCCATTGAATGCACAGGTTTTCCCCGGGTCCTCCAGTTTCTTCCCACAGTCTAAAAACGTACTGGGAAGGTTGTGCATTGTCCCATGATCAGGTCAGCATTAATCAGGGTTGTGGGATTACTGGGACAGCGTAGCTCAAAGGGCCAGAAGAGGCCCACTGTATCACCAAATAAAATAACAATAAATAAAATTCACTGACCCACTTCACCACAATATCATCCAGATCATTGATATGGCAAACAACAAAGGACCTGATATCAATACCTGTGGCACACAACTACTCACACGCCTCCGGTCAGAGGCAACCCTCTACACCACTCTCTGGCTTCTCCCACAAACCAATGTCTAATCCAATTTACGACATCATTTTGAATGTCAAGCGAATGAACCCTCTTTAACAACTTCTCATGCTGAACCTTGTCAAAGGCCTTGCAAAAATCCATGTTGAAAACATCCACTGCTTTGCTTTCATCAACTTTCTTGCTAACTTCCTTGAAAAACTCTATAATATTGGTTAAACATGACCAATCATGCAGAAAGCCATGATGACTATCCCTAATCAGTCCCTGTTTATCCAAGTATATCTGATCCTTAGAATAACTTTTCCACTACTGACATCAGGTACTTTATGACAATTACCAACATAACTGCCTTTTAAATTTTCTAATGTTATCTAGCCCCACCACCTTCTCTGGTAGTTCGTTCTGATATTCACCAGCCTCTGAAAAACTTAACCCCTCAGTTTGCTTTTAAATTTCTTCCCTCTCTCCTTAAACCTGTGCTCTCTAATTTTAGACTCTACTGCCCTGGTATAAAGGTTTTGAATTTCTACCTTAATTAAATACATTGTAAATTTATTGAATCACCCATTAGATTCCTACATTGCAATGAGAATAAGACATTGGGGCAGAATTAGGCTATTTGGTCCATTGAATCTGCTCCACTATTTGATCATGGCTGATGCATTTCCATTTCAACTCCATTCTCTTGCCTTTTCCTCATGACCTTTCATGCTCTGGCCTATCAAGAATCCATCAACCTTCACCTTAATGACCTGACCCTCCATAGATGTCTGTGGCAACGAATACCACAGATTCACAACCCTCTGGCTGAAGAAATTCCTTCTCATCTCCATTCTAACTGAAGTCCCTCTATTCTGAGGTTACGCTCTCTGGTCCTAGACTTCCCCACTACAGGAAGCATTCTCTCCACATTGTCTCCAAATCCACTCTACCTATGCCTTTCAGCATTCAATAGGCATCAAACAATTCTCATATGATAAGCTTTTCAAGATTGAAATTATTTTCATGAACCTCCTTTAAATCTGCTCCAATGTCAGCACATCCTTTCTTAGATAAGGGGCCCAAAATTGCTCACAATACTCCAAGTGAGGCCTCACCAGAGCCTTCAAAAGCCTCAACGTTACAGTACATCCTTGCTTTTATATTCTAGCCCTCTCAAAATCAATGTTAACTTTCTATCCGGACAAGACAGCGCCAGTGTATAATGTTCCCTTTGACATTTTCCAGATAGGAAAATAAAATAGCCTTTTTACTTCTTTTACATCTGCTTTCCACCTTAAATGCATTTCCGAAACTGTTAGAGCCTGTGATTTACAGTTTGGAGATCGTTTGAGCGATCCAGCGCTTTACTGGCTCTGAGAAGATTCTGGGAAGTGAGCGCGTACTCAAATGGCCTCGATGTGAAGGAACTTTGAGACGACGTTCAACTTCATTTTGCCAGTTCAAGCATTCATTAATCTCTGATTAAAGCATCAAGGAAGACTAAAAGATCAAGGCGAGTGGGAGTTCAGCGCCAACTGCCTTTCTTTTGATCGCTGCCGGATGAAGAGTCTGTGAGCGGCCTGTGTGGTCCCCTTCCCTTTCCAATAATGTCAGGATATCAGAGGATGGTATCATGCTTCTGTGTTTGAACTATTGCGATTATGGACCTTGGACACGGGTTTTATATTCTGTGTTATTTATCACCCGTTCCTTTTCCATTATGTTGTGTGAGGGGAGAGTGTTTGGAGGTTGATGTTCTGTTAGTATTTTGTGCGGGGGAGGAATTGTTTTCTCAGGGATCAATATTGCAGTTCTGCTTTGTGCAGGGGGAGAGGGTTTGGGGGCTTGATGGTCGAGATGCCTTTCTTTGTTGTACGGGGGGGGGTGGGCTTGATGTTTCTCTCTGAATGACTGTCATGTTCTGTTTTTGTTTCCTGGCTCTCTAGAGAATACAAATTTCAGAGTTGTATGTGGATACATGGTTTGATAATAAATGAATCTTTGACCTTCCTCAGCACCAAATCAAACTGCAAATTTACTTTTAGGGAATCCTGCATGAGGACTCCAAAGTCCCTTTGCACCTCTGATTTTTGAATTTTCTCCCCATTTAGAAAATAGTCTGCTTTTATTCCTTCCACCAAAGTGCATTACCATACACTTCCTGGCACTGTTCCTACAGCCATTTTGCCCACTTTGCTGATCTAAGTCTTTCTGCAGCCTCCCTGCTTCCTCAACACTACCACCCCACCATCAATCTTCATATTGTCCACAAAGCAATCAATTTTGTCTTCGAAATCATTGACATCCAGCTTATCAATCTCTTCTTACAACTTCAGTCCTCTATTCTGTGTAAAATCTCCATTAATGTTTGACAGAGCAAATATTTAATCCTGGTTCTCATGACTATAACATTGTAAAACCCAACCTGAGCTTTATCTCTTGGTATCAGAGAATAGAGAACATTGAACTCAACAACACGGGACAGGCTTTTTGCCCCATGATGTTGCGCCGAACCAGTTAGAAAGTAAAATTTCAAAGAACCAAAAACTACTCCCTCCTGAGAATCGGAATCAGAATCAGGTTTATTATCACCAGCATGTGACATGAAATTTGTTAACTTAGCAGCAGCAGTTCAATGCAATAATAATCTAGCAGAGAGAGAGGAAAAAAGCATAATAATAAATAAACAAGTAAATCAATTACGTATATTGAATAGATTATTAAAAATGTGCAAAAACAGAAATACTGTATATTAAAAAAAATGAGTTAGTGTCCAAAGTTTCAATGTCCATTTAGGAATCAGATGGCAGAGGGGAAGAAGCTGTTCCTGAATCACTGAGTGTGTGCCTTCAGGCTTCTGTACCTCCTACCTGATGGTAACAGTAAGGAAAGGGCATGCCCTGGGTGCTGGAGGTCTTTAATAATGGACGCTGCCTTTCTGAAACACTGTCCCTAAGGATGTCCTGGGTACTTTGTAGACTAGTGCCCAAGACGGAGCTGACTAGATTTACAACCTTCTGAAGCTTCTTTTGGTCCTGTGCCGTTGCCCCTCCATACCAGACAGTGATGCAGCTTGTCAGAATGCTCTCCATGGTACAACTATAGAAGTTTTTCAGTGTATTTGTTGACATGCCAAATCGCTTCAAACTCCTAATAAAGTATAGCCACTGTCTTGCCTTCTTTATGACTGCATCAATGTGTTGGGACCAGGTTAGATCCTCAGAGATCTTGACACCCAGGAACATGAAGCTGCTCACTCTCTCTACTTCTGATCCCTCTATGAGGATTGCTATGTGTTCCTTCATCTTATCCTCCCTGAAGTCCACAATCAGCTCTTTCGTTTTACTGACTTTTGAGTGCCAGGTTGTTGCTGCAGCACCATTCCACTAGTTGGCATATTTCATTCCTGTACACCCTCTCATCACCACCTGAGATTCTACCAACAATGATTGTATCGTCCCAATGCTCTTATTCCTCCACCTTCCTCACATCCATGTGCCTATCTCTTAAAAGCCTGTAATGTATTTGCCTCTACCAGCATACCAGGCAACATATTCTAAGATTCCAACATTCTCTGAATAAAAAAACTTATCCGTCATATCCCCTTTGAATGTACTCCCCCTCAGCTTCATTGCATACACCTTGATGTTAGACATTTCTACCCTCTCTACTCTATCTATGACTCTCATGATGTTATAAACCTCTATCAGATCTCCACTCAGCCTCAGACACTCCAGAGTAAACAACCCAAGTTTGTAAGCCTCTCATGACAGCACATGCCCTCTAAACCAGGTAGCATCCTGAAACCTCTTCTGCACCTTCTCCAAAGCCTCAACATCTATAAAGGGGCAACCGGAATTGTCTGTAATACTCCAGATGTGGCTTAACCAGTTCTATAAAGTTGCAACATAAAATAACCTCTCAATTTTTGAACTCAGTGCCTCGACTAATAAAAACAAACTTTCCATAAGTCTTCTTAACAACCTTATCAACCTGTGTAGCCACTTTCAAGGAACTATGAACTTGACCACAAGATCATTCTGCTCAACTGTCTCCTTGCAATTTTCCACCAAGGTGCAACACCTCACATTTATCTGGGCTAAACTCCATCTGCCATTTCTCTATCCATATCTGCAACTGGTCTATATTGTGCTGTATTCTTTGTCAGTCTTTTACACTATCCACAACTGCACTAATTCTGGTATCATCTATAAACTTAGTAACCAACCCATTTACATTTTCATCCAGGTCACAAATATACATCAGAGACAGCAGAGGTCGCAGCATAGATCTCTGCGGAACACCACTAATTAAACTTCCATCTAAGATCCTTCAACCACCTTCTATCTGCAGCCAGTTCTGAATACAAACAGCTAATTCACTGCAGACCCTGTACAACTTAATATTCTGGATTAGCCTCCACTGAGGGACCTTACTAAAATCCATGTGGACAACATCCACTGCTCTACCTTCATCAATCTCTCTCATCATCTTCTCAAACAACTCCGTCAAGTGAGTAAGATGTGACCTACCCCTCACAAAGCCATGTTGGCTCTCCCTAATCAGGCCATGGGTTTCCAAATGCTCATGCATCCTATCCCTATGAATTTTCTCTACCAGTTTCCCCACAGTTTCTGTGAGACTCAATAGTCTATAGTTCCCCTATATGCGACAAAAAGCAGCATCTCCCTTTAGCTACCAATTTTAAATCAACTTCACATTCCCATTATAACATGTTGGTCCATGGCCTCCTCTACTTCCATGATGAGGCCAAACTCAGTTTGGAGGAGCAAAATCAGATTTTTCCATCTGGGTGGCCTCAACCATATCGGCATAAATGCCAATTTCTCCAATTTGTTGTAATTTCTCTCTCCACCTTCCTTTTCTCTTTTTCCATTCCCCATTCTGGTTGCCCTCTCAACCCTTTACACCTCACTAACCCATCACATCCGTTTGGTTCCCCATCTCTGTCCCTTTCTTCCGTGGTTCACTGTCCTCTCATATTAGATTCCTTCTTCTCCAGCCCTTGAATTCTTCTACTTAGAAACATAGAAAATCTACAGCACAATACAGGTCCTTTGGCCCACAATTTGTGCCGAACATGTCCTTACCTGAGAAATGATCTAGGGTTACCCAGAGCCCTCTATTTTTCTGAGGTCCATGTACCTATCCAGGAATCTCTTAAAAGACCCTATGGTATCTGCCTCCACCACTATCACCAGCAGCCCATTCCAGACGCTCAACCCTAACATCTCCTCTATACCTACTTCCAAGCACCTTAAAACTGTGCCCTCTCATGCTAGCCATTTCAGCCCTGGGTAAAAGCCTTTGACTATCCACATAGTCAATGCCTCTCATCATCTTGTACACCTCTATCAGGTCACCTCTCATCCTCCGTCGCTCCAAGGAGAAAAGGCCGAGTTCACTCAACCTATTCTCATAAGTCATGCTCCCCAATCCAGGCAACATCCTTATAAATCTCCTCTGCACCCTTTCTATGGCTTTCACATCCTTCCTGTAGTGAGGCAACCAGAACAGAGCACAGTACTCCAAGTGGGGTTTGGCTAGGGTCCTATATAGCTGCAACATTACCTCCTGGCTCCTAAACTCAATCCCACAATTGACAACAGCCAATGCACTATATGCTTTCTTAACCACAAGAGTCAACCTGCGCAGCAGCTTTGAGTGTGCTATGGATTCAGACCCAAAGATCCCTCTGATCCTCCACACTGCCAAGAGCCTTGCCATTAATACTATATTCTGTCATCATATTTGGCCTACCAAAATGAACCTCTTCACACTTATCTAGGTTGAACTCCATCTGCCACTTCTCAGCCCAGTTTTGCATCCTATCAATGTCCCACTGTAACCTTTGACAGCCCTCCACACTATCCACAATGCCCCCAACCTTTGTGTCATCAGCAAGTTTACTAACCCATCCCTCCACATCTTCATCCAGGTCATTTATAAAAATCACAAAGAGTAGGGGTCCCAGAACAGATCCCTGAGCCACACCACTGGTCACCATGCTCCATGCAGAATATGACCCATCTACAGCCACTCTTTGCCTTCTGTGGGCAAGCCAGTTCTGGATCCACAAATCAATGTCTCCTTGGATCCTATGCCTCATTACTTTCTCAATCAGCCTTGCATGGGGTATCTTGTCAAATGCCTTGCTGAAATCCATATACACTACATCTACTGCTCTTCCTTCTTCAATGTGTTTAGTCACATCCTCAAAAAATTTATTCAGGCTCGTAAAACTTGATCTCCTTTCACAAAGCCATGCTGACTATTCCAAATCATATAATACCTTGTAGCGATGTGCTACACACAGCGCTGAAATAACGACACGCAGTCGGTAAGTCATTTTGAGACTAGTTTATTCAAACTTCGCGGCACTCGCATTTAAATCCCTAGCGCCCGCCCTCTCCGGGCGGAAATGACGTCAGAGGTGTATTACCAAAGTCTCCCCCGCGCACTGGCTATTTGTGAGCCGGTTCGCCTGCGCAGAAAGTGGGTCGCCACATACCCCCCACTCCCAGAACCAGCAATACACCCCCCAATGTCCACAGTCTGGATCAGCCTCTGTTTGGGAGGTCTGCCTCTGCGCCGCGGTGCCTGAACCTCGACCGGCTGCGCCAAGTCCACGTGGGCCGGTTTGAGTCGGTCCACCATGAAAACCTCCTCTCTCCCCCCAATGTCCAGAACGTATGTGGACACATTCTTGTTGATCACCTTGAACGGCCCCTCGTACGGCCGCTGTAGCGGCGCCCGGTGTCCGCCCCTTCATACAAACACAAACTTACAGTTTTACAGGTCTTTGGGTACATGGGTCGGGGTCGGTCCGTGCTGTGAAGTTGGTATGGGGGCCAGGTTGCCGAGCCTTTCGCGTAGCCTGACCAGGACTGCTGCGGGTTCTTCCTCTTGCCCCCTTGGAGCCGGTATGAACTCTCCTGGGACGGCTAGGGGCACATACACCAACTCGGCCGACGAGGCGTGCAGATCCTCTTTGGGCACTGTACGAATACCAAGCAGGACCCAGGGAAGCTCGTCCGCCCAGTTAGGTCCTCTCAGGTGGGCCATGAGAGCCGACTTCAAGTGACGGTGGAAGCGTTCCACTAGTCCGTTCGACTGTGGGTGGTAGGCAGTTGTGTGGAGCAGCTGCATTCCCAACAGGCTGGCCACAGCTGACCACAGGCTGCAGGTGAACTGGGCGCCTCTGTCGGAGGTAATGTGGGCCGGTACCCCGAAGTGTACTACCTAGGTTGCGATCAGTGCTCGGGTGCAGGAATCGGCAGATGTGTCGGTGAGCGGGACCGATTTTGTGCCCCACCGCTGGTGGTAGAAACACCACTGTTCACTGTCCTCCTCACTCCTGCCTCTGTGTTGTGTGCGCTCCCCTGCCAGGCCTGGCCAGCTGTTGGGCGCGTGGCCTGGTAATCTGACCGACGGACGTCACGCTCTCCCTCTTGGCTATCCACAGCACGTCTGCCCGGGCCGCCACCTTCCGGGGGTCGCTGAAATCTGCGTCGGCCAGCAGCAGATGTACGTCCTCGGGCAGTTGCTCTAGGAACGCTTGCTCGAACGTGAGCCAGGGCTTGTGTCCGTCAGCCAGGGACAGTATCTCGTTCATCAATGCTGACGGCAGTCTGTCTCCCAAACCGTCCAGGTGAAGCAGGCGGGCACCCCGCTCATGCCGTGAGAGGCCAAAGGTCCCAATGAGCAGCACTTTGAATGCTTCATATTCACCTTCTTCCGGGGGCGACTGTATGAAATCCGCAACCTGGGCGGCCGTCTGCTGGTCAAGGGCGCTCACCACGTGGTAGTAACACGTGGAATCAGAGGATATCTGCTGAATCTGGAACTGGGCTTCTGCTTGGCTAAACCACACGCCTGGTCGCAGCGTCCAGAAAGTTGGCAGTTTTAGCGAAACTGCGTGAACAGATGAAGAGTCGGTCATCTTTGGTCTAAAACCCGTTTGGACCGTCGGGGTCACCAATGTAGCGATGTGCTACACACAGTGCTGAAATAACGACACGCAGTCGGTAAGTCGTTTCGAGACTAGTTTATTCAAACTTCGCGGCGCTGGCATTTAATCCCTAGCGCCCGCCATCTCTGGGCGGAAAAGACGTCAGAGGTGCATTACCAAAGTCTCTCCCCACACACTGGCTATTTGTGAGCCGGTTCGCCTGCACAGAAAGTGGGGTCGCCACAGCCTCCCCAAATGTTCATAAATCCTGCCTCTCAGGATCTTCTCCATCAACTTACCAATCACTGAAGTAAGGCTCACTGGTCTATCTCTACTCCCTTTCTTGAACAAGGGAACAACATCCGCAACCCTCTAATCCTCCGGAACCTCTCCCATCCCAATTGATGATGCAGAGATCATTGCCAGAGGCTCAGAAATCTCCTCCTTTGCCTCCCACAGTAGCCTGAGGTATAGCTCATCTGGTCCCAGAGACTTAACCAACTCGATGCTTTCCAAAAGTTCCAGCACATCCTCTTTCTTAATATCTACATGCTCAAGCTTTTCAGTCTGCTGTAAGTCATCCCTACCATCACCAAGATCCTTTTCCATAGTGATTATTGAAGCAAAATACTCATTAAGTACGTCTGATATCTCTTCCGGTTCCATACACACTTTTCCACTGTCACACTTGATTGGTCCTATTCTATATAACCATATAACAATCACAGCATGGAAACAGCCCATCTCGGCCCTTCTAGTCCAAGCCGAACGCTTACTCTCACTAATCCCACTGACCTGCACTCAGCCCATAACCCTCCATTCCTTTCCTGTCCATATACCTATCCAATTTTGCTTTAAATTACAATACCAAACCTGCCTCTACCACTTCTACTGGAAGCTCATTCCACACAGCTACCACCCCCTGAGTAAAGAAATTCCCCTTCATGTCACCCTTAAACTTTTGCCCCCTAACTCTCAACTCATGTCCTCTTGTTTGAATCTCCCCTACACTCAATGGAAAAAGCCTATCCACGTCAACTCTATCTATCCCCCTCATAATTTTAAATACCTCTATCAAGACCCCCCTCAACCTTCTATGCTCTAAAGAATAAAGACCTACATCTCACATCCATCCTCTTGCTCTTCATATAGTTGTAGAATACTTTGGGTTTTCCTTAATCCTGTCTGCCAAGGCCTTCTCATGGCCCCTTCTGGCTCTCCTAATTTCACTCCTAAGCTCCTTTCTGCTAGCCTTATAACCTTCTAGATTATAATCTTCCTGGTTAGCTGCTGGTGACTAGTGGTGTTCCACAGGCGTCTGTGTTGCGATCAATTCTTTTTACGTTATATGTCAATGAGTTAGAGGATTTGATGATTGATGGCTTTGTGACCAAATTTGCAGATGATACAAAGATAGGTGGAGAGACAGGTAGTGCTGAGGAAGCAGAGAGACTGCAGAAGGCTAGAGGGATGTCCATTTAGAACAGAGATGAGGAGGAATTTCATTATCCAGACTGTGGTGAATCTGTTGAATTCATTGCCACAGGTGGCTGTTGATGTCAAGTATTTACATATATTCAAGGAAGTGGTTGATGGGTTCTTGATTAGTCAGGGCATGAAGGGATACGGGAAGAAGGCAGGAGATTTGGGCTGAGAGGGAAATGGATCAGTCATGATGAATTGGCACAGAAGACTCAATGGGCCAAATGGCCTAATTGTGCTCCTTTATCTTATGGTGCTATTGTGTAATTGACATTCAAAACTAACACATCTTAAGGATGCATGCTTAGGCTACTGCTCTACTCTCTCTGCACCCATAAATGTGTGGCTAAGCACAGCTCAAACACCATCCATAAATTTTGATGACACAACTACATTGGCAGAATTTCAGATTGTGACAAGGAAGCATGCAGGAGAGAGGTAGATTAGCTAGTTAAGTGGTGTTGCAACAATCACCTTGTACTCAGCATCAGTAGGAACAAGGAATTGATTGTGGACTTCAGGAAGGAGAAGTCAAGGAAACACACACCAGTCGTTAAGGGATCAGCAGTGGAAAGGGTGGGCTATTTCAAGTTCTCTGAAGATCTATCCATGTCCTGACCTATTAATGCAATTACAAAGGATGCATGACAGTGGCTATAGTTCATTAGGAGTTTGAGGAAACTCTTTAGAGATACAGCTGGTTCTTCTGGCCCACTGAGCTGTGTGCTTAGCAGCCCATCGATTTATCAAAAGCCTAATCACAGGGTCATTTACAATGACCAGTTAACCCACTGATTTATCAATAGCCCAATCACAGGGTCATTTACAATGACCAGTTAACCCACTGATTTATCAATAGCCCAATCACAGGATCCTTTACAATGACCAGTTAACCCACTGATTTATCAATAGCCTAATCACAGGGTCGTCTACAATGACCAGTTAACTTGCTAGTTGCTACGTCTTTGGAAGTCAGAGCATCTGGAAGAAAGCCACACGAGCACGGGAAGGAATGTACAACCTTGCTTACAGAGAACCCAGAAATGAACTCTCAACTCTGACCCCTGAGCTTCACGCTAACCGCTCTGCCACCATGGCTCCAGCAATTTTCTATACTTGTATCATGCAGGTTATTCTAACTGGTTGCATTACCGTCTGGAATGGAGGGGCTACTGCACAGAATTGGAAAATGCCACAGAAAGTTGCAAATTCAACCACTTCCATAATGGGCGCTGGCCTCCCCAGCAATGAGGACATCGTCAAAAAGCGACCTCAAAACGGCGGCAACTTTCCTTAAGGACCCCCATGACCTCTTTTCATTGTTACTATCCAGGAAGAGATACAGGAGCCTGAAGGCACACACTCAATGCTTTAGGAAAAGCTTCTTCTGTCATGGTTCTGGTTAGCCATTCCCCTTTAACACTTCTTTTTCCCTGATCATGCCCCAATTTCAGTCAATTGCTGCTAATTATCCAATTACTATATATCTGGCCTTCATCAGAGACTGGGAAATAAATATGATGGCAACTCTATCACAGATCGCCAGTTCGTTGGTCAATTCTCGTGTGATACTTTGTTCCTTGTTCCGATTAGAACCGGTAGTTCTAAGTTCCGCTCTAGTTTCTAGAGAGTCCCTGTGAATCCCGTCTCCTTGTCAAGATCCCTCTGGTTTCCTGCTCTACGTACAGGTCTATGCCAGCCTCCCCAACTGAGTCGACGTGCCAGTGTCCTGCACTTGAGTTCTCCTCCGTCACACCCGTGTAACAGAATGAACTGGCCACAATGAACCCAGCAGACACGGATCCCAATCAAGAGGCCCTGACCAACCAGGGCTACCTGTTGGGCGCCCACAACCAGCTACTTAGGGAGATCACAGACAACCTTCTGACGCTAACCATGAATGTGCAGAAGGTCAGTGAACGAATGGACCCTTCCCACCCCCTCCAAGATCCCCAGCTACCCAAACCGTACCGCTCGGGATGGCTTCGCCCTCGGAGTCCGCAATCCTATCCCTTCGAGAACCATCTGTGCCCGAGTCTGAACCCTATGCCGGGGACCTAGGCAGGTGCCGGGCCTTCCTGCTTCAGGGCCTCCCTGGTTTTCGAGCTGCAGCTGCAACCTACGCTTCTGACAAATCGAAGATTGCATACATCATGGGGCTGCCTTGGCTTGGGTAACTGCAGTGTGGGATAACCGGCCGGAAGTTTGTTTGTCTTACTCCTCCTTTATCGCAGAAATGAGGAAGGTTCTCGAAAAATCCATTCGCGGCAAGGACGCCGCAAGACGGCTGCTTACACTTCGCCAGGCTTCGCGAAGTGTGGCTAGGTATTCCATTGAGTTCGAACATTGGCCGCAGACTCTGGCTGGAATGACGAGGCCCTACGAGAGGTGTCTTGACAGGGTCTCTCGGATCAGATAAAGGATGAGTCGGCCACGAGGGACGACACGGACTATCTGGACTCTCTGATCTCACTAGCCATCCGATTAGATTATCGACTTCGAGAACGTCTGAGAGAGAAGACCGGTTACCCCATTCCTCGGGCCACTCCACGATCCACCTCAACTTCTCCAACCAGCCCTAACCTCTCCCCCCACCCCCCCCCACCATTGCTTGCAGAGATCCCACTCCTACTGTTCTGATGGGTCCGACGACACTCCCCTCAGCACCCCAGACTCGGATGCAGATCCCAGCAACCGTGAATTACCAGTAACAGTCCCTGTCCCTATCCGCTCTGGTGGATTCCGGTGTGGAGGGCAACCTGCTGGACAAGGAGATAGCCACCCAGGCCGGAATACCTCGTGAGCTGTTAACCACCCCCCTGGAGGCCCGGGCCCTGGACGGAAAACTGCTGGCTCGTGTGACCCATTGTACGCCACCCCTGACCTTGATTTTATCTGGCAACCATCGGGAGGAAGTACAATTCAGTCGCCTCAAGCCCCGGTAGTCCTAGGGCACCCTTGGCTGACTCAGCACAATCCCCGGATTGACTGATCTACCGGGAGGATAGCCGAATGGAGCCCGTCCTGCCATACCAACTGCCTGCGGTTGGCCCTGTCTCCCAGAGAATCTACCGTGACCACACCTGTTTCGGAACCCCTTGACTTGTCCCGGGTCCCCAAGGAGTACCATGACTTGGGGCAGGTGTTCAGCAAACAGCGGGCCCTTTCCCTGCCCCCGCACCGCCCATACGATTGTGCAATCGACCTTCTCCCTGGGGCCCCGTTACCCACCAGTCGCCTTTTTAACTTGTCCCAGCAAGAGAAGGAAGCAATGGAAGGTTACACCAGTGAATCTCTCACGGCGGGCATCATTCGGCTCTCATCCTCCCCGGTGGGCGCAGGGTTCTTCTTTGTCGGGAAGAAGGATGGCTCTCTTTATCCCTGCATCGACCACCGAGGCCTGAATCATATCACCATTAAGAACAAGTACCCACTGCCTCTTATAAGTTCTGCATTCGAGCCACTTCATGGAGCTACCACCTTCTTGAAGTTGGACTTCCGAAATGCCTACCATTTGGTCCGGATAAGAGGGGGGGGATGAGTGGAAGACAGTTTTCAATACCCCTTTAGGCCACTTCAAGTACTTAGTCATGCCTCACCAATTCTCCTGCCATTTTTCAAGCCTTGATCAACGATGTCCTAAGAGACTTCATTAACGGCTTCGTGTTTGTCTACCTGGATGACATCCTGATCTTTTCCAGCAGTCCCCAGCAACACGTGCACCATGTCCGTCAAGTCCTGCAGAGGCTGGGGGAGAATAAATTATTCATGAAGGCGGATAAATGCGAATTCCACGTCCCCTCGGTCAGCTTCCTAGGTTATATCATCGAGAGGGGACAGGTGAGAGCTGATCCCGAGAAGATCCGGGCTGTGGCGGAGTGGCCCAAACCCACAGACCGCAAGCAACTCCAACAGTTCCTGGGGTTTGCGAACTTCTATCGCAAGTTCATCAGCAACTACAGTCAGGTGGCAGCCCCCCTTACCCGGCTTACCTCGCCTACCACACCGTTCTGCTGGAATCCCGAGGCTGACTCAGCATTCACCAATCCGAAGAAGCGTTTCACCACCGCCCCCATCCTGGTTCATCCAGACCCATCCCGGCAATTCATCATGAAGGTGGACGCCTCCGACTCCGGGGTAGGAGTGGTCCTATCCCAACGGGCAAGTTCGGACGAAAAGCTGCACCCCTGCGCCTTCTACTCTCGCCGACTGTCCGCCGCCGAGCGGAATTACGACGTGGGAAATCAGGAATTACTGGCGGTCAAGCTAGCGCTGGAAGAATTGGAGGCACTGGTTGGAGGGGGCAGAACACCCGTTCGTGGTATCGACAGATCATAAGAACCTGGTGTATATTAAGACCGCCAAGTGATTGAACTCCCATTAGGCCCGTTGGGCATTGTTGTTTGGACGATTCCAGTTTACCCTCACATACCGTCCAGGATCCAAGAACGGGAAGCCGGACACGTTATCCCATCAGCATGGCTCCAAGGAGGACACCTCCAGTCCCGAGACGATCCTCCCTCCAACCTGCGTGGTGGCCGCCCTCTCTTGGGAGATCGAGGCGAAGGTAAGAGAAGCCCAGCGGGACGACCCCGATCCTGGAAGCGGACCCAGCGATCACCTGTACGTGCCCGCCTCCGTCAGGCCTCAGGTTCTCCAATGGGGACACACATCCCGGTTTGCCTGCCACCCCGGGAGTGATCGGACCCTGGCTCTCCTGAGGAGATGCTTCTGGTGGCCGTCCATGGAGGGGGACACCCGCTCTTGTGTCTCGACTTGTTCCATCTGTGCCCGAGGAAAGGCCTCTCATTGACCACCGGCGGGTCTACCTCGTCCCCTACCTGTCCCTGGTTGCACATCGCCCTAGACTTTGTCACTGGTCTACCCCCCTCCCGCGGAAACACAACTGTCCTCACCGTGGTGGACCGATTCTCCAAGGTGGTGCACTTTGTTGCTTCCCAACCTCTCAGGAAACCGCTGACCTTCTTGTCCGCCACGTCTTCCTCCTCCACGGAATTCCCGCGGACATCGTCTCCGATCGGGGTCCCCAGTTCATCTCGCAGGTATGGAAGGCCTTCTGTCGAGCCCTAGGAGCAACAGCCAGCCTGTCATCTGGCTTTCACCCCCAGACAAACGGGCAGACAGAACAGGTCAACCAAGGCCTGGAGGTGACGCTACGTTGTGTAACTGCAAACCACCCGTCAACCTGGAGCGACCATCTTCCGTGGGTTGAGTACACCCACAACTCCCTGGTGAGCTCTGCCATTGGGAGGTCTCTGTTCGAGTGCTCCCTTGGGTACCAACCCCCGCTGTTCCCCGCTCAGGAAGAAGAGATCGCGGTACCGTCGGTTCGGGACCATGTTGATCGGTGCCGGAAGATTTGGGAGGAGTCTCGCACGGTCCTACTCAGATCGACAAACCAAAATAAGAAAATGGCCGACCGACACCGGACTCCAGCACCAGAGTACCAACCGGGGCAGATGGTGTGGCTTTGCGCCAAGGACATCCCACTCAGATGCGAACATAGGAAACACGCCCCCCGCTTCCTGGGACCATTCAAGGTCGATAGGATTATCAATCCCGCAGTGGTCCGCCTCACGCTGCCAGAGTCCATGCGTATTCACGCAACCTTTCATGTGCCTCAGTTGAAACTAGTCTCCGTCAGCCCTTTGTGTCCCCCAGCTGAGACTCGTCCCCCTGCCCGGCTCATTGACAACCATCCGGCATACACCGTCCGACGACTGCTAGATATATGCCATCGGGGCAAGGGCCTCCAATACCTGGTGGACTGGGAAGGGTATGGTCCCGAAGAGCGTTCCTGGGTCCCCCGCTCCTTTATCCTAGACCCTTCCCTCATCCAGGACTTCCATCAGGACCATCCAGACAGGCCTGGAGGAACGCCGGGAGGCTCCTATTGATGGGGGGGTGGGGGGGGGGTTCCTGTCATAGTTCTGGTTGGCCGTTCCCCTTTAACACTTTTTCCCTGATCATGCCCCAATTTCAGTCAATTGCTGCTAGTTACCCAATTAAGGTACATTTGGCTTTCATCAGAGACTGGGAAATAAATACGATGGCGACTCTATCACAGGTTGCCAGTTCGTTGGTCGATTCTCGTGTGATACTTCGTTCCCTGTTCCGATTAGAACCGGTAGTTCTAAGTTCCACTCTAGTTTCTAGAGAGTCCCTGTGAATCCCATCTCCTTGTCAAGATCCCTCTGGTTTCCTGCTCTACATTCAGGTCTACGCCAGCCTCCCCAACTGAGTCGACGTGCCAGTGTCCTGCACTTGGGTTCTCCTCTGTCACCCCCCGCCCCACCGGTGTAACATCTTCGTCTTCATCATCAGATTTCTGAATAGATAATGAACATGTGCACTACCTCATTATTTGTTTTTCTTGCTTTTTGCTCTCAATAGGTCAATAGGTACATTTAACATCAGAGAAATGTATACAATATACATCCTGAAATTCTTTTACTTCGCAAACATCCACAAAACAGAGGAGTGCTCCGAAGAATGAATGACAGTTAAATGTTAGAACCCCAAAGCCCCCCCAACTCCCTCTCCCACGCATAAGTAGCAGCAAAGCAATGACCCCTCTCTCCCACCAGCAGAAAGCATCAGCACCCCCCCACTGAGCACTCAAACGTGCAGCAAAGCATCAATAAAGACACAGACTTGCTGTACCCAAAGACTACTTGTTCACCTGGTAATTCAACATACCATAGGCTCTCTCTCTCTCATACGGGAAAAAAAGGTGTCCCCGTTTCACAACGAGAGGGCAGACATAACAAATCAACTCGCTGATTTATGGTGTTAAAAGTCTGTTGCATTGTTTCTTCCAAGCTCTGTGCCCAAAGAGCTCAGCTCTCTGGCACACAGCTGGCAGCCAGCTTGCTGCTTTCGATCTTCCATTTCCCGTGCCGCACCAGACAGTGGCACTGACCTTGAATCTACCCGCCCCCAGAGCCACAAATAAATAAATAAATAAATTATATATATCATAGTTATTTATAGTTCTTTTTATTATTATGTATTTCAATTTACTGTTGCTGCAAAGCAGCACATTTCATGATATAACTCCAGTGATATTAAATCTGATTCTGAGGTAAGTTGTTCCCTGAGGTCTGATTTTGCTCATGTCCAGGATGTAATTCCATTTACTGTCCATCCTCCTAAGATTCAATTCCATGTTTTGAAGGAGGGTGTTGTGAGTAATTACTCTACCATTTAATCTAAAACCTATCAAAGAACAGTTTAAGAATGTATTATATAGATTACTGGAAATTTAGAAAGTGCAAGCAATTGCATAGAGTTTATTTATGTATTGTAAATTACTATTCTCACAATTATTACATAAAAATCATTTGTTAAATGATGAATAATGTAGCGATTCCAATGAATGGTTAAAGCCGAGGTATGTAACTTGTAATCCCCAACATCCTTCCTAATGTTCAAATAATCTATGATGTTTGATGCAATTAGAAGTTTTCTTGATTTATTCGGGAAACTACTTGCCAAAGTTTTGGAAAAGATTGCAGAAAAGCTAAAGGGAAAATTATATTTGAAAGTACTGCATCAGTGAATGGACCATTTAACATAAATATGCTGAAAATAATACAGAATTCATAATCCTAAATAATTCCCAAACTGGAAACAAATGTTATTACAGCTCCAATTGGTTTACTGCCCTATTTCCATGCAAAATTCTTCTTCGGTTGTCCATCAAAATCTGATTACAACATCCATTCCTTTAACGATGAGATTTTTGATGACTATACAGTCCTATCCTGGACCCACAAGTTGTATTGCAGGTGGGAGATGTATATGTGGTAGTGGTGGTAGTGATAGCAACCATGGCTGTATTTCTCCTGGCTCTCTTCTGCTGTCTTCTGGTTGTTCTTTCCATCTCCAGAATACAAACCCCATCCCCACACAGCTGTCGCCAAGTGTTACGGTCAGCAGCAACATCCTCCAGGTCCTCGGGTCTGATCTTGCACTTCCATAAAGCGTTCTTCATCTGATTCTTATAGCGCTTCTTCGGCCCTCCAGCTGAGCGTCGACCATGATGTAGCTGGTCGTATAACACTCTGCGGGGTAGCCCACATGGGGGCATCCTTATCACTTGCCCCAGCCACTGCAACTGACACTGGGTGATCATGGCCTCAATACCTCTGCAGTTGGTCTTTACAAGTATTTCGGTGTGAGGCACCCACTCATGGCAGGTAATTCCCAGGATGCGCTGAAGGCAGCTTATGTGGAAGCGCTCAAAGGACTTGATGTGACGGCTGTAGGTTACCCAAGCTTCACAGGTATAAAGGAGGGTGGTGACACAGACTGATTGGTATACAGCAACCTTTGTGGAGAGACAAAGGCTCCTGTTCTGAAAGACTCTACGTCTTCCATGCAAAATAACCAAACATGTTTAGTTCTGTAAAAGAAAATCCTATCTTTAAATGTAAAAATACTAACAAGCTGGTGTGTAGATATTTGTGACTATTTTCAAAAATGCTACAACATGGACCTTAATAGGGTCAGTAACAATTCATAATTTAAAATAAACCTTTAGGTTTTACATCCTCCTCAAGGAAGTTTTCCCATTTGTTTTTGATGTTGTTGGAAGCTTTGAAAAATTAAGTAAAATACATCAGAAACAGCCGTCAGCAGAAAAGTTGCTTCTTCAAGCCATCTGGAGAACATATTCTTAGAGACTACAGCATAAGGATTATAACCGTCATTTAATCTTCAGCCTCAGGATGTGGATCATGTCTTTCATGGGAATGAAAGGCTTTATTTATTGCTGGCTATCAATTCCTAGTGTCCATACAAACAGGAACCTGGGTCTATTGTAACACACATAAAATGCTGGAGGAACTCAGTATGCCAGGCAGCATCAATGGAAAAGAGTAAACTATCTTTGCGTTGACATATAAGAGCAATTTTTTCACAATATTTGAAACTATCAAATGTGACAGTGTGATGGAGAAAGAGATGGCATGGAGAAACATAGCCTTAAGCCAAAAAAAATACAACAGCTATTTAGAAAATATATATGTGTGCAATTTCATCAAAGTAGGTTCCTTTCTTCTTTGAAAAAGCTTTATAACTAAGACCAGCTTCTAAAGCAGGGGTTCCCAACCTGGAGTCCATGGCATAAAAAAGGCTGGGAACCCATGATCTAAAATAAGACTTGAAAGGCTTTATTTAGTATTTGCTTATCAATTTCTATTTCATGTGCAGATCTATTGTTGAACAAGTCTCTGAAGGATTTCTTGCTCAACATTATTATTTGAATATGGCCTCTGTTTTGAGATTCATTTGAAAGTCCTCACTTTACTTTAGTTCAGGGCTTGCAGGCAAACAATGTGCTCACTTATTTATGAATATTACAAAAGGAGTAAAAGAATACTGTTACCCTATAACAGGTTAAAAGTACTAGCAGAAATGGAACACACCTGGAATCTGGTTCTGCTGTTAACAAATACTATTTTATTAGTAACTACGTAATATAGTAATATAAAACCAGATAAATCAAACAGGTGAGCAGAGTTTATGCATATAGGTGTGTAAATATAAAACCCAAACTACTTCAAGCTCAGGTGGTAAGTGATACAGTCTAACGATGGTATATAAACAAAGTCAGTTCAGTTCTTGATATTGAGTTGAGTAGAATTGAGGAGAGAGAGAGGTGATTTGTTATCCAAGTAAGCCAATGCTGTTGATCTCCCCGTTGTCTTCCGAAACCTTTTTAGGCCACTGACTGTGACCACGCTAAGGGTACTGTCTACACCGTCTACAGGTCACCCCTTTTCCACACTGTGAGAACCATTGATTGATTCTCCCAATCGATCCACAAAACCCACCCTTGTGTGGGCACTCACAGCTCATCCAGTGTCTGGTTCTTCTGTATCTCTGTGTGTCTTGTAAAAAGTAAACAAGTTGCAGAGAAACCATAACATTGATTATCCATCAAATAACTCCACCTCTCTCCACCATAGTAACCAAGCAACTCTGCAGTCAGCAGAGATCCAACAGTGTCTAAAAGTCAGTCTCATTCCCCAACCTCATAGTTCCCACGCCCTGCACTTCCCATTTCTACCTCCTACCCAAGATTCACAAACCTGCCTGTTCAGGTAGACCCATTGTCTCAGCTTGCTCCTGCCACTGAACTCATTTCTGCATAACTTGACACTGTTTTATCCCCCTTGTTCAATCCCTTCCCACCTATGTCCATGACACTTCTCACGCTTTGAATTTTTTCAATGATTTTAAGTTCCCTGGACCCCACCGCCTTATTTTCACCATGGACGTCCAGTCCCTATATACCTCCATCCCCCACCAGGAAGGTCTCAAAGCTCTCCACTTCTTTTTGGACTCCAGACCTAACCAATTCCCCTCTACCACCACTCGCCTCCGTCTAGCGGAATTAGTTCTTACTCTCAATAATTTCTCCTTTGGCTCCTCCCACTTCCTCTAAACCAAAGGTGTAGCCATGGGCACCCGCATGGGTCCTAGTTATGCCAGCCTTTTCGTTGGTCTTGTGGAACAGTCCATGTTCCAAGTCTATACGGGTATCCGTCCCCCTGTTTTCCTTCACTACATTGACGACTGCATTGGCACTGCCTCCTGCACGCATGCTGAGCTTGTTGACTTCATTAACTTTGCCTCTACGTTTCACCCTGCCCTCAAATTTACCTGGTCCATTTCCGACACCTCCCTCCCCTTTCTTGATCTTTCTGTCTCCATTTCTGGAGACGGCTTATCTACTGTGTTATGCCGTTGGCCCCCTCCTTTGTGAAAATCGCAAGAACTCTAGTTAAGGGGGTCAACTGACCCAAGAGAGAGAGACGTGCGAAAGACCACGTTCTCCCAAGAAGCAGAATAAAAGTGACTTTGACTATTGTCTCATGGAGACCACCTGAAAAGCCCTCGGGCAAAGTGGGCTGGTTGAGAGAGAGATCGCATTACCTGCAACTTGATTGACACCTGCGATCCCGTGAAGAAGTATAAAGGCGGGTCTGAGGGGAGGACCCTCAGATGCACCAAGGAAACACACGAAGGAGAAACGCTAGAAATCCTGCGACAGCGTTTTAATAGCTACAGCCGGTGGTGGGGTTCGTGTGCGTCCTTCCCTTGCCTGGGATTGGCGACTTCACCACGGAAGACGGCCTAGCTACAGGGGAAGCCACAGATGAGAGTCCATTCCCCCAACGAGACTTCCGACTACCTCCTACAGGTTGGAAAACCTGTCGGGTAAATGCTTCATGTTCTCTGTCTTTCTAACTAAAAGTGCACCAACGCGACACTTCCGCCGGCAACTAAGTGAAACTGCCGTGATCTAAAAGACTTTTAGATATCCAGTGAACGATATAAAATCTACATTACCCCTAGACGACGATCGAGCTTGTGTTTTGAATGATTATTATTACACCGGTGTTTTAGATTGAGTTTTGATGATCTGAATGTTTTGTATTAACCATACGTTTGTGCCCTTGTTGAATAAAACGGTTGAAAATAGTAGCATCCGACTCAGCTGATCCATCTATCTTTGCTGGTAAGTTACCTGGTTACGGGGTTTTCGTAACAAGTGGGGTTCTCGTCCCGGATTTGAAACCAAACGGGAGGGTCAGTGAATCGGGCTGTAAGTCCAAACTTAAATCTGGTTACGCAGGTAGCCAGACGGGAAACCAGCAAAGATGGATGTGTCGGAATTTAGGAGAAACCCGACGGTAGAGGCGCTAGGGAAAGCTACAAAATCAGACTTGGTAAATTTGGCGCAGGCATTAGACCTCACAGCGGTGAAGCCAACAATGAAAAAGCAGGAAGTGCGAAGGGTCATACAACAGCATTACGTTGGGAAGAAGGTGTTTGCAGCTGAGGATTTGGAAAATATTCCCGAAAGGAGATTAGTGAGTGGGACAAATCAGGCAGAGTTGGAGAAAGCAAGGCTGGATCATGAGTTTAAAATAAAGCAGCTAGAAGTAGAAGCAGCTGAGAAGGCTGCAGAGAGAGAGAGAGAGAGAGAAGAAGCCGAGAGAGCCGCAAAGGAAAGGGCTGTGGAAAGAGAGCATGTGTTCAAACTAAAGCAGCTAGAAGCAGAAGAGAAAGAGAAACAAAGGGGCCATGAATTGGAGCTGGACAGGCGAAAGCAAGAGCGAAGAACTTGAGGGGACGAGAGAGAGGAGGGGTTTGATATTAGTCGGGCGATGAGGTTGGTCCCCCCGTTCGAGGAGACGGATGTTGATAGTTATTTCTTGCTTTTTGAAAAGGTGGCAGGGAATCAGCAGTGGCCCAGAGAGCAATGGGTGGCGTTGTTACAAAGTGTGTTACGAGGAAAAGCACAGCGGGTATATACCGCGCTGCCCACAGAAAGGGACGGGAATTATGATCAAGTAAAGGAGGCCATTCTCCGAGGTTACGAGTTAGTACCTGAGGCGTATAGACAAAGGTTCCGAAATTTAAAAAGAGGGTGGAATCAAACGTATACCGAGCTAGCCCATGAGAAGGGTGTGCTCTTGGACCGTTGGTGCACAGCTGAAAAGGTGGCCGAGAACTATGGGCGTCTCAGGGAGTTAGTTTTGATTGAGGAATTTAAAGGTTGCGTTCCGGAAGAGATCCGAATGTATTTAAATGAGAGGACGAATCAGTCCATCTCAGAGATGGCTAGGCTCGCAGATGAATATGCCCTAACCCACAAGACAAAGTTTTCCTCGCCAAAAAGTTACCCGAGAGACCGTCGGAATGGTAGGGAAAGTCCGCCGGCTAAGGGAGAAACTCCGCCGGGAGCTAGCACAAAAAGTGAGGATAACAGACAGGAAACCTGGAGATCTCCTGGTTTAAACTGTTTTAATTGTGGAAAGGTGGGACATATTGCATCAAAATGCTTTGCTCCGAGAAAGGAGCCAGAGAGGGAGAGAGCAGCGACCCCTATCGGGCGTGCAGTGGTAATCAGGAAGTTGACAAGAGGGCCCCAGGTAGATGGAGTACCGGAGGGGTGGGAGACCTTTAGTTCCGAAGGAACCGTGTCTTTGAGGGAAGGGGACCCCCCCATCCCCGTACGAATTTGGAGAGACACGGGGGCGGAACTATCGTTAATTAGCCGTAATGTGTTAAATTTCGGCCCTCGGACGGGGGAGGTTGCCCTGAGAGGAATCGGGAACCAGACCGCGGTCGTGCCTTTGCATAGGGTCTTTCTCGATTGCGAGTTGGTGTCGGGACCTGTGGAGCTAGGAGTCCTGCTGGAGTTACCGGGGGAGGGCGTGGACCTCCTGTTGGGTAATGACCTCGCGGGTGGGAAGATGGGAACCGCCCTGATAGTTGAGGCCCCGCCCATGGAGTCCCCGAGCTATCGCGCATGCACGGTCACTCGCAGCCTGTCGAGAGCGGCGGCTGGGACAGCGCGCAGTTTGAAATTGGCCCAGACGTTTTTACCGACCCTACACCACGAGGGTTCAGAGGGTGGTAAAACGGAAGGTAGTAAAGTAAAAGGGGGTAAGGGCGAGGAGATAGCTCCCCCCTTAGTGAAGAGAAAGGTCCTAGAGGTAGGAAATAAAGATGAGAAACGGATAAAGCTGTTAAAACGTCCAGAGTTGGACGTGGTTGATCTGTCTGGTTTGGCAGAATTGTTTGGAGAAGTTGAGAGTTCTAAAGATGTTCTCGATGGTCCCGAGAGTGAAATGAGGGCAGTCTTAGAGGAGAAGGGTATCCTTGCTGTGGAGAAGTCAGCTGACATGGCCGAGGAGGTTGTTTCAGCTCGCAGGGTTGCGCCTTCCCCAACAGGGGGCTGCCTGGAGAGTAACTGGAAGGAGGGGGGGACGTTAGAATTTGAAAAAGGTACGGGTGTTGAAAGCCTGGAAGAGGCCAATGTCCCGTTTGAGTATGTCCAAGATGGGGATGCACATGGTGCTGAACCTAGTCACGGAACTCAAGGGAAAGGGGAATGTGTAGTTCCCAAATTGAATGAAGAAAATTTAAAGGCTGGACTGATATCAAAAGCAACAACCAGGCTACAGAGACAATGGCTTGGTACCACAAAACCTGTGAATCAATTACAGGTTGTGTTGGAAGGTAAAGGGGCCCCACACGCTATTGTTATTCCAGAGTGTGGTGTGAAAAGGCAGAATTTGAAATGCTGTCTGAACAAAGCGGGATCGCTTGCGGATCTTAAATTGGAAACTAATGGCATGACGGGTCCTGAAGAGAAAAATGACAAATTGCCTAAAATTAAGGAATTGGGTGGTCTAAGTTTGGAACACGCTGATAAAATAACTCCTATGAAAGGAGCGGGCGAAAGCCTATTTCGCCAGGGTGCCCAAGATCGCCACGAGGGAATTAACCGGAAAAAAGGCGAGGGTTAATGGGGACGCGATTTTTAAAATAGCAGAAGCCGGTTTTAAGGGATTTTGACAAAGTATGTGAATAATAAAGACAACACCCATGGAAGCTTGACTGTTAAGTTTGAAAGTAGCATAAAAATTTGTCTTTTGCATGAACCTTTGTAGATGTATGTAAGCTAAGATCACACCTCCTTAGTTATGTTGCTGAAGAAAGCAAATAAATAAGGTGGTTATTGAGCTGAAGTTTGATGCTACCAGGCGTTAGTATGGCACATGAGGTTAAGGTATTAAAGAAAAGGGGCACTGTACTTGTTACCTGTTTAGATACTGACTTGAATGTATAACAGTAGTACTCTGTGAAGAGAAAAGCTTGTGTAGTATGTAGATTCAAAAAAAAAAAAAAATTCCTGTGTCAACCTGTTTTTAACCGCTGGTTAAAAACCCATTATGGGGGGAGGTGTTATGCCGTTGGCCCCCTCCTTTGTGAAAATCGCAAGAACTCTAGTTAAGGGGGGCCAACTGACCCAAGAGAGAGAGACGTGCGAAAGACCACGTTCTCCCAAGAAGCAGAATAAAAGTGACTTTGACTATTGTCTCATGGAGACCACCTGAAAAGCCCTCGGGCAAAGTGGGCTGGTTGAGAGAGAGATCGCATTACCTGCAACTTGATTGACACCTGCGATCCCGTGAAGAAGTATAAAGGCGGGTCTGAGGGGAGGACCCTCAGATGCACCAAGGAAACACACGAAGGAGAAACGCTAGAAATCCTGCGACAGCGTTTTAATAGCTACAGCCGGTGGTGGGGTTCGTGTGCGTCCTTCCCTTGCCTGGGATTGGCGACTTCACCACGGAAGACGGCCTAGCTACAGGGGAAGCCACAGATGAGAGTCCATTCCCCCAACGAGACTTCCGACTACCTCCTACAGGTTGGAAAACCTGTCGGGTAAATGCTTCATGTTCTCTGTCTTTCTAACTAAAAGTGCACCAACGCGACACTTCCGCCGGCAACTAAGTGAAACTGCCGTGATCTAAAAGACTTTTAGATATCCAGTGAACGATATAAAATCTACATTACCCCTAGACGACGATCGAGCTTGTGTTTTGAATGATTATTATTACACCGGTGTTTTAGATTGAGTTTTGATGATCTGAATGTTTTGTATTAACCATACGTTTGTGCCCTTGTTGAATAAAACGGTTGAAAATAGTAGCATCCGACTCAGCTGATCCATCTATCTTTGCTGGTAAGTTACCTGGTTACGGGGTTTTCGTAACAACTGATATCTGCTATAAGCCTACAGACTCTCACAGCTACCTGGACTATTCCTCTTCCCACCCTGTCTCTTGCAAAAATGCTATCCCCTTCTCGCAATTCCTCCGTCTCCACCGCATCTGGTCTCAGGATGAGGCTTTTCATTCCAGGGCGAAAGAGATGTCTTCCTTTTTTAAACAAAGGGGCTTCCCTTCTTCCACTATCAACTCTACTCTCAAACGCATCTCTCCCATTTCCTGCAATCTGCCCTCACCCCATCCGCCCGCCACCCCACTCGGGATAGTGTTCCCCTTGTCCTCACTTACCACTCCACCAGCCTCTGGGTCCAACGTATAATTCTCCGTAACTTCTGCCACCTCCAACGGGATGCCACTACCAAACACATCTTTCCCTCCCCCACTTCTGCTTTCCACAGGGATTGCTCCCTACGTGACTCCCTTGTCTATTCGTCTCCACCAATCTCCCTCCTGGCACTTATCCTTGTAAGCGGAACAAGTGCTACACTTGCCCTTACACTTCCTCCCTCACCACCATTCAGGGCCCCAGACAGTCCTTCCAGGTGAGGCGACACTTCACCTGTGAGTCAGCTGGTGTGGTATACTGCGTCCGGTGCTCCCAGTGTGGCCTTTTATATATTGGTGAGACCCGACGCAGACTGGGAGACCGTTTCGCTGAACACCTATGCACTGTCCGCCAGAGAAAGCAGGATCTCCCAGAGGCCATACATTTTAATTCTACATCCCATTCTCATTCTGATATGTCTATCCATGACCTCCTCTACTGTCAAGATGAAACCACACTCAGGTTGGAGGAACAACATCTTATATACCGGCTGGGTAGCCTCCAACCTGATGGCAAGAACATTGATTTCTCTAACTTCCATTAATGCCCCTCCTCCCCTTCTTACCCCATCCCTGATATATTTAGTTTTTTCCCCCCTCCTCTTCTTTTTCTCTATCTCTCTGCCCATCACTCTGCCTGTTTTCCATCTCCCTCTGGTGCTCCCCTCCCCCTTTCTTTCTCCCTAGGCCTCCCGTCCCATGATCCTTTCCCTTCTCCAGCTCTGTATCACTTTTGCCAATCACATTTCCAGCTCTTAGCTTCATCCCACCCCCTCCGGTCTTCTCCTGTCATTTCGCATTTCCCCCTCCCCCTCCTCCTTTCAAATCTCTTAGTATCTTTCCTTTCAGTTAGTCCTGACGAAGGGACTCGGCCCGAAACGTCGACAGGGCTTCTCCTTATAGATACTGCCTGGACTGCTGCATTCCACCAGCATTTTGTGTGTGTTGCTCTCATTCTCCTGGTGTTTTAAAGTGTCAGTCCACAGAAAAAATGAACCCTAGGGGTACACTGGCTTAATGTAAGGAAAGATATTGTGATTTTTGCAGGGCCTGTCACACCTGCCAAGTTGTGGGGACACATAATCAGGCCATTCCAATAGCACCTCTTAGGCCAATACCTGCTTTTGGTGAACCTTTTTCCAGAGTCACAGTGGATTGTGTTGACCCATTGCCAAAGACTGCAGCTGGCCATCAGTATTTGTTAACCATTATGTGTGCTGCGTCTAGGTTCCCTGAAGTGATTCCTCTCAGAAATATTAAGGCTAAAACTGTAGTGAAATCTCTCATCAAGTCTTTTACTGTGGATGGTCTACCCAAAGAGATTCAATCCAACCAAGGCAGTAACTTTACCTCGGGAGTATTCCAAGAGATAGTTTGTGCCCTGGGAGCTAACAAATTGTATCATCTGCATATCACCCAGAATCCCAAGGAGCATTAGAAAGATTTCATTCTACCCTTAAGACTATGATTGGGAAATATTGCATTGAGAATGGGACAGATTGGGATGAAGGTGTGTATTTACTTTTGTTTGCTGTAAGAAATTCGATCCAAGAATCCTTAGGGTTTAACCCGTTGGAACTTGTTTTCAGTCACAGGGCCAGAGGACCCTTAACTTTACTCAGGAAACAGTGGTCAAATCAGGAGGTGTGTTCTTTCGCTGCTGATACCTTTACAGGGTTGCGTGTATGTGACTTAAATTTGGAAGTCCTCACTTTACTTTAGTTCAGGGCTTACAGGCAATCAATGTGCTCACTTATTTACAAATATTACAAAAGGAATAAAGGAATACTTACAGATTAATTGGCTCATTTCCATGTGAAATAATAACAATAAGAAATAGTTTTATTTCAATAGTTCATGTTTCTGAAATAAAAGTGTAAAGGACATATGGTGCAGAATAAATTGCGGTTTTCCAAGTGATTTTAGTTGGACTACATTCAAAGTTTAAAATAAAAGGAAGTTTTACATCAGACACATGTATTTATACAATCATGTAAACAAAACAATCTATCTGTTTCAGGGCAGTAAAGTAACCCTAAGACTCAGATAACTCAAACTATTTGAATTTTGTTTTTCTGGTTCCCAAGTTATTTGATGTGTTGGATTAGATTACTGATTTACAGTCACCCAAAATTGATCCCTGCAGCCATTCACATCCATTCTATTTGGTGTTTGTTAGATGTCTTCATGTACATTTATGTTTTAAAAAATATGCTGCAAATTGATAAACAACTGTGCAACTCCTGAATAAACCAGGCAGGTAAAATGGTTGGAGGAACAAGCAAGGAGTGTTAAAGTTGTCAAATTAGTTTGGGTGGATTCAATGTCAAATCATTTAGAGAAAGAGAAAGAAGATAATTGGATGGATTCAAATAGGGGACATATGATCAAATAAAAATATACAAGTTTTAATTGGATATTATCAGAGGTCATTTGGTAGCTTGTGGAATCAGAGAGCACAGAAGCAGGCCCTCTCAGTCCACCTGACCTGCATTGTGATGACTTTGCCTGCATTAGCCCTGATCCTTCTAGGTTTTTCCTGTCTCCTCTAAATGCCTTATAAATGTTGTTCTTGTATCTGCCTCTATCACTGGCTCCGGCAGTTTGTTCCTTTGTGTGATAAAGTTACCTCTCAGATCTCCGTTAAGTTTCTGTGTTCACATCTTAAACACCTCTGTCCTGGGAAGAAAGGTTCTGTCTACATCTATTAATTTATTATTATTTATAGTTTTATATTGCTATATTTGTTCATTATTCTTGGTTGGTGCGGCTGTAACAAAACCCAATTTCCCTCGGGATCAATAAAGTATGTATGTCTGTCGGTCTATGCCCCCCATTATTTCGTAAATCTCTATAAGTTCACCTCTCAGCCTTCCACATTCCACTGAGAATAAGCTCCACCAATCCAATCTCCCCTTATATTTATAACCTGTCATTGCTAGTAATATCCAGATGAACCTCTTCTGCACTGTCTATATTGCTACCATATCCTTTCTCTAGTGTCATAACCACAACTGTAAAAAATATACCAAATGCAATCTAAACAGTTGTAATGTAGTGTGTCAAGTTTAATTAATATCTGTCGTAAAAATACACCAATTTTATGCCTTTCGTAAGTTGTTGGGGAGGGATGGGAACCGGAGTGAAGAGACTCAGGATAGGACGGGTGGTAAAAAAGCAAAGAGAGCATGCAGTCAGACTGTCAGGAAAGACAGGCAGATGATTGAACAAAATTGCAGCCAGCAGGGTGAGTATCAGTGCATGAGGAATGCAGAATCAAAATGGGGAGCAAATACAGTACTCAAAGTGTTATATCTCAATGCACGGAGTATAAGAAATAAGGTGGATGATTTTGTTGCACTATTGCAGATTGTCTGATACGATGTTGTGGCCATCACTGAATCGTGGCTGAGGGATAGTTGTATTTGGGAGCCGAATGTCCAAGGTTACATGTTGTATCAGAGGGATAGAAAGGTAGGCAGAGGGGGTGGTGTGGTACTACTGGTAAAGAATGCCATCAAATCAGTAGAAAGATGTGACATAGAATTAGAAGATGCTGAATCCTTGTGGTTTGAGTTAAGAAACTGCAAGGGTAAAAGGACCCTGGTGACAGTTATATACAGACCTCCCAACAGTATCTGGGATGTGGACCACAGATGACAATGGGAAGTAGAAAAGGCATGTCAAAAGAGCAATGTTATGATAGTCATGGGATATTTTAACATGCAGGTCGATTGGGAAAATCAGGTTGGAAATGGAGAGTATTTGCTGAATGCCTGTGAGATGGCTTTTTAGAGCAGTTTGTCATTGAGCCCACTAGGGGATTAGCTATACTGGATTGGATGTTATGTAATGAACCGGAGGTGATCAGGGTGCTTAAGGAGGCAGTTGTCACCATATGATTGAGCTCAACATGAAATTTGATAGAAAGGAAAGCCTAACGTACCGGTAATTCAGCGGAGTAAAGGAAATAAGAGAGTGTTGGCCAAAGTAAATTGGAGTGAGGTGCTGGTAGTTTGCCTCCCAGGTGCCAGGGTCAGGGATGTTTCTGATCGTGTCCACAATATCTTGAAGTGGGAAGGAGAACAGCCAGAGGTCATGGTACATATTGGTACCAACGACATAGGTAGGAAAAGGGAGGAAGTCATGAAAACAGACTACAGGGAGTTGAGAAGCAGGACCTCAAAGGTAGTCATCTCGGGATTACTGCCTGTGCCATGTGACAATAAGTATAGGAATAGAATGAGGTGGTGTCATGGTCCGGATTGGTTCCCCTTTAAATTTAGTTAGGTTGCGTTATGATCCGGACCATTGACTCTTTGTTCCCTTCTAATTCCGTTTCACGTGTCCCTTGAGCTTGGCAATTAAGGTGATCTACTCTCGACCTGAACCGGCAGCTTATAAGCCCCTGGCTTTAGCCATTTGGGGCGAGAGTGTTAAGAAGCCTTAACAAGTCGCCATCGCTACGACAAGCCAGAGTTATCCAGCCCGCATCGGAGTGCCAGTAATTCGCCTTCCTTCATGCCCGTTGTCCATGTCTACCCCTCGAAGAAGAGTCCCGGCTCAGTGCCTGAGTTGAAGGCAGAGTTCTGGCTCGATGTTCATGCCCATTGTCTGTGTCTACTCCTTGAAGAGTCCTGTCTGTGTCTGTCACCTTGAAGGAGAGTCCCGGCTTGATGCCTGATCTGAAGGAGGAGTCCTGGCTCAATGTTCCTGTCCTGTGTTTTGGTGTCCGCGTTTCTGGCTGCGGCAATCCATGGTGTCTACGTTTCTGGCTGTGGCAATCCATGGTGTCTACATTTCTGGCTGCGGTGAATCAAGGTCCCACTGTCTAAATCCAAGTGCCGCGGCTGTCCATGTTCCCACTGTCCAAGTCCCAGGTCCCTATCCATGTCCCTAGTCCCCTAGTTCGAGGTTCGTGTTCCTCTTTGTCCTCCTTGATTTCCCGATTCTCTGTGTAGCAAGTAATAAACGCTATTTTATTGAACCTAAGAAAGACGTGTTTGTGTCCTGCATGTGGGTCCTCTCCCAGAACCCTTGTCCCCACCTCATGACAGATGGAGGATAAATGCATGGCTGAGGGATTGGAACAGGGGCCAGGGATTCAGATTTCTAGATCATTGGGACCTCTTCTGGGGTAGGGTGACCTGTACAAAAAGGTTGAGTTGTACCTGAATCCGAGGGGGACCAACATCCTGGTTGGAGGGTTTTCTAAAGCTATTGGGGAGAGTTTAAAAAAGTATGTGAAGAGTAACAGGATAAGACATGAGAGAATATGACCAATTAAGTGTGACAGTGGAAAAGTGTGTATGGAATCGGAGAAAATAGCAGAGGTACTTAATGAATACTTTGCTTCAATATTCATTATGGAAAAGGATCTTGGCAATTGTAGGGATGACTGGCAGTGGACTGAAAAGCTTGAGAATGTAGATATTAAGGAAGAGGATGTGCTGGAGCTTTTGGAAAGCATCAAGTTGGATAAGTCACTGGGACCGGACAGGATGTGCCCCAGGCTACTATGGGAAGCAAGGGAGGAGATTGCTGAGCCTCTGGCAATGATCTTTGCATCATCAATGAGGACAGGGGAGGTTCTAGAGGATTGGAGAGTTGTGGATGTTCTTCCCTTATTCAAGAAAGGGAGTAGAGATAGCGCAGGAAATTTTAGGCCAGTGAGTCTTACATCAGTGGCTGGTAAGTTGATGGAGAAGATCCTGAGAGGCAGGATTTATGAACATTTGGAGAGGCATAATATGATTAGGAATAGTCGGCATGGCTTTGTCAAAAGCAGGTCGTGCCTTACTAGCCTGATTGAATTTTTTGAGGATGTCACATAAACACATTGATGAAGGAAGAACAGTAGATGAGGTGTATATGGGTTTCAGCAAGGCATTTGACAAGGTACCCCATCCAAGGGTTAATGAGAAAGTAAGGAGGCATGGGATCCAAGGGGTCATTGCTTTGTGGATCAGAACTGGCTTGCCCACAGAAGGCAAAGAGTGGTTGTAGATGGGTCATATTCTGCAAGGAGGCTGGTGACTAGGGGTGTGCCTCAGGGATCTGTTCTGGGACCCTTACTCTTTGTGATTTTTATAAATGACCTGGATGAGGAAGTGGAGGGATGGGTTAGT
Organism: Hemitrygon akajei; assembly: GCF_048418815.1. Taxonomy (NCBI): domain Eukaryota; kingdom Metazoa; phylum Chordata; class Chondrichthyes; order Myliobatiformes; family Dasyatidae; genus Hemitrygon; species Hemitrygon akajei. The sequence continues at coordinate 97,163,283 of NC_133133.1, read as the reverse complement.
AAATTTGCTGATGACACAAAGGTTGGGAGTGTTGTGGATAGTGTGGAGGGCTGTCGGAGGTTACAGCGGGACATTGATAGGATGCAAAACTGGGCTGAGAAGTGGCAGATGGAGTTCAACCTGGATAAGTGTGAGGTGGCTCATTTTGGTAGGTCAAATATGATGGCAGAATATAGCATTAATGGTAAAACTCTTGGCAGTGTGGAGGATCCGAGGGATCTTGGGGTCTGAGTCCATAGGACACTCGAAGCTGCTGTGCAGGTTGACTCTGGTTAAGGCGGCGTATGGTGTATTGGCCTTCAAAAATCGTGGGATTGAGTTTAAGAACCAAGAGGTAATGTTGCAGCTATATAGGACGCTGGTCAGACCCCACTTGGAGTACTGTGCTCTGTTCTGTTTGCCTCACTACAGGAAGGATGGGGAAACCATAGAAATGGTGCACAGGAGATTTACAAGGATGTTGCCTGGATTGGGGAGCATGTCTTATGAGAATAGGTTGAGTGAACTCGGCCTTTTCTCCTTGGAGCGACGGAGGATGAGAGGTGACCTGATAGATGTGTATAAGATGATGAGAGGCATTGATCGTGTGGATAGTCAGAGGCTTTTCCCCAGGGTTGAAATGGCGAGCACAAGAGGGCATAGTGTTAAGGTGCTTGGAATTAGGTGCAGAGGAGATGTCAGGGGTAGTGTTTTTTATGCAGAGAGTGGTGAGTGCGTGGAATGGGCTGCCTGCGGCAGTGATGGACGCGGAAATAGACAATAGTAGGTGGAGTAGGCCATTAGGCCCTTCTAGCCAGCACCACCATTCACTGTGATCATACACAATCAGTACCCCGTTCCTGCCCTCTCCTCATATCCCTTGACCCCACTATCTATAAGAGCTCTATCTAACTCTCTTGAATGCATCCAGAGACTTGGCCTCCACTGCCTTCTGGGGAAGAGCATTCCACATATCCACCACTCTCTGGGTGAAAAAGTTTTTCCGCATCTCTGTTCTAAATGGCCTACCCCTTATTCTTAAACTGTGGCTTCTAGTTCTGGACTCACCCATCAGCAGGAACATGCTTCCTGCCTCTAGCGTGTCCAATCCCTTAATAATCTTATATGTTTCGATCAGAGTCCCTCTCATCCTTCTAAATTCCAGTGTATGCAAGCTCAGTCACTCCAATCTTTCAACATATGACAGTCCCGCCATTCTGGGAATTAACCTTGTGAACCTACGCTGCACTCCCTCAATAGCAAGAATGTCCTTCCTCAAATTTGGAGACCAAAACTGCACACAATACTCCAGGTGGGGTCTCACCAGAGCCCTGTACAGCTGCAGAAGGACCTCTTTACTCCTATACTCAATTCCTCTTGTTATAAAGGCCAGCATGCCATTAGCTTTCTTCACTGCCTGCTGTACCTGCGCGCTTGCTTTCATTGACTGATGTACAAGAACACCTAGATCTCGTTGTACTTCCCCTTTTCTTAACTTGACTCCATTTAGATAGTAATCTGCCTTCCTTTTCTTGCCACCAAAGTGGATAACCTCATTTATCCACATTAAACTGCATCTGCCATACATTTGCCCACTCACCCAACCTGTCCAAGCCACCCTGCATTCTCATAACATCCTCCTGACATTTCACACTGCCACCCAGCTTTGTGTCATTGGCAAATTTGCTAATGTTACTTTTAATCCCTTCATCTAAATCATTAATGTATATTGTAAACAGCTGCAGTCCCAGCACCAAACCTTGCGGTACCCCACTGGTCACAGCCTGCCATTCTGAAAGGGACCCGTTAATCGCTACTCTTTGTTTCTTGTCAGCCAGTCAATTTTCAATCCATGTCAGTACTCTGCCCCCAATATCATGTACCCTAATTTTGCCCACTAATCTCCTATGTGGGACTTTAGGAAAAGCTTTCTGAAAGTCCAAGTACACTACATCCACTGGCTCTCCCTTGTCCATTTTCATAGTTACATCCTCAAAAAACTCCAGAAGATTAGTCAAGCATGATTTTCCCTTCATAAATCCATGCTGACTCAGACTGATCCTTCTACTGCTATCCAAATGTGTCATAATTTCCTCTTTTATAATTGACTCCAGCATCTTTCCCACCACTGATGTAAGGCTAACCGGTCTATAATTCCCTGTTTCCTCTCTCCCTCCTTTCTTGAAAAGTGGTACATTAGCCACCCTCCAATCAGCAGGAACTGTTCCTGAATCTATAGAACATTGGAAAATGATTACCAATGCGTCCACGATTTCTAGAGCCACCTCTTTAAGTACCCTGGGATACAGACCATCAGGTCCTAGGGACTTATCAGCCTTCAGACTCAACAGTCTATCCAACACCGTGTCTTGCCTAATATAAATTTCCTTCAGTTCATCCTTTACCTAGTTCCTTTGGCCACTATTACATCTGGGAGATTTGTGTCTTCCCTAGTGAAGACAGATCCAAAGGATCTGTTCAACTCATCTGCCATTTCCTTGTTCCCCATAATAAATTCACCCATTTCTGTCTTCAATGGCCCAATTTTGGTCTTAACTATTTTTTTTTTTGCTATTCACATACCTAAAGAAGCTTTTACTATCCTCCTTTATATTCTTGGCTAGTTTACCTTCGTACCTCATTTTTTCTTGGTGTATTACCTTTTTTGTTATCTTCTGTTGCTCTTTAAAAGCTTCCCAGTCCTCCGGTTTCCCGCTCATCTTTGCTATGTTATACTTCTCTTTTATTTTTATACTGCCCTTTACTTCCTTCGTCAGCCACGGCCGCCCCTTAATCCCCTTAGGATCTTTCTTCCTCTTTGGAATGAACCGATTCTGCACCTTCTGCATTATTCTCAGAAATACCTGCCATTGTTGTTCCACTGTCTTCCCTGCTTGGGTATTGTTCCATTGAACTTTGGCCAGCTCCTCCCTCATAGCTCCATAGTTCCCTTTGTTCAACTGTAATACTGACACATCCAATTTTCCCTTCTCCTTCTCAAATTGTAGGTTAAAACATATATTATGGTCACTACCTCCTAATGGTTCCTTTACCTCGAGGTCCCTGATCAAATCCGGTTCATTGCACAACACTAAATCTAGAATTGCCTTCTCCCTGGTAGGCTCCAGTATAAGCTGTTCTAAGAATCCATCTCGGAGGCACTCCACAAACTCCCTTTCTTGGGGTCCAGTACCATTCTGATTCTCCTAGTCTACCTGCATGTTGAAATCCCCCATGACAACTGTATCATTACCTTTGCGACATGCCAATTTTAACTCTTCATTCAACTTACACCCTACATCCAGACTGCTGTTTGGGGGCCTGTAGATAACTCCCATTAGGGTCTTTCTACCCTTAGAATTTCTCAGTTCTATCCATACTGACTCTACATCCCAATTCTATGTCCCCCCTTGCAAGGGACTGAATATCATTCCTCACCAACAGAGCCACCCCACCCCCTCTGCCAGTCAGTCAGTCTGTCTGTCTTTTCGATAAGATGTATATGCTTGAATATTCATTTCCCAGGCCCTGTCCGCTTGAAGCCATGTCTCTGTTATTCCCACAACATCGTACTTGCCAATTTCCAACTGAGCCTCAAGCTCATCTACTTTATTCCTTATACTTCGTGCATTCATATATAATACTTTTAATTCATTACTCCCCTCTCCTTTCATATCAATTCCTATTTCACTTGGCCATACTGTATGATCTCTTCTTGAGCTTTCTACTCCATTGATTCTGTTGTCCTTTTTAACTTTTCTTATTTTCACTTTCCCTTTAACTCCATCGTTATATTTTCAGTTCATCCCCTCCCCCCCCACTACTTAGTTTAAACACATCCATGTTGCAGTGGCAAACCTGTCTGCCAGAATGCTGGTCCCCCACCTATTAAGGTGCAACCCATCCCTTTTGTACAATTCATCCCTACCCCAAAACAGATCCCAGTGGTCCAAGAATGTAAATCCTTGCTTCCTGCACCAGTTTCTCAGCCACACATGCAGATCCATTATCTCCCTGTTCCTGCCCTCTCCAGCACAAGGAACTGGAAGCAAACCAGAGATAACCACCCTAGAAGTCCTGCTTTTCAGCCTTCTTCCGAGTTCTCTGAAGTCCCGCTGCAGAATGTCCTTCCTCTTCTTCCTGATGTCATTTGTGCTGACATGCACTACCACTCCCAGCTGTTCACCTTCACCCTTGAGGATTCCCTGCAATCGGTCCGTGATGTCCTGGATCCTAGCACCAGGGAGGCAACACATCATCCTTAAATCTCGCCTGTTGCCGCAGAAACCCCTTTCCGTACCTCTTACTATGGAGTCCCCTACTACCACGGCTCTTCCTGATGTCTGACTCCTCCGCTCTGCTTCTGCACCAATTTTCGGCTCGCAGACCTCAGACTGGCAGTATCTTCTGTCCTGACAGCTTCCAAGAGGGTGAACCTGTTTACGAGAGGTACATCCCCTGGGGTCTCCTGTACTTCAAGCATCCTTTCCTTCCTCATCATCGCCCCCTTTCTCTCTTCCAGTATCCTCAGTGTAACAACCTCACTGTAGGTCCTGTCCAGAAAACTCTCATTTTCACAGATAAACCTGAGGTCATCCAGTTCTTTCTTCAGTGCTGCAACATGCTCCTTCAGAAGCTGAATCTGGACACACTTTCCACAGCTGTAGCAGCCAGGGGCACCATCAGTGTCCCTGACCTCCCACATCATGCACGTAGCACACTGAATCAGCTTAGCAGTCATGTCTTCACCCTCTGCAATTGTACCTGGTGTAGTCTCCTCGCCAAAGACTAGCACTTCTCACACCAGGCACTTCCCTCAACCAGGCTGCTTCCTGACAGGCCACTCTGCTAGAGCTCTCCCTCTTTTTATTTGCTTGAGCTTTGCCAGCTGCAAGGTCACCTGACCTCGATTGCCCAATCAGCTGTTTTCTGCTGAGACTGAGCTATTCAAATCTTGATTGCCAATCAACTGCTAATCAATTCTTGATTGCACTATCCAACTGCCAGAATCTCTCGAGCCAAAGACTAGCACTTTTAAGACATTTTTAATGATAGGGTGATAGGGTCTTTTAAGAGACTCCTGGATGGCTACATGGAACTTAGAAAAATAGAGGGCTATGGATAAAGCCTAGGTAGTTCTAAGGTAGGGACATGTTCGGCACAGCTTAGTGGGCTGAAGGGCCTGTATTGTGCTGTAATTTTTCTATGTTTCTATATTTCTAGAGTAGCAATGGCATGAATTTCTGGGGGAAATGAGGAAAGTGTGGGATAGAGGTATGCCAAAAACAAAGAAATTCTCAAATGGCAAAATAGTAGAACCAGCTTCCTTAGAGAGCATACAATAAGGTAAAAATTAGCACAAACTTAGAGGATTGGGAAGCTTTTAAAAACCTACAGAAAACAACTAGAAGAATCATTTGGAGGGAAAAGATGAAATATGAAAGCAAGCTGGCAAATAATATCGAGGTGGATAGAAAAACTTTTTTAGTATATAAAAAAACTAAAAGAGTTGAGAGTGGATATAGGACCACTAGAAAATGAGGCCAGAGAAATAATAATGGGGAACAAGGAGATGGCAGATGAACTGAATGAGTATTTTTCACTGTGGAAGACACTAGCGGTGTGCCAGATGATGAAGGTGTGAGGGAAGAGAAGTTAGTCCAGTTACTACTAAGAGAGAAGGTGCTCAAAATGTTGAAAGACCTAAGTGTATGTAAGTCACCCGGACCAGATGAACTGGACCCTAAGGTTCTGAAAGAGGTAGGGATAGAAATTGTGGAGGAAGTAGTAATGATCTTCTTAGAATCATTGGACTCGCATTAGTTCTGGAGCACTGGATAATTGTAAATGTTACTCCACTTTTTAAAAAAGGAGGAAGGCAGCAGAAAGGAAATTATAGACCAGTTAGCCTGACCTCAGTGGCTGGGAATATGTTGGAATCAGTTGTTAAGGATGAGGTTATTGAGTACTTGGTGACACGGGACAAGATAGAACAAAGTCAGCATGGTTTCCTTAGGGGAAAATCTTGCCTGCCGAAGCTGTTGGCATCCTTTGGGGATATTGCAAGTAGGATAGATAAAGGGGATGCAGTGGATAGTGTATATTTGGATTTTCAGAAGGCCTTTGACAAGGTGCCACACATGAGGTTAAGAGGCCATGGTATTACAGGAAAGTTACTGGCATGATTAGAGCATTGGCTGATTGGTAGGAGACAATGAATGGGAATAAAAGGATCCTTTTCTGGTTGACTGTCAGTGACTAGTGGTGTTCCACAAGGGCCGGTGTTGGGACCGCTTCTTTTTATGCTGAATATCATTGATTTAGATGATGGAATAGATGGGTTTGTTGTCAAGTTTGCAGATAATATTAAGATTGGTGGAGGGTCAGGCAGTATTGTGGAAACAGGGAGGCTGCAGAAGGACAGACAGATTAAGAGAATGGGCAAGACAGTGGCAAATGAAATACAATGTTAGAAAATGCATGGTCATGCACCTTTGATGGTAGAAACATATGCAGACTATTTTCTAGACTGGTAGAAAATCCAAAAATCTGAGTGCAAAGATTAGTGCACTAAAGATTAACTTGCAGGTTGAGTCAGTGGTGAGGAAGGCAAATACAATGTTAGCAATCATTTCACGAGGTCTAGAATACAAGAACAGGGATGCAATGTTGAGGCTTTATAAGGCACTGGTGAGGCCTCACCTTGAGTAGAGTGAACAGTTCTGGGCTACTGAAGAAACACACTCAGTACTTCAGGAAGAGCTTGTTCCCTCCGTCATCAGATTTCTGAATGGACAATGAACCTGTGAATACTACCTGTTTTATCCTCTTTTTGTATGAATTATTTGATTTTTATATATATTTCTGATGGTAATTTAATTTTTTTATTATTATGTATTGCAATGTGCTGTTGCTGCAAAACAACAAATTTCACAACATGTATCAGTGATATTAAACCTGATTCTGAAATTTCTCAGCATGATACAGCAGTGTTGGCTTTGTACAAAAAAAAATGCAGGTCAGTAAAATAATTGTTTCAACAAATTTACTTCGATCTGCAGATTGTTGCAGGTAAAAATTGCGAAAGGAAGATTCTTTGTGCAGATGATAAATGGTAACACATGCTGCGGTAATTGAATGCGAATGATGACATAAGTGCACGCCAATTAACCAGGAAATAATTTTAGACCTTACAACCAGATGCACAAGTCAAATATTCTGCAGAGGCCAAGTCACTGGGTATAATTAAAGTGGAGTTTGATAGGTTCTTGAATAGTCAGGGTGTCAAATGTTATGGGAAGAAGCCAGGAGAATGGGGTTGAGAAGAAGAATAAACCAGTCAAGATTGAATGACAGAGCAGACTCCATATGTGGAGTGGCCTAATTCTGCTCCTATGCCTTATGGTCTTATACAAGATGGTACCCTCTTCAATGGTTTTGAGTATAGACACTCTGCCCAGAATATAACTAAAGCAGACTGACATTAGTGAAATTTGATTTGTGATCAACAGACAGACATTTATCCAGGTAATGGTTGGTCTATTATAATTGATGTCACTCCATTACACTGGAAGAGAAAAAAAAATATATATATAAAAAGCAGTTCCACCTAAAATTGTCATGCATTGAGCAATACCAGAATATGCAGAGAACAGAGAAACCTATCAGGAGGGGCACATGTCCACTTGTTATATTCTGGCAATACAGTTTGCTTGAAGAATTACTGAAGATGGTGCCAGTGAACAACATGAGCAATGACTATGTCCTACAGATAATTCACAAAACTGCTTCTTTAATTTCTTCTTCTTTCACATATAATTCAGCTATGATTGGAACCTGTGATTTACATTTTGATGGTGTGTTTGCAGGCCAATTGAGCCATCTTGCCCTTTTCTGACTCCAAGGAAGTTTGGTGTGCTTTTGAGTGGTGTGTGCAGCCTGGAGGCCAAGAAACCCGGAGACAGGGTGCGAGCCCATGATCAACTCCATTTCTTGCCGATCACACTGATTAAAGCATCAAGATTGAAATCAATGAAGATGAGAGCGGATGGCGAGTGGGTGTTCAGTGCTGTCTGCCTCCATTTGACCCATCTCTCTCCCTCTCACTCACCGCTCCTGGAGGAAGATGCCTGTGTGTGACTGGTCTATCGCTTGCTGCTCCCATAGGAAGATACCTGTGTGTGACTGGTCTATCACTTGCTGCTCCCGTAGGAAGATACCTGTGTGTGACTGGTCTATCACTTGCTGCTCCCGTAGGAAGATGCCTGCATTTGATTGGTCTCTCTCTCTCTTCCTTTCACTTGATGCTGCTGGAGTCTTGGCTCTTGAGCAAGGTTTAATCGACACTCTTTGTAGTTCATGTTAATGTGTTTCTGGTTTCCCTTTTTTGTGATTTTCATTAGGTCAAACTAGCTCTGTGGCCTACAGGCAACTAACAGCGCTAAATTGAACTGAACTGAACTGAACTATACTGAATATTCCTAGATGGTTTCAATATGATTTAATGTTTTATAGTCTGTGTTTTTCCTCATTTTTGCCATTTATGCGATTTGTTTCTTTGTTTGCATGTCTGACGTTTTCTTGAAAGGGTCCCATAGTGTTTATTTGTTTTGTGGCTGTCTGTGGAGCAACAAATCTCAGGGTTGTATACTGCATACTTGATACTTGATACTAAATGTACTTCAAATTTCATTTCAATTAGAAACAACAGAAAACAGAAAATACAGCGGTATTTTCAGAGGGGAAAAAAAAGACCTTAATATCCTTCAGGTTATTAAATAAATGTGTAAAAATTAAATTACCATAGAAGCAACACAAATTCAATTTCAGTTTCTAATGAAAAAAACATAAGGAATATTGTAAAAGTTTGTGGACAACAACAAAGGAATCTAGACTGGCTAAAAGTTAATTCTTACTTACATTAAATCTTACAATCTTCAATTATCAACTTCACTGCACTGCAGTTCTTTTTACAAAAACAGGTCAGTGCCCCTTAGATTCAGAAAATTAGGTCTGCAATTTGAATGAATGGCTGTTGTCAAAGGGGCATTCAGAACATTCAGGACTGTTTCAGTTCAGAGTAACACACACATTTTATTTTAAAGAACCTTTAATTGTAAGGTCAAGTACAGCGGAAGAAATGCAAAAATTTTAAAAGAATCATATTAACATGTAAACCTCATACAGACACAACATCCCTGCAATCAGTGTACAATCATCAAAAGATTTAGTACAATAGAGCTTAATTTATACCCCTCCCTAGTGAGGTTAAATGTCTTCAAAGCTTTTTCAAACTTCTTAAATAGATTAAATTTTATAACACTTGGGGAATATTCTAACTATTAGAGTCCCAGCAATACACAAGAGAAAGTAAAACCAAATTACAATAAAGCTTTGTGCAAAAGTGTGGTGAAAATACGATACCATATTTCAAAAATACTTTCAATCATCTTTTAATCCAAACATCATTTTTTCAGTGATGCATCCTGAACAATTAAGATACAATGGTTAATAGCAAAATTGCACTATGTTTTAAGAGAGGAAACTGTCTCATCACAAATATTGTAGACTTCATCTGAATACAAAAGTCACCTGAACTTTCCCCACCCCTCACATAAACAAGATTCCCAGTTTATACCAGGTTGTAAGTGAAAGGAAGGAGGCTGTGTGATTACCAAATGCATTAACCATATCTCAGGTTTACATCTCAACATGGCCTATCCTGGTGACAGCATACTAGTGACTCAACTACAAAAGAATATCAATATGTTATAACCACACTTTGCCCCCTCCGCAACTGAAGATTATACATAATTCCCAAAGTATTAAGGCTGAATGTTTTCTCATCTTTACACTTGATCTCGAAGTCTTGAAAGTCTTTGGGAAAGATCATCCTGTGAACAAAAACAGTAGTTAACTATATTAGAAGGTGATATTTTAAAAATATTTTCAAGTATTAGAATAATGTTGTTATGATGTAGGTGGGTTGGTTATAAGTTTGCTGACAATACATCTGTTGCAGTTGCAGACAGTGTAGAGGATTTCCAAAGGATGCAGCATGATTAAGGTCAGCTGCAAATATTGGTGGAGAAATAGAAACAGAGTTTAATTCAGCCAAATGTGATGTGTTATACTTTGGAAATGCAAAATGTACAGTATGGAATAATGCAGGACCCTAAACAGAGGAATCTCAGAGCTGAAGTCCATAGTTCCCTGCACAGGATGACAGGATGGTAAAGAAAGTGTATGGCATGCTTGCCTTTATTAGTCAAGACGCAGAGTTCACAAGTTGGAAAGTCATGTTGCAGTTTAATAAAACTCTAGTTAGGCTGCATCTAGAGCACTGCATTTTGGTTGCCCAATTATAGGAAGGATGTGGAAGCTTTGTAAAGGAACAGAAGTTGTTTACCAGAATTCTGCCTGGATTAAATGGCATGTACTGTAAGAGAGACAAGCTTGGCTTATTTCCTCTGCAATGTCTGAGGGGAGACCTGATAAAGGTTATAAAATTAAGAGAGAAATCAATAGTATTTTTCTCAGAGTGGAAATGTCTAATACTGGAAGGTATGCCCCTAAGGTGAGAAAGGACAAGTCTTTTTTTTAGAGTGGTGGGTGGTTGTAAAGGTGATGATGGAGGTGTTTAAGAGGCTGTTAGATAGGCACATGAATATGCAGAGAATGGAAAGATATGCATATGTGTAGGCACTTAAATACGGATTTAATTAGTTTGCACATTATTCCTGTACAATCCACTCGGTGGCCACCTTATTAGATACACCTGTACAGCTGCTCATTAATGGAAATATCTCATCAGCCAACTACTCAGCAGCAACTGGTGTATAAGATGATGAGAGGCATTGATTGTGTGCATAGTCAGAGGCTTTTTTTCCCGGGGCTGAAATGGCTAGCACGAGAGGGCACAGTTTTAAGGTATTTCGAAGTAGGTACAGATGAGATGTCAAGGGTAAGATTTTTACGCAGAGTGGTGAGTGAGTGAGTTTGTGGAATGGGCTGCTGGCAGGCAATGGCGGTGGAGGCGGATACAATAGGGTCTTTTAAGAGACTCCTGGATAGATACATGGAGCTTAGAAAAATAGAGGGCTATGGGTAACCCTAGGTAATTTCTAAAGTAAGTACATGTTTGGCACAGCATTGTGGGCCGAAGGTCCTCTATTGTGCTGTAGGTTTTCTATGTTTCTATGATTTAACTCAATGCATAAAAGCATGTAGACATGGTCAAGAGGTTCAGTTCAAAAGTTCAGAGTAAATTTGTTATCAAAGTACGTACTGTATATGTAACCATATACAACACTGAGATTTGCTTTCTTGTGGGCATACTCAATAAATCCATAGAATAATAAACAAAACAGAATCAATGAAATGCTACATCAACTGGGCATTCAGCCAGTGTGCAAAAGACAACAAACTGTGCAAATATAAAGAAATAATCATAATAAATCAATAAGCAATAAATATCGAGAACATGAGATGAAAAGTCCTTGAAAGTGAGTCCATAGGCTCTAGGAACATTTCAATGATGGGGTAAGTGAAGTTGAGTGATGTTATCCCCTTTGATTCAAGAGCCTGATGATTGAGGGGTAATAACTGTCCTTGAACCTGGTGGCGTGGGTTCTGACGCTCCTGTACATTCTTCCTGATGGCGGCAATGGGTGGTGCATGCTGATGATGGATGCTGCTTTCCTGCCACAGTGTTTCACGTAGATGTGCTCAGTGGTGGAGAGGGTTTTACCCATGATGGACTGGGCTGTACCCACTACTTTTTGTTGGATTTTCCGTACAAGGGCATTGGTGTCGCCATATCAGGCTGTGATGCAACCTGTCAATATACTCTCCACTACACATTTATAGAAGTTTGTCAGTTTTAGATGTCATGCCTAATCTTTCTTCGTAATTGCACTTATTGTATGCGCTGGGCCAAGGACAGGTCCTCCAAACTAATAACACCGAGGAATTTAAAGTTGCTGATCCCCTCCACCTTTAATCCTCCAATGAGGACTGACTCATGGACCTCTGGTTTCCTTCTCCTGAAGTCAATAATCAGCTCCTTGGTCTTTCTGACATTGAACAAGAGGTTGTTGTTACGGCACCTTCAGTCAGTTTTTCAATCTCCCCCCATATGCTGATTTATCACCACTTTTGATATGGCCTATGACAGTGGCATCATCAGCATATTTGAATATGACATTGGAGCTGTGCTTAGCCACACAATTATAAGTGTAAAGCGAGTAGGGCAGGAGGCTAAGCATACAGCCTTGTGGTGTACCTGTGCTGATGGAGACCATGGAGGAAATGTTGCCAAACCAAAGTGACTGTGATCTGCAAGTGAGGAAATCAAGGATCCTATTGCACAAGGATTTACTGAGGCCAAGGTCCTGAAGCTTACTGATTAGCTTTAGGGGGGTGATGGTATTCAGTGCTGAGCTGTAGTCGAAAAACAGCATCCTGAGTTACACATCTTTGTTGTCCAGATGTTCCAGGGTTGAGTGAAGAGCCAATGAGATGGCATCTGCTGTGGACCTGTTGCTCCAGTAGCAAACTGGAGTGGATCCAAGTTGATTTTCAGGCAGGAGTTGATATGTCACCAATCTCTCAAAACACTTCATTACTACTAGTTGATAGCAATAGAGGCAAGTTGCCACATTCTTCTTGGGTACTGGTATATTTGAAGCCTGCTTGTACCTCAGACTGCAATGAGAGAGGTTAAAGATCTCAGTGACTACTCCAGCCCATTGATCAGCACAGGTCTTTAGTACTTTGCCAGGTACCCATCTAGACTGGGTGCTTTTCGTGTGATCACCCTTCTTAAAGGTTGCCCACACATCGGCCTCAGAGACTGAAATCACAGAATCATTGGGGGCTTTTTTACAGCCAAAACAAGCATAGGGGCATTGAGCTCATCTGTTGAGACCGAAAATTAGAATGGTGAAGAAATGTGATCTAAGTGAGTTTGAACGACTGTTGGTGCCAGCCAGGGTGGTTTGAGTAGCTCAGGAACTGCTGATTTTCTTGAATTTTCACGCACATCAGTCTCTAGAGTTTAGAGAATGGTGTGAGAAAACATCCAGTCATCAAGTTTCACAGATTTACCCATGATTATAGCATTATTCCAAATCGGCTTACGAGTACTGCAGGTTATTAAGGCAAGCAGTATTTCAACTCGGAATGCCAATCTGCAAATTATAGCTAGTTAGCAACCTTCCAGTGCACTTTCGAAGTCCCTGATTAACTCATGTTTCCATGAAATCCATCAGTAACAATCTCCAAATCAGAATCATTCTCTACCTTCCGAACACTAAATCCCCGGCCTGCTGGAGGAACTCAGCAGGTCCAGCAACATCTTGGGAGGGAAGGGGTTTGGAGGGAAGGAATTGTCACTGTTTTGGGTAGAAACACTACAACAACTTATCGTTGAAATGTTCGCTGTTCGAAATCAGTTGGTAAATTTTGTAGCATTTTTCTCCCCAAGACCTTCCATAGACCTTATAACCAGGATTAGATTGAAAGAGGGTGCAGAGGGTTGTAGACTCAGTCAGTTCCATCAAGAGTACAAGTCTCTCCACCATCGAGGATACCTTCATCAAGTAGTGCCTCAAATCAGTGGCATCCATCATTAAGGACCCTCACGACCTGGAGCATGCCCTCTTCTTGTTACTACCATTAGGAAGGAGGCAAAGGAGCCTGAAGATGACTGCACAACTGCTTCTTCCCCTCTACCATCACAATTCTGAACTGTCCATGAACACCCACTCACCATTCCTCTTTTTCACTGTTTAATTTATTTCTTATTGTAAAATACAGTAATTTTATGTCTTGCACTACTGCCACAAAGCAAAAAATTTCACAACATATGTAGTCATTATAAATTTGACTCTGACTCTGATTCTGATTGGAAGCATTGAATACAAAGGTACAACAAAATGTAAGCGTTTCAATTCTGCGATGAAGCCCGGAATCCTCTTTTCCTCATTCATTGTAATCTTGTGGATGTACACCTCACTGAACTATCCTAACGTTCTTAGCTGATTATTTCCCAAAGGTCATCTAATCAGTTCTTGGGCTTTAATTTCAATAAAGTTGACATGTGACACACAACCCAGTAACTTTTCAAAATGAAACACATCCCACAGCAAAGGCCAGTAAATATTGCAGATTTTTACAACCAGAATATCAATGTAAAATAAAAAGAATTGTTACTTTGAACCAGCTACTTTTCTCCCTGTGTACAGTTGAGGAATAGAAGCTGGTGATGGAGTGGCCATAAACCATAGGAGCATATTTAGGCTATTCAGCTCATCGAGTCTACTCTGCAATCTAATCATGGCTGATTTAATATTCTCTCTCAACCCCATTCTCTTGCTGTCTCCCCAGTACCTTTGTGTCTTACAAATCAATAACCTATCAAGATCTGCCTTTAATACACCCAATGACGGCCTCCACAGCTGTCTGTAGAATGAATTTCACAGATTCACCATTCCCTGGCTAAAGAACTTGCTCCTCCTCATCTCTGTTCTAAAGGGAAGTCATATGCTGAGGCTGTACCCTCTGGTCATAGACTTGCCCACAATTGGAAATATTCACTCCACACCCACTCTATTTAAGCCTTTCAATATTTGGTAGGTTTCAATGGGATCCTCCCTCATCTTTCTAAATGCCAATGAGTACAGGCCCATAGCCATCAAATAATCCTCATACATTATAATCCTTGGGATCTCTCTCCTGAATCTCCTCTGGACACTCTCCAACACTGGCACATTCTTCCTTCAACATGGGACCCAAAACTCATCACAAAAGTCTAAATATGGTCTGACCAATACATTTTTAAGGCTTGGTATTAGCTCCTTGCTTTTAGAGTCATAGATTCAGCACAGTAACAGCCATTCGGCCCACCTATGTGACAAACCATTTAAACTGCCTAGTCCCATCGATCTGCACCAGGACCATAGCCATCCACACCCCTTCATTCCAACTACCTGTCCAAACCTCTCTTAAATATTGCAATTGAGCTTGCATGCACCACTTGCACTGACAGCTCGTTCCACACTCTCACAGGCCTTTGAGTGAAGAAATTTCCCCCCATATTCCCCTTTCACCTTTAACCATAGTTGTAGTCTCATCCAACCTCACTGAAAAATCCTGTTTACATTTACCCTGTCTATACCCCTCATAACTTTGTCTACCTCCATCAAATCTTCCCTCAATCTTCTAAGGAATAAAGTCCTAACCTATTCAATCTTTCCTTACAACTCAGGACTTCCACTCCTGGTAACATCCTTGTACACTTTCAACCTTATTTATATCTTTTTCCATAAGTAGGTGACGAAAACTGTACACACTACTCCAAATTAGACCTGACCAATGTCATACAGAACTTCAACATAACATCCCATCTCCTGGACTCAATACTTTGATTTATGAAGGCCAATGTGCCTTTCTTTATGACCCTATCTACCTGTGCCGCCATTTACAATGAATTATGGACCTATATTCCCAGATCCCTTTGTTCTACCACACTCCTCAGTGCCCCATGCTCACAGTGTAAGTCCTACTCTGGTTTGTCTACCGAAGTACACCACCACACACTTGTCACCCTTAAATTCCATCCTTCAATATTCAGCCCATTTGAACTGAA
Organism: Hemitrygon akajei; assembly: GCF_048418815.1. Classification (NCBI taxonomy): domain Eukaryota; kingdom Metazoa; phylum Chordata; class Chondrichthyes; order Myliobatiformes; family Dasyatidae; genus Hemitrygon; species Hemitrygon akajei. The sequence goes on along the minus strand of NC_133133.1, from coordinate 97,147,655 downwards.
TTATATTGAATTCACTTTATTTCTTCCATCCTTCACATACATGAGTAAAAATCTTTGTTAACGTCGCCATCTAAATGTGCAATGTACAATTTATAGTAATTTGTAATAAATAGTACAACAAGACAATCAATATAGCATAGAATACTATGAATACTATGATATGAATAGAATTAATATCAGCGAGAATTAATCAGTCTGTTGGCCTGGTGGAAGAAGCTGCCCCGGAGCTTGTTGGTCTTGCTGCGGTACCATTTCCCGGATGGTAGCAGCTGGAACAGTTTGTGGTTGGGGTGACTCGGGTCTCCAATGATCCTTCAGGCCCTTTTTACAAATCTGTCATTGTAAATGTCCTGAGTAGTGGGAAGTTCTCATCTACAGATGTGCTGGCTATCTGCACCACTCTCTGCAGAGTCCCGCGATTGAGGCAAGTACAGTTCCCATACCAGGCAGTAATACCGCCAATCAGGATGCTCTCAATTGTGTCCCTGTAAAAAGTCTAGGATCTGGGGACCCATACCAAACTTCTTCAACTGTCTGAGGTAAAAGAGGTGCTGTTGTGCTTTTTTCACCACACAGCCAGTACGTACAGACCACGTAAGATCCTCAGTGATGTGTATGCCGAGGAACTTAAAAGCTGTTCACTCTCTCAACCCCAGATCCATTGATGTCAATAGGGGTGAGCTTGTCTCCATTCCTCCTGTCGTCCACAACCAGCTCCTTTGTTTCTACAACATTCAGGGAGAGGTTGTTTTCTTGACACCACGGTGTCAGGGTGATATCTTCTTCTCTGTAGCCTGCCTCGTTATTATTTGAGATAAGGCCAGTCAGTGTAGCAAATTTAATTGGCAAATTAGAGCTGTGGGTGGCTACACAGCCATGGGTATACAGAGTAAAGGAGGGGGCTTAGGATGCACTCCTGAGGGGCTCCTGTGTTGAAGGTCCAGATCCCACTGCAAACTCAGATCGTCTTCCTCACTGTCCACTACACCCCCAATCTTGTTGACATCCGCCAATTTGTGGATCCTGTTACCAACATTATCATTCAGATCGCCAATATAGATGACAAACAACAGACCCAGCACCGATCCCTGCGGCACTAGTTACAGGTCTCCAGTCAGAGATGCAACTCTCTACGACCACTCTCTGGCTTCTCCCACAAAGCTAATGTCTAATCCAATTTACTACCTCATCCTGAATGACGAGCAGCTGAACCTTCTTGACCAACCTCCCATGTGGGACCTTGTCAAATGCCTTACTATAGTCCATGGAAAAAGCATCTACTGCCTTGCCTTCATCAACTTTCCCAGTAAGAACCTTAAAAAACTGTATAAAATTGGTTAGACACTATCTACCACAAAGACATGCTGACTATCCCTAATTAGTTCCCATCTATCCAAATACTCATATATGCAGTCTGAGAATACCTTCCAACTACTGCTCACTGGCCTATAATTAAAAGGTTTATTTTTAGAGCCTTTCTTAAACAGTGGAACATTACCTATCCTCCAGTTCTCTGGTACCTGACCTGTCACTAAGGATGATTACAAAATTATGAGGGGTATAGACAGAGTAAATGCAAGCAGGCTCTTTCCACTTAGATTAGGAGAGATAAATACAAGAGGACATGGCTTTAGGGTGAAAGGGGAAAAGTTTAGGGGGAACATTAAGGAGAACTTCTTCACTCAGAGAGTGGTGGGAGTGTGGAACGAGCTGCCATCTGACGTGGTAAATGCGGGCTCACTTAAGTTTTAAGAATAAAACTTGGGTAGATTCATGGATGAGAGAGGTCTGGAGAGTTATGGACTGGGTGCAGGTCAATGGGACTGGCAGAATAAAGTTTCGGCACAGACTAGAAGGGCCAAATGGCCTGTTTCTTTGCTGTAGTGTTCTATGGTTCTAAATATCTCTGCCCCTGCAATTTTTGCACTTACCTCCCAAAGTTTTCCAATTACTTCCGATCACTGATTGGCCATTGCTCAGACACTAAACTACTATGAATGCCTTGCGTACTCAGTCGGCGAACTTGGGTGAGCTATATCTTCTCACATTTCCAATCGCTGATTCACCACTGTTTTTATACTCTGGTCCTCTCAAATGAATGCTTAGACATTCCATTTGCCTTCCATGTAATCATCTCAACCTTCAAGTTAAACAGCTGAAACAACTAGCAAGTTAACCAACAGTTAATCCTGAACCAAGACTCCTATGTTTATCTATGACAATCCTGCAATGGTACCTCAGATTTTCAAATTCTTTCCTTGTTTAGAAAATAGTCTATACCTTTATTCCTTCCACCAAAATATATCACCATGCACTTCCCTATGCTGTGTTCCATCTGTCACTTCTTTGTCTATTCTTTCAACCTGTCCAAGTCCTTCTGCAGATTCTCTGCTTCCTCAACAGGCAGAGGATCTCTATCTCTTCATCCTCTACTACAGTGACTGCATCAATGTTCTCAAAAGTAATAGCATCTCAGAACATTCATTTTTCACTTGATGCCATGGGACTGGTCACCTCAGCAATGTGGTGAATTCAACTGAAAATATCCATGGTGCCATGATCTCCACTTGTGCATCATGAAGCTGAAGATCGGTGGTTCTTTGGAGAAAGCACTTCGTGCTGCCTGAACAAAGCATCTTAACACAGCCCCAACAAGGGCACCTATCTTTGCTTTCACTTACTCCACCAAGTACTGTGCTGACATTTGTCTTTGCAAATTTGTTTCATTTCTGGTGTTGTAAAGCATCTTTGGATGCGCCAAATACTATTTAACTGTTTCAGAGTGGAGGTGTCAGAACTGGAGCACAGAAGTGGATTCTCAGCCCAACTTATTCATACCAACCACAATGTTATCTGTGACAATCCTGCAGTAGTCTCATTTCTAATACCTTGCTATCTATTTCTACCTCTGCATCTGGCAGGGTTTTCTTTTTAAATAATCACTGTCTTCTGTGTGGAGCCCCTCAGATCTCCACACTCTGGATGGACCCAAATCACAGCTCTAAAGCCAAAAGATCAGCTTGGAACTGTTTGATCACTCTTTAGCAGCAGAGATCCTGTTACCAGTCCAGGCTAATTCAGCACTGGCTCCTAATAACAAATCTTGTAAAACTACAGAGGACAATATAAAATGATTCCAAATCAGACATTAACCAGTAAAAAATAATAAATACAAATACATAGAGCAGTGTTGTTGCTATAACGTTTTTTAAAGCCAAAGGCACAAGATAACGATTTTACCTGTTCAGCAGAAGCCACACTGCTGCTAACTGATCCCATTTGACCTTCAGGAAGTTGCAGATTCAAATCAAGACTGAAAAATAAAGAACACATGCTCCATTAGGCATTTCTGTTCTAGAATTCAGACAATACTATTGGAAATATAGTAGCAAACTGGATTAGATGTTGGCTTTGTGGGAGAAGCCAGAGAGTGATGGTTGATAGTTGCCTCTGTGACTAGTGAAGTGCCGCAGGGACTGGTGCTGGGTCCATTCATGTTTGTCGTCTAAATCAATGATTTGCATGATAATATGGTTAACTGGATCAGCAAATTTGCAGATGACACCAAGATTGTGGGTTTAGTGAACAGCAAGGAAGACTATCAGAGCTTGCAGTGGGATCTGGACCAGCTGGAAAAATGGGCTGATCAATGGCAGATGGAATTAAATGCAGATAGTGGAAGGTGGTGCAATATGGTAGGCTCGATCAGGTAACAGTCGGGCACTGAGGAGTGTGGCAGAACACAGGGACCAGGGAATACAGGTCCATGATTCATTGAAAGCGGTGGCACAGGTGGACAGGATTGTAAAGAAAACTTCTGGCGTATTAGCCCATATAAAAAGGTATTGAGTAAGGGATGTTATGTTGAAGTTCTATAAATTGTTGGTGGAGCCTAACTTGGAGTATTGGGCACATTTGGTCATCTACCTACAGGGAAGATGTAAATAATTTTGAAAGAGTGCAGAGAAAATTTACAAGGCTGTTGCTGGGACAGGAGGACTTGAGTTGAGGTAAATGCAAGTAATCTTTTTCCACTGACCACAACTTGGATTAAGGATTGGATTAAGGGTGAAAGGTCACTCAAAGGGTTGTGAGAGTCTGGAATGAGCAGCCAACTCAATTTCAACGTTTAAGGGAAGCTTGGATAGGTACATGGGTGGGAGGGGTGTGGAGGGCTATGGTCCCGGTGCAGGTCAATGGGAGGAGGCAGTTTAAATGATTTGGTGTGGTCCAGATAAGCTGAAGGACACTATTTGAAATGACTGATTATTATAACCGATCCTGCAAATCTGAAAAATGTATCCAACATTAACAGAAGTAAAAGGAGCTAATGTGACTGCAACATCTTCTGAGTATATGGGATACGCATTGAGCGACAACTGTAAAGTTGCATACCCTGCAGAGACTACAACAGGAGATGGCGATCTGTTCAGGGTGAAGATGCAACGCTGCATCAATGTTTGAAGACTAACGAGGGATAATTGTCTTCGCTGAATACAATCATGAGTGAACCATTTTATAACCAAACATGATTTCATATATAAAACAGAACAAAACAGATCTGGAAGACCGTGTGAGGAATCTGGAGCAGCAGCTGGATGACCTTCGACTCATAAGGGAGAATGAGGCAGACATAGATGAGAGCTACAGGGAGGTAGTCACACCTAGGCTGCAGGAAGCAGGTCGTTGGGTGACAGTCCGAGGGGGGAAAGCGAAGGAGAGTAGACAGGTAGTGCAGAGCACCCCTGTAGCCATTCCCATGAATTCCCTTAAGTTTACCGTCCTGGATGCTGTTGGCGAGGATGACCGACCAGGTGTGAGCCACGGTGGCAGGGCCTCTGGCACTGAGTCTGACCCTGTGGTGCAGAAGGATGGGACGGAGAAGAGGAGAGCTGTCGTCATTGGAGACTCTATAGTCAGGGGAGCAGACAGGAGATTTTGTGGACATGAGAAGGACACCCGCATGGTTTGTTGCCTCCCGGGTGCCAGGGTCCGGGATGTCTCTGACCGGGTGCAGGACATCCTGGTACGAGAGGGAAAGCAACCAGAAGTCATGATACATGTTGGTAGTTATGTGTACTGAACAAACCAGATGGAAACAAGGTCCAGGGCTGACTCCCCCCCCCCCCCCCCCCCGGGAACTATGCTGCTAATGAGAGAGAGAGAGATGAAGAACAGAGGTAGAGTCATTTGCTACAGATAAGAGAGAGACAGACGGATGATTTAGTATTATGGCTTCTTCACTGATGGAAAGGTAAACAATCTTTTGCTGCAAGGTCATTTCTTTGCTTGTTAACATTCTTGCTGAGACAGCAGGGAGTGGACTAGTTTGATGGACATGCACATGCAGAGTTGATGGATGGCTGATACCCCGTCAGTGGGGATAAAAGACAGGTCTGGAGAAACACCCTCAGACACACCAGTGGACACTGAAAGAGTGTTGTGCACCCACAGGAAGGTGGGGGCCTGGAGGATCGGTTCAGGAGAATCGGTCCAGAGCACGGTGCATGAAGGCAGACCAGTGGGAGCTTGTGTGTGTGTCCGCCCTTGCCTGGGTGACAAGTCCATCACTTAAGAACGGTCTAGCCTGGAACGGAAGGGTCATAACAACGGAACAAGAAGACGACGGAAGGTTTGCCTGCTTCAGCTGCTCATCTCTTGCTCGCTCTCTCTCTCTCTCCCCCCCCAACATTGCAACACAACTACCTCAGCACGAACTGAACTTTATATTCTCTTATGACAATTCATTTACCCCTAGACTTTGATAGAGCTTAGTTTTGATTCTTATTCCTACACTTCTGTATTTATCATTGCTAACCTGTTTTATATATATATTTGCATTTTTTGATACTGTATTGCTTAGTTTACTAATAAACACCTTTAGTTACAGTACCACCAGACTCCAACGTATCATTCCATTTCTGCTGGTCTGTTAACCCAGTTACGGGGTACGTAACAGTACCAATGACATAGGCAGGAAGAGGGATGAGGTCCTGGAGTGTGAGTTTCGGGAACTAGGCAGAAGGCTGAAGAACAGGACCTGAAGGGTGACGTTCTCAGGATTGCTGCCAGTGCTACGTGATAGTGATGGTAAGAATTGGAGGAGATGGCAGTTGAATGCGTGGCTGAGGAGTTGGTGCAGGGGGCGGGTTTTAGATTTTTGGATCATTGGGATCTCTTCTGGGGAAGGTGGGACTTGTACAGATTGGATGGGTTGCACCTGAACTCAAGGGGGAGCAACATCCTTGCAGGTAGGTTTGCTAGCATGGTTCGGGAGGGTTTAAACTAATTGGCAAGGGGGATGGGACCCAGAGCGATAGAGCAGTGAAAGAAGTGCATGGAGTAAAGCCAAATGTAACATACAGAGAAGCTTTGATGAAAAAGAAGCAGAATAAAGGGTGTAAAGGTAGTAAGGTAGAAGGGCTAAAGAGTGTGTACTTCAATGCGAGAAGCATCAGGAACAAAGGTGATGAACTGAGGGCTTGGATACATACATGGAATTATGATGTAGTGGCCATTACGGAGACTTGGCTGGCACCAGGGCAGGAATGGATTCTCAATATTCCTGGATTTCAGTGCTTTAAAAGGGATAGAGAGGGGGGGAAAGGGGAGGAGGGGTGGCATTACTAGTCAGGGATACTATTACAGCTGCAGAAAGGGTGGATAATGTAGCAGGGATCCTCTTTTGAGTCAGTATGGGTAGAAGTCAGGAACAGGAAGGGAACAGTTACTCTACTGGGGGTATTCTATAGGCCCCCTGGTAGCAGCAGAGATACCGAGGAGCAGATTGGAAGGCAGATTTTGGAAAAGTGCAAAAATAACAGGGTTGTTATCATGGGTGACTTTAACTTCCCTAATATTGATTGGCACTTGTTTAGTTCCAAGGGTTTAGATGGGGCAGAGGTTGTTAAGTGCGTCCAGGACGGATTCCTGTCACAGTATGTTGACAGGCCGACTAGGGGGAATGCCACACTAGATCTAGTATTAGGTAACGAACCAGGTCAGGTCACAGATCTGTCAGTGGGTGAGCATCTGGGGGACAGTGATCACCGCTCCCTGGCCTTTAGCATTATCATAGAAAAGGATAGAATCAGAGAGGACAGGAAAATTTTTAATTGGGGAAGGGCAAATTATGAGGCTAGAAGGCTGGAACTTGCAGGTGTGAATTGGGATGATGTTTTCACAGGGAAATGTACTATGGACATGTGGTTGATGTTTAAGGACCTTTTGCAGGATGTTAGGGATAAACTTGTCCCGGTGAGGAAGATAAAGAATGGTAGGGTGAAGGAACCATGGGTGACAAGTGAGGGGGAAAATCTAGTCAGGTGGAAGAAGGCAGCATACATGAGGTTTAGGAAGCAAGGATCAGATGGGTCTATTGAGGAATATAGGGTAGCAAGAAAGGAGCTTAAGAAGGGGCTGAGAAGAGCAAGAAGGGGGCATGAGAAGGCCTTGGTGAGTAGGGTAAAGGAAAACCCCAAGGCATTCTTCAATTCTGTGAAGAACAAAAGGATGACAGGAGTGAAGGTAGGACCAATTAGAGATAAAAGTGGGAAGATATGCCTGGAGGCTATGGAAGTGAACGAGGTCCTCAGTGAATAATTCTCTTCGGTATTCACCAATGAGAGGGAACTTGATGACGGTGAGGACAATATGAGTGAGGTTGATGTTCTGGAGCATGTTGATATTAAGGGAGAGGAGGTATTGGAGTCGTTAAAATACATTAGGACAGATAAGTCCCCGGGGCCTGACGGAATATTCCCCAGGCTGCTCCACGAGGCAAGGGAAGAGACTGCTGAACCTCTGGCTAGGATCTTTATGTCCTCGTTGTCCACAGGAATAGTACCGGAGGATTGGAGGGAGGCGAATGTTGTCCTATTGTTCAAAAAAGGTAGTAGGGATAGTCCGGGTAATTATAGACCAGTGAGCCTTACATCTGTGGTGGGAAAGCAGTTGGAAAATATTCTTAGAGATCGGATCTATGGGCACTTAGAGAATCATGGTCTGATCAGGGACAGTCAGCATGGCTTTGTGAAGGGCAGATCGTGCCTAACCAGCCTGATAGACTTCTTCTTTGAGGTGACCAGGCATATAGATGAGGGTAGTGCAGTGGATGTGATCTACATGGATTTTAGTAAGGCATTTGACAAGGTTCCATACGGTAGGCTTATTCAGAAAGTCAGAAGGCATGGGATCCAGGGAAGTTTGGCCAGGTGGATTCAGAATTGGCTTGCCTGCAGAAGGCAGAGGGTTGTGGTGGAGGGAATACATTCAGATTGGAGGGTTGTGGCTAGTGGTGTCCCACAAGGATCTGTTCTGGGACCTCTACTTTTCATGATTTTTATTAACGACCTGGATGTGGGGGTAGAAGGATGGGTTGGCAAGTTTGCAGATGACACAAAGGTTGGTGGTGTTGTAGATAGTGTAGAGAATTGTCGAAGATTACAGAGAGACATTGATAGGATGCAGAAGTGGGCTGAGCAGTGGCAGATGGAGTTCAACCCGGAGAAGTATGAGGTGGTACACTTTGGAAGGGCAAACTCCAAGGCAGAGTACAAAGTAAATGGCAGGATACTTGGTAGTGTGGAGGAGCAGAGGGATCTGGGGGTACATGTCCACGGATCCCTGAAAGTTGCCTCACAGGTAGATAGGGTAGTTAAGAAAGCTTATGGGGTATTAGCTTTCATAAGTCGAGGGATAGAGTTTAAGAGACGCAATGTAATGATGCAGCTCTATAAAATTCTAATTAGGCCATACTTAAAGTACTGTGTCCAGTTCTGGTCGCCTCACTATAGGAAGGATGTAGAAGCATTGGAAAGGGTACAGAGGAGATTTACCAGGATGCTGCCTGGTTTAGAGAGTATGGATTATGATCAGAGATTAAGGGAGCTAGGGCTTTACTCGTTGGAGAGAAGGAGGATGAGAGGAGACATGATAGAGGTGTAAAAGATAGTAAAAGGAATAGACAGAGTGGATTGCCAGTGCCTCTTCCCCAGGGCACCACTGCTCAGTACAAGAGGACATGGCTTTAAGTTAAGGGGAGGGAAGTTCAAGGGGGATATTAGAGGAAGGTTTTTCACTCAGAGAGTGGTTGGTGCGTGGAATGCACTGTCTGAGTCAGTGGTGGAGGCAGACACACTAGTGAAGTTTAAGAGACTACTGGACAGGTATATGGAGGAATTTAAGGTGGGGGTTATATGTGAGGCAAGGTTTGAGGGTCAGCACAACATTGTGGGCCGAAGGGCCTGTAATGTGCTGTACTATTCTACGTAGAAAGCATTTTTCTATGTAGAGATTATAATAAAATGGTTTTAGAATAACAGTTCAAAGCATAAACTGAACAAATCTGGCAATTCAATCTTTTCTGCTCTAAGCAGAGACTTGAAATGCTTTGAAATGAATTTCAATTCCAAGCAGAGAGAGTACCTACAAATCAGTGATAATAAATCTGATGTTAAGTCACAAATTTAGTAAAATGAGCACTGGTTGCCTCTGGATGCAGCCAGAGTTTCTATATTCTGTTACTGCATGTCAACCAAACTAGCAGTGATTGATTTTCTCTGACTCAACAGAGAATTCATTTAATTAATCAAAGATGAACAATTGTACTGATCTTACATTTTCCAATAGGCAGATACTATCAGTGTTAGACCTGAAAACATCTTCAGTGTCACATGGTTCCAGTACCAATTACTGCTGTACTCTGACCAAATTCTTTGGGTGCCATGGCAGGGTAGCAGGCAGCATGAAGCTAATACAGATTCCAGTGCTGCGGAATTCGGAGCTCAGCTCCAGCACCATTCCCTCTGTGGAGTGTGTGAGTTCTCCAGTTTCCCCTCACACTCCAAAGATCTACCAGGTAGGTTAACTGGACATTGTGTATTGTCTCATGATTAGGTTACGGTTAATCGGGTTTCTCAGGGGTTGCATGGCGTGGCTCGAAGGGCCGACTCCATATTGTATGTGTGGAGTCATAAAGTTTACCACCCACTGCTTGTTTTTACCACACCCCAGGGCCCATAGTTTACCACCCTCTCCCTGTTCAAACCACCCCGAGGGCACACAGTTAGCCACCCTCTCCCTGTCGATACCACCCCAAGGGCCCACAGTTTGCCACCGTCTCCCTGTTCATACCGCTCGAGGGTCCACAATTTAACGCCCTCTCCCTGTCCGTACCACCTTGAGGGCCCACAGTTTACCACCCTCTCCCTGCCCATACCACCCCCAAGGGTCCACAGTTTACCCAATCCCTGTTCATAAATAAATAACAATGTGTTTCAGAAGCTTTGCATTACACGAAATATAGTATAACTCAAATATTTAGAACTTTCTGCACAATTGTACAATGGTTTACAAGTCAAAAAAAAATTCTAATTATAAATACAATTCCTGCAATGCAGGCTGTTTCCCAGTTACAAATACCTGACTCATTCACTCTCCTACATCCATGTGAGCTTCCATAATTTTCAAACTTTCACATAAAACCATATAACAATCACAGCACGGAAACAGGCCATCTCCGCCCTTCTAGTCCGTGCCGAACACTTACTCTCACCTAGTCCTACCCTCCATTCCTTTCCTGTCCATATACCTATCCAATTTTCTTTTAAGTGCCTCTGCCACTTCTACTGGAAGTTCGTTCCACAATGTGAGTTCCATATGTACACACATTTTACGAATGGCAGAACTAGTGTGCTGTCTCTCTACTCCCAGTAACTGCTGTTTCTGAACTGCTTTTGATACTATTTGTTACAGTACTGTGGAAGCATATTGACCGTACTGAGTGATTCTGCGCACTTTCCAACCTATGGGCAAAAGTGACTCATGGAGATCTGTGAAAACTGCACCTGTTTGTAAACTGTGGATGAGCTATTAGTGTTAGTAGGGCCCAAATTAATCACCTACCACTATATTTTTATTTCTCTCCATTTTATAATTCCAACTGTCAAAGCAAGATATACCCCAGCTCTTCAACAAAGTTTGTTCTTTAACAAAATCAGTGGTGTGAGATAACAAGTGTGTCTCTATAATGAAACTAAGCATTTGTTTCTGCTTTAATTCCTTCTGCTGGGCTTGGTAGATGCTTTCAATCCAGATAAATGTGAGGTTTGGAATTATGGGAGATGAAACCAGAATAGGACTTAGACAATAAATGACAGGGCCCTGGGGAGTGCTAGGGGACAGTGCACGTGCATAGTTAACTGAAAGTGTTGACACGACACAGGTAGATGAAGGCAGTGGGTATGCTGGCCTTCACTGGTCACAGCATTAGGTCTAGTAGTTGGGAAGATGTGTTGCATTATCTGAAATGCTGGTGAGGCTCCACTTGGAATACTGTGTACACCTTTAGTCACGATGTTAGGGTGCAGAAATGATTTACAGTCTGAGTTTCACAGTCAGGAGAGGCTGCATAGACTAGGACTTTATGCCAAGGAATGTAGGATATTGAAGGGTGATCTGAGAGAGATACACAAGATCACAAGGGGATAAAAGTACCGGATCTTTTTCGCAGAGAGGAGGTGCTAAAACAAGGGGCATAGGTTTAAGATCAGCAGTGAGAGATTTCAAAGGGACATCAAGGTCAGTTCTTCATGTGCTGCTTATTCACGAGCTGCCAGAGATGGTGGTTGAGGTGATTACATTAGTGATATTTAAAGGCCATATAAACAACACATTAATGGAAGGAGTTTAGAGGGCTCTGAGGCAAAAGCAGGCAGATGAGACTAGATCTCTGGGCAGGGCAACATGGATGATTTGAGCTGAAGGGCACGCTCCTATGCTGTATAACTCAACAACACAGTGCAAAAATACCATATATAAATCCCTTTTCCAAATAATATCAATTATATGCAAACTGTGCTGTGCAATTTATGGTAATTCTCATTAATTTGCTGCACTAAGTATTTAAAAACAGAGCAAGACAGCACGAAATCTGAAAAGCACTACAACAGTTCCAGTTAAAGTGTCCGAAGCAATACAGACAGACAGACAGACATACTTTATTGATCCTGAGGAAAAATTCTTCGCAAAAATATACAAGTATAAAAAGACTGGAAGATGCCAAAATAAAATATTACTCATCTTTGGAAGAATTAGCTGTATTATAGTCTGACTAGACTGCACCTTAGCCAGACTGGTCATTAAACATTTAAATACTGGAGACATTACAAACAGCTATCAGAAAAACCCACAGGAAGTACAGAACTTTTCCTTTAATACTACTGTGGCACCCGAACAGACAGAGAGATTTTAATTTGATATAAGATGTTCTAGTTAATGCTTACCAATATCAAAATACCACCCATCTCTGGAATGGTGTTTGGATATGAACAAAGTCACCACAAGAGGGCAGTACTCTACATTAAAACTCAAAATAAATCCTTTGATACTGACCCAGCTTCGTCAGCCATTTCCTGCAGCAACGAATCCACTTGATGCTGAGGAGAGACAGATCATCTGTGAGTGCTTTATACAAGAGAGAAAAATATGTTTAATAATTACAACTGATTCGAAAGTCACTTGATATGCCAGTTAGTTCCGAAGGAGTCACCAATGCTTGACAAGAAATATATAATATAGGAGGTAAGATGTGAAAAATAGGAAGCAGTTAGATCATGCATCAGACTACCTACCTGAGGAAGGGATATTAACAAAGGAGCTGACCTTTGGAAAGGGGCCAATGGATCCATGCATCACTTTAACAAGGTGGAATGTCTTCACTTTATAAAATGGTAAACTACTTTTCTTGAACTGTTGCAGCCCAGGTGACAAAACTATTTCCATAGTGTAGACAGATGCACGAGCTTCTAGGATTTTGTCCCAGCAATGATAATGCAATGTCGAGTTGGGATAGTGAGCAGACTTGCCTGTGGTGATAATCCCTTGCACTTTCCGCTCTTATTCTAAGTAACACTGATACAAAGATTTGTGGAGCATGCACCTGTGATATATTGAACATGGAACACAGACGAGTACAGCCATTCAGCCCACAATATTGTGCCGAACCATCTATAAATCAAATCAAAATCAGTCAAACACTAATCCCTCGTACCTATATCTTCCTCACATCCATGTGCCTATCCAATCATCTCTGAAAGGCCTCTAATGTATTTGCCTCTACCAGCACACCAGCCTCCACCACTCTCTGAGTAAAAAACTTACCCCTCAAATTCCCCTCGAACCTATCCCCTTTCACCTTCAATGCATGCCCTCTGACATTAGACATTTCAACCTTGGGAAACAGATACTCTCTGTCCACTCTCTCTCGTAAACTTCCCACAATCTTGTATCAGATCACCCCTCAGCCTCCGACACTCCAGAGAAAACAATCTAAGATTTATTGAGCTTCTCGCAATAGCCCATGCCCTCTAAACCAGGCAGCATTCTGGTAAACCTCATCTGCACCCTCTCCAAAGCCTCAACATCCTTACGCTAGTGGAGCGACCAGAACTGCATGCAATACTCCAAATGTGGCCTCACCAGAGTTTTATAAAGTTACAACATAACCTGACTTTAAAACTCAATGCCTTGACTAATAAAACAAGCCTTCTTTACCACCCTATCGACGTGTGTAGCCACTTCCAAAGGGCTACAAACTTGGATCCCAAGATCCCTCTGCTCAGCAACACTGGAAAGGCTCTTGCATTTGCCCTACTGAGGTGCAACACCTCACATTTATCTGGGTTAAGCTCCATCTACCATTTATCAGCCCGTATCTACAACTAACTACAGCTGTGAGAAGTGCATGCAGCTTCAGCTTCTATCAATCCACATTAAGGAGTTGGAGCTGGAACTGGATGAATTCCGGATCATTCGGGAGGCTGAGGGGGTGATAGATAGGACATATCAAGGTAGTTACTCCCAAGGAGCAGAACACAGGAAACTGGGTGACAGTCCAGAAGGGGATAGGAGTGAAGGAGTCAATGCAAAGTACCCCTGTGGCCATCCCCTTGAACAACAGATACATAATTTTGGAAACAGTTGGGGGAAGGGTGGGGAGGACCTAACAGAGGAAAGTCATGGTGGTTGGGTCTCTGGTACTGAGTCTGCCTCTATGACTCACACAAGAAGGGGGAAGAAGAGGCACTCTGTGGTGATAGGGGATTCGTTAGTTAAGGGAACGGACAGAGATTCAGTTGGCGAGACAAGATTCCAGGATGGTATGATGCCTCCTGGGTGAACATCCAGAAGCTGTGGTCCATGTAGGTACCAGTGACATGGGTAGGATGAGTGTTGAGGTTCTGCATAGGGAGTTCAGGGAGTTAGGTGCTAAGTTGAAGGGCAGGACCTCCAGGTTGTGATCTCAGGATTGTTACCCGTGCCGTGTGCTAGTGAGGCCAGAACTAGGAAGATTATACAGTTTAATATGTGGCTAAGGAGTTGGTGTAGAGGGAGGGCATAGGATTTTTGGATCACTGGGCTCGCTTCCAGGGAAGGTGGGACCTGTACAGAAGGGAAGGTTTGCACCTGAATTGGAGGAGGTCTAATATCTCAGCGGGAAGGTTTGTTAATGCTGCACAGTAGAATTTAAACTAGAGTTTCAGGGAGATGGGAACTAGAGTGCCAGAACAGTTAGTTAGTGGAGAGGTTGTGAAGGCAGATGTTGGTAAGACCTCAGATAAAGTCAGAAACTAAAAGGTTGAGCACGGTGCCACTAGTGATCTGAGCTGTAATGCAAGAAGTATCGTCGGAAAGGTGGATGATAGAGCTGAAGATGAGGTAGCTGGTTTACAAACAGAGGCAATGTGTAGTGAGGAGAGGCTGTTGATGGGACAAAATTGCAGTCAACAGGATAAGTTACAATGTAGAAGCCAGACAAAATCGAAAAGGGTGAACACAGGACTGAAAGTGTTTTATTTGAATGTGCACAGTGTATGGAACAGGTAGATGAACTTGCAGCACAGTTACAGATTGGCAGGTATGATGTTGTAGGCATCACTGAATCATGGCTGAAAGAAGATTATAGCTGGGAACTTAATGTCCAAGGGTACACACTGTATCGAAAGGACAGGCAAGAAGTCAGAGCGGGTGGCATTGCTCTGTTGGCAAAAAATTAAATCAAATCATTAGAAAGAGGTGACATAGGCTGGACGGTGTTGAGTCATTGTGTATAGAGAAGGAACTGCAAGGGTAAAAAGACCCTGATGGGAGTTGTATACAGGCCCATAACCACAAGCAAGGATGTGGCTTACAAATTACAACAGGAGGTAGAAAATGCATGCCAAAAGAGAAATGTTACAATAGAAATAGGGAATTTCAATGTACAGGTTGATTGGGAAAATCAGGTTAGTGCTAGATTCCAGGAGGGGGAATTTCTAGAAAGCCTATAAGATGGCTTTTCGAGCAGCTTGTGGTTGAGCCCACGAGGGGATCAGTTATTCTGGACTGAGTGCTGTGCAATGATCCAGAATTGATTAGAGAGCTTAAGGCAAAAGAATCCTTAGAGGCAAGTGATCACAATATGATCAAATTCATCTTGAAGGAGAAGCTAAAGTAAGATGTATCAATATGACAGTGGAGTAAAGGGAATTACAGAGGCATGAGAGAGGAGTTGTCTAGAATTGATTGGAAAAGAACACTGGCAGGGATGACAGCAGAGCAACAATGGCTAGAGCTTCTGGAGCAATTTGGAAGGCACAGGATATGTACATCCCAAATAGGAAGAAGTTAGTGGGGAGTTAGAGGATTGGGAAGCTTTTAAAAACCAACAGCAGGCAACTAATAATGTCATTAAGAAGTTAAAGATGGAATATGAAAGTAAGCTAGTCAATAACATTAGAGAGAATACCAAAACACTCTTCAGATACATAAAGTAAAAGAGAGTGCCAAGAGTGGATATCGGGCCACTGGAAAACGATGCTGGAGAGATAGTAATGGGGGACAACAAAATGGCGAACGAACTGAATAAATATTTTGTGTCAGTCTTCATTGTGGAAGACATGAGCAGTATGGTAGAAGCTCCAGGTGTCAGGGGACATGAAGTATGTGAAGTTACCATTACTAGAAAGAAGGTTCTTAGGAAACTGAAAGGTCTGAAGGTAGATCAGTCACCTGGTCCAGATGGTGTACACCCCAGGGTTCTGAAAAAGGTGGCTAAAGAGATCATGGAGGCATTAGTAATGAACTTTCAAGAGCCATGACATTTTGGAAGGGTTCCAGAAGAGTAGGAAATTGGAAATGTCTCTCCACTCTTCAAGAAGGGAAAGAGACATAAAAAAGAGGCAGAGAGTGAAGAAGTATAGAAGTCAAATAGAAGTATAGAAGGCATCTCAGAGAGAAGCCATTTTTTTAACAGATCGGGGAAAAGAGGCTAGACTACGCAGGCGCGTGACATAGCGCGCCAAAGGTTTAAACAAAAAGACCGCCATATACAGCTGCCATCGTCTGAGTGGACTAAGTCAGAGTGGGACGGCTTTGGCTCAACAGGCTTCGGTGTGAACAGGCAAGGCGAGGGTAGGTTCCGGTAAGTTTTGTTTTTGTTCGTTTAGAGTAGGGAGAATGCCAGGCAGGATGTTGGAATGCTCCTCTTGCAGGATGTTGGAAGTCAGGGAGACCTCTGGTGTCCCTGACAACGACACCTGCAAGAAGTGCATCCAGCTGCAGCTCCTAACAAATCGTGTTAGGGAACTGGAGCCGGATTATTCGAGAGAATGAGGAGTTTATAGTAGTAGCTACAGGGAGGCAGTTACATCAAAGGAGCAGTGCACAGGTAATTGGGTTACCGTCAGGCGAGAGAAGGGGAAAGGGCAGGCAGAGCAGGGCGCCCCTGTGGCCATTCCCCTCAACAACAAGTATTGGATACTGTTGAGGGAGGTGACTTAGCTGGGACAAGCTGCAGAAGCCAGATTTCTGGCACTGAGTCTGGTTCTGCAGTGCAGAAGGGAGGGGGAAAGAAGAGGAGAGCAGTAGTGATAGGGGACTCGATAGTTAGAGGTACAGACAGAAGGTTCTGTGGTCGTGACAGAGACTCCCATATGGTTTGTTGCCTCCCTGGTGCCAGGGTCAGGGATGTCTCTGATCACATGCACAGCATTCTGAAATGGGAGGGTGAGCAGCCAGATGTCACGGTACACATCGGTACTAATGACGTAGGAAGAAAGAGTGAGGATGTCCTGAAGAGTGAGTATAGAGAGCTTGGTAGGAAGTTAAAAAGCAGGACCTTGAGGGTGGTAATCTCAGGATTGCTACCTGTGCCACGTGTCAGTGAGGGCAAGAGTAGGATGCTCTGGAGGTTGAACACGTGGCTGAGGAACTGGTGTAGGGGGCAGGATTTCAGATTTCAGGATTATTGGGACCTCTTCTGGGGCAGGTGGGACCTGTACAAGAGAGATGGGTTACACCTGAACTACAAGGGGACCAATATCCTTGCAGGGAGGTTTGTTAATGCTGTTGGGGAGGGGTTTAAACTAGATTTGCAGGGACATGGGAACCAGAGTGCCAGAGTAGATAGTGGAGCGGGGGTGAAAATAAATGATGTTAAAGTTTCATGCAAAGTCACAAATAGAAGGGTTGTGTGTGGTGGTAATAATCTTTTGAGGTGTGTCTATTTCAATGCGAGGAGTATTGTGGGGAAGGCTGATGAGCTGAAGGCATGGATTGACACGTGGAGTTATGACATTGTAGCCATTAGTGAAACTTGGCTACAGGAGGGGCAGGACTGGCAGCTTAATGTTCCAGGGTTAATGTTCCTGTCAGGATTAAATACAAAGTGAATAAGAATAAGGAACCTTGGTTCTCGAGGGATATTGGAACTCTGATAAAGAAGAGAGAGATGTATGACATGTATAGAAAACAGGGAGCAAATAAGTTACTTGAGGAGTATAAAAAGTGCAAAAAAATACTTAAGAAAGAAATCAGGAGGGCTAAAAGAAGACATGAGGTTGCTTTGGCAGTCAAGGTGAAGGATAATCCTAAGAGCTTCTACAGGTATGTTAAGAGCAAAAGGATAGTAAGGGATAAAATTGGTTCTCTTTAAGATCAGAGTGGTTGGCTATGTATGGAGCCAAAAGAAATGGGAGAGATATTAAATGGTTTTTTTGCATTGTATTGACTAAGGAAACTGGAATGGAGTCTATGGAAACAAGGCAAACAAGTAGGAAGGCCATGGAACTTATACAGATTAAAGAGGAGGAGGTGCTTGCTGTCTTGAGGCAAATCAGAGTAGATAAATCCCCAGGACCCAACAGGGTATTCCCTCGGACCTTGAGGGAGACTAGTGTTGAAATTGCAGGGGCCCTGGCAGAAATATTTAAAATGTTGATATCCATGGGTAGGTGCCAGAGGATTGGAGGATAGCTCATGTAGTTCCGTTGTTTAAAAAAGGCTCCAAAAGTAAGCCGGGAAATTATAGGCCGGTAAGTTTGACATCGGTAGTAGGTAAATTATTGGAAGGAATACTAAGAGATAGGATCTACAAGTATTTGGATAGACAGGGACTTATTAGAAAAAGTCAGCATGGCTTTATGCGTGGTAGGTCACGTTTAACCAATCTATTAGAGTTTTTCGAGGAAGTTACCAGGAAAATGGATGAAGAGAAGGCAGTGGATGTTGTATACATAGACTTTAGTAAGGCCTTTGACAAGGTCCCGCATGGGAGGTTAGTTAGGAAGATTCAGTCGCTAGGTATACATGGAGAGGCAGTAAATTGGATTAGACATTGGCTCAATGGAAGAAGCCAGAGAGTGGTAGTGGAGGATTGTTACTCTGAGTGGAGGCCTGTGACTAGCGGTGTGCCACAGGGATCTGTGCTGAGTCCATTGTTATTTAGATAGATAGATAGATAGATAGATACTTTATTCATCCCCATGGGGAAATACAACATTTTTTCCAATGTCCCATACACTTATTGTAGCAAAACTAATTACATACAATACTTAACTTAGTAAAAATATGATATGCATCTAAAATCACCCTCTCAAAAAGCATTAATAAATAGCTTTTAAAAAGTTCTTAAGTAGTTGACTTAAATACATTGAGTCCTAACCCCGGCACTTTAACATATCTTACTCCTGGCGGTTGAATTGTAAAGCCGAATGGCATTGGGGTGTATTGATCTCTTCATCCTGTCTGAGGAACATTGCATCAATAGCAACCTGTCGCTGAAACTGCTTCTCTGTCTCTGGATGGTGCTATGTAGAGGATGTTCAGGGTTTTCCATGATTGACCGTAGCCTACTCAGCGCCCTTCGCTCTGCTACCGATGTTATACTCTCCAGTACTTTGCCCACGACAGAGCGCGCCTTCCTTACCAGCTTATTAGGACATTTGATATTTGTCATCTATATCAATGATCTGGATGATAATGTGGAAAATTGGATCAGCAAATTTGCTGATGATACGAAGATTGGAGGTGTAGTGGACAGTGAGGAAGGTTTTCAAAGCTTGCAGAGGGATTTGGACCAGTTGGAGGAATGGGCTGAAAAATGGCAGATGGAGTTTAATGTGGACAAGTGTGAGGTATTGCACTTCGGAAGGTCAAACCAAGGTAGAACATACAAGGTAAATGGTAGGACACTGAGGAGTGCAGTAGAACAGAGGGATCTGGGAGTACAGATACATAATTCCCTAAAAGTGGCGTCACAGGGGGATAGGGTCGTAAAGAGAGCTTTTGGTACATTGGCCTTTATAAATCAAAGTATTGAGTATAAGAGTTGGAATGTAATGGTGAGGTTGTATAAGATGAGGGACTTTGTCAAACACCTCACTAAAATCCACACAGACAACATCCACTGCCCTACTCTCGACAATCTCTTGTCACCTTGTCAAAACACTTAATAAAGTTAGTAAGACAGAATGCCTAGGTGAATTGCTCCATACACGTTGTAGACTGTACAAATTCAAGCAGTTTCGTAAGGCGGCATTCTGGGCCAAACAATCTCCAGTTGCTTCATCAATATATCCTCCAACAATGCTCCATGAGAAGGCAGGGACATTGACTCACTGCATAATGATCTACAATTTGAAGTCGTCTGCATGCGGCAACAGCAAAACAAACTTCAGGCCACTGTGAAAATTGGAAAGTAACTCTCAGACAATTACCAATTCCGGTAAGAAAGCTATTACTTCAGGCAATCTATTATCAAACTGAATATTGCACACTGAGCTTTCCATTTTTTAGGAAAGTAACTGAAGATGATGTTTTTGGGATAGGAAACTGCCCACAAGAAATGGAAATGGGGAATGAAAAACATGTGCTTCAAAGCCTCAAGACTTCACACAGTCCAAAGTCGGTGCCATCCCTGACAACACTTGTGTCTCTCAGACTGAAGGCATGAGAAATGCAGGGCACACTGAAATATAAAGATAGAAGAGCCAAGAATTTTCAGCAATAAATACAACTGTAAGAAAGATCATGCCAAGTTGTTCTGTAACCATTGCACACTGACAGGCTCAGTGTACTCTGCCCGCATTTGGTTACGGTGGGTTGAGTGCTGAAAGTGTATTTACATTGATCATATGGAAATGATTCAAAATTTCCCTTTAACGAACATCTATGTTTATTCATTTTCTTTTAGCTCTCCAGCAGAGCTCTAAATTTTAGTTGTCTCAAAGAGACATGGTTAAAACTTACTTGAGAAATAGGTAAGTAATATTACTATGTTATGGAGTCATGCATTCGACTCTGGTACGGAAAAGTCCTTCCACTGGTTGGTACATTTCCCAATCTTGAGAAAGCCATTGTAGGCAAGATAGTTTCCACCTTGCTGATACCATGCTGTCATTGACTTAGCATACATTAGTGAATCCAATCAAGATATTGCAGGAGAACAAGGCTTCAATGCTATCATTATCACCTCAATGATGCACCCATTTAACAAAATTTAACACCCATTTAACCATTTCACTCGTAAAAACCTTGGGATAAAGTAACCAACAGGTTGCTTACAGAGTTTCAAAAGGAAGAGTTTGTTCTAATTTGTAATTAAATATAATTATTTAATCAAATCTAACAAGGATACTGGCCACAATTTGAACTTTCTCCTGAATGCTAGAATTAAAGATGAACCTCTTCTACCAATTTTCAAGGTGATGGTAGATTAAAAAAAGGAAATGATCAGTGTCAGAAATCAGACTGATTTGATAAATCCAAAACAGATGATATCTGTATCCCTCACCTGTGGTGTAGTTAGAGTTGTGGTACTGCTCATAGTGTCCTCCATCTGCTGGGTCTGTACGTCTAACGTTTCAAACTGATGTTCAAATTTATCCATTAGGGCAGAAATCTAAAAGGTAAAGAAGTAATAATATTACTATACAAGTGGTGTGATAATTCTCAGGAGGACTACACACAAATTATTGCACTAATAATGTCCTGCACTCGCTCCTTTCTTCCTGCAATTGTGCGCTGTTAAGTTCATCACAAAATTGAATTAACTTTCCATTAACTTTGCATTTCTTTTCCTGTTGTCTTATCCTGATTCAAAATGATCATCTTCTTTCATAATAACAACTAACGATATACTAATCAAATATTGTTTAATGCAACACAAGATTGACCTCCGAAATTGATGTTACTTCATTTTTTCTATTAAAATTGCATTATTACTGACATGTCTAAATTGTATTAAATTTCTGTTGCTGCCATATCACTATCACATTACAAACGACAAAACACAACTTTATACTGCCCTCACAGTTTGAAAAGACTTCGTTTCCAAATCAACATCAGAGCACCAAAATGCAACTTAAATTCATGTTGCTTTGATGTCACAACATAAATGCCCTCAGAGTCAATCTTTCGAATACTTCAGCATCTACCCAGAAATCAGTCGTACAAGGTGGGTGATGCACTCCTCCTTTCTACATGGAAGAAATGTGTTCATACAAATCATTTACTATAATGATTAATGACTATAATGAAACTTTGTCACATGGTGTGAGCAGAATCATCTGCAGCTTAATGTGAAAAAGACTAAGGAGCTGGTGGTGGACCTGAGGAGGGCTAAGGCACCAGTGACCCCTGTTTCCATCCAAAGGGTCAGTGTGGACATGGTGGAGGATTACAAATACCTGGGGATATGAATTGACAATAAACTGGACTGGTCAAAGAACACTGAGGCCGTCTACAAGAAGGGTCAGAGCCGTCTCTACTTCCTGAGGAGACTGAGGTCCTTTAACATCTGCCGGATGATGCTGAGGATGTTCTATGAGTCTGTGGTGGCCAGTGCTATCACGTTTGCTGTTGTGTGCTGGGGCAGCAGACACCAACAGAATCAACAAACTCATTTGTAAGGCCAGCGATGTTGTGGGGGTGGAACTGGACTCTCTGATGGTGGTGTCTGAAAAGAGGATGCTGTCCAAGTTGCATGCCATCTTGGACAATGTCTCCCATCCACTCCATAATGTACTGGTTAAGCACAGGAGTACATTCAGCCAGAGACTCATTCCACCGAGATGCAACACTGAGTGTCATAGGAAGTCATTCCTGCCTGTAGCCATCAAACTTTACAACTCCTTCCTCGGAGTGTCAGACACCCTGAGCCAATAGGCTGGTCCTGGACTTATTTCCACTTGACATAATTTACCTATTATTATTTAATTATTTATGGTTTCATATTGCTATATTTCTACACTATTCTTGGTTGGTGCGACTGTAATGAAACCCAATTTCCCTCGGGATCAATAAAGTATGTCTGTCTGTCTTCAAAACAGTAAATGCTGAAAATATTCTGATTTACAATAACAATTCAAGAATATTGTTTTATTTTATACTTGTGGAAGGGAACCTTTAGTTTGTGATTATAAACACTACTTCCTAACTGTATGTTTCTTCTATTTCTGACTGCCAATGTCAACTCCTTTTCTGCCCAAATCCAACTGGGTCATGGGTACACAATCTGACGGTACACTGTTCTTATTCAAGGCTTCAAAATATTACAGAACTACCAGGAATATACACATAGGGAATGAAAGAAAAGTCAGAATCTTCCTTTTTTTGTGTTTGAATACAACACTGTGAGACATTCAACTACATAGGTAGGTCATTTATATTAACAGATACCTTTTCCAGGTTCATACTTTTTAAGGTGATATCCATGGATTTGACAACTCCTGCCATCGATTTGGTTACCTAAAATAAAACATTATCATCAGTTAAATGCAAAAAGTACCTCACAGTCATGATCAATTAGTAGCTACTCACTAATACTATATACGTCATTCCACAAACAAACATACAGTGACAGCATTTGTCATGCAATTAACAGTTGAGTAAACTTGCAATGCAAATGAAGACTAGATTCTTGTCCTACCATAGCAGATAATAAATTTGTTGATAAGTTCAACAGAATGATGTAGATTGTAGATAGTGGTAGTCTTGATTTTACTCTAGATGATATAGCTCCTACACTGCTAATGCTTCACATCCAACTTCCATTTCATTCCTGACTCAGAAGAGGACTCAGCAGCATTATAAAACAAGTGACAACTCTGGAAACCCCTGCCCTTCACCAGGACAGAGATACATTCCTATCCATGTAAGAGTCAAAGTATCTGTCAAACACTGCAGTTGTTCATCATTTCCTCTGGCAACTCATTCTATAAACTTACTACCCTCCTCTCTGGTCTTTCAAATCTTTCGTGCCTTACCCTCAAACTTGTAACCCTCCCTCACCCCACCTAGGGAAAAGACTGTGATTATGCCTCTTATATTTTATAAATCTCTATGAGGTCACACTTCAGCCTCCTGAACTTATGGGAAAATAGTCCCAACCAACCCAGCCTCCCTTCTAATTCAAGCAATTAGAAAATCCCAGTAAAATTCTTCTAAATCTTTTCTCTATCTTTTTTTAATGACATCCTTTCTATAGCATGGTGACCACACTTCACACAATAGTCCAAGTGCGGTCTCACCAATAACCTCAACAGTCATTATGTGTCCCATCTCCTGGACTCAATGTCCTGCCCAGTGCAATAAAAGCTAGCCAAATGCTTTAATTACCACCTTGTCTAACTGTATCTGTACTCCCAGGTCTCTTGCTTTATAAGACTCTTTTAGATAACACACTTTACTGTCCATTATGCCACCAACTTTGGTGTTATTGTTAAATTTAGCAACCATGATAATGATATTCTCATTCAAATGAATAGAAGACTCAAGCTCTCCACACTCAGCAGCATCATTTACACCTTATCACAGCTTAATCATATATTATCACAATGTTGTGACCAGACTATTCCAGGTGTGGTTCCACCAATGATTTGTACAACTGTAGCTTGTACACTCCTGTATTCAGCACCCTGACTGTCATGCACCTTCTCCATTGCCCAGTCTGTCTTTGTTGCCAGTTTCAGGGAATTGTGTAACTGTGCACTGTGTACTGTGTACCTGTACCCTTAGGTCTCTCTGTCCAACAACATTTCCCAGGGCCCTGACACTCACCATGCAAGTCCTGTCCTGGTTTACCTCCCCAAAATGTATTAGTTTGCACTTGTCTGAATTAAATTCCACCCGCTGTTCCCGTGCTCGCTTTCCCACTACACCACAAAGTCAGTGTCACCTGCAAACTTATGAATCTACATTATCTTCCACCTTATTCATATAAATGACAAACAATAGCGGGCCTGGCACAGAGATCAATGGTCACAGGCCTCTGTCCTCTAATCCGAAACATTTCACCTTCCACTATTTCTTCAGCAGTTTGAACGGGTCACGACCGCACAAGTGAGTGGAGGTCGGCCAGTGAGAACAGCGGGAAGAGTTTAAAAGGAAGACAGATTTACAAAGCGGGAGTCAGAGGAGTGGGCGACAGAGTAGGAAGGTTTTGGCTGAACGGAGCTTCGGCAATAAAGGTTTGAGGCCAGGTAGGTTATCTGTTTAAAATAAAGACAGAGAGTATGGTGTGAGGCCAGTTTTCTGTGCTTGGTGTCAGATGTGGGAGGTCCTGGAGACTCCCAGCCTCTTGGATGACCACATCTGCACAAGGTGTGTTGAGCTGCAGCTCCTTAGGGAAACTAACTTCCAGTTAGGGAACAGGAGATGCAGCTTGATGACTGTCATCTGACCAGGAAGAGTGAGGAGGTGATAGAGAGGAGCAATAGGCAGGTGGTCACCACGGGACCACAGGAGACAGAGAAGTGGGTAACAGTCAGGATAGGGAAGGGCAAGAAGCAGGTATTAGAGAATACCCCAATGGCTGTCCCCCTTAACAATAAGTATTCCTGCTTGAGTACTACTGGGGGGGGGGGGAGAACTGCCTACCTGGGGGAAACAACAGTGGCCGCGCCTCTGGCACAGAGTCTGGCCCTGTGGCTCAGAAGGGTAGGGAAAGGAAGAGGATGGCAGCAGTGATAGGGGACTCTATAGTTAGGGGGTGAGATAGGTGATTCTGTGGACGCAGGAAAGAAACGCAGATGGTAGTTTGCCTTCCAGGTGCCAGGGTCCGGGATGTTTCTGATCGCGTCCACGATATCTTGAAGTGGGAAGGAGAACAGCCAGAGGTCGTGGTACATATTGGTACCAACGACATAGGAAGGAAAAGGGAGGAGGTTCTGAAAAAAGACAAAAGGGAGTTAGGAAGGAAGTTGAGAAGCAGGACCACAAAGGTAGTAATCTCGGGATTACTGCCTGTGCCAGTGACAGTGAGTATAAGGATAGAATGAGGTGGAGGATAAATGCGTGGCTGAGGGATTGGAGCAGGGGTCAGGGATTCAGATTTCTGGATCTCCGGGACCTCTTCTGGGGCAAAAAGGACGGGTTGCACTTGAATCTGAGGGGGACCAGTATCCTGGCAGGGAGGCTTGCTAAGGCTATTGGGGAAAGTGTAAATCAGAATTGCTGGAGGGTGGGAACCGAACTGACAGAGGAAAGGGAGGTTGGCTCACAAATAGAGAAAGCTTGGAGACAGTGCATAGGCAGGTGATAGGGAAGGGAAGCGCTCAGTCCAATGGTTTGAGATTGTCTATTTTAATGCGATGAGTATCGTGAATAAAGCAGATGAGCTTAGAGCGTGGATCAGCACTTGGAGTTATGATGTTGTGGCCATTACAGACTTGGATGGTGCAGGGGCAGGAATGGCTACCTCAAGTGCCAGGCTTTAGATGTTTCAGAAAGGATAGGGAGGGAGGCAAAAGATGTGGGGGTGTGGAAATGTAGATCAGAGATAGTGTCACGGATTGGGAAAGGAGGAAGTCATGGAGGGATTGTCTACGGAGTCTCTGTGGGTGTAAGTTAGGAATAGGAAGGGGTCAATAACTCTACTGGGTGTTTTTTATAGACCACCCAGTAGTAACAGGGACATCAAGGAGCAGATAGAGAGACAGATTCTGAAAAGGAGTAATAATTTGTGGTGGGAGATTTTAATTTCCCAAATATTGATTGCCATCTCGCTGGAGTGAGGGGTTTAGATGGGGTGGAGTTTGTTAGGTGTGTTCAGGAAGGTTTCTTGACACAATATGTAGATAAGCCTACAAGAGGAGAGGCTGTACTTGATCTGGTGTTGGGAAATAAACCTGGTCAGGTGGCAGGTCTCTCAGTGGGAGAACATTTTGGAGATAGTGATCACAATTCTATCTCCTTTACCATAGCATTGGAGAGGGATAGAAATAGACAAGTTTGGGAAATGTTTAATTGGAGTAAGGGGAAATATGAGGCTATCAGGCAGGAACTTGGAAGCATAAATTGGAAACAAATGTTTTCAGGGAAATGTACTGAAGAAATGTGGCAAATGTTCAGGGGATATTTGCGTGGGGTTCTGAGTAGGTACGTTCCAATGAGACATGGAAAGGATGGTAGGGTACAAGATCCATGGTGCACAAAGGCTGCTGTAAATCTAATCAAGAAGAAATGAAGAGCTTACGAAACATTCAAAAAAACTAGGTAACGATATGAATCTAGAACGTTATAAGGCTTAAGGCTAGCAGGAAGATGCTTAAGAATGAAATTAGGAAAGCCAGAAGGGGCCATGAGAAGGCCTTGGCAGACAGGATTAAGGAAAACCCCAAGGCATTCTACAAGTATGTAAAGAGCAAGAGGATAAGATGTGAGAGAATAGGCCCAATCAAGTGTGACAGTGTAACTGGAGGAGATAGCAGAGGTACTTAATGAGAACTTTGCTTCAGTATTCACTACGGAAAAGGATCTTAGTAATTGTAGGGATGACATGCAGCAGACTGAAAAGCTTGAGAATGTAGATATTAAGAAAGAGGATGCTGGAGCTTTTGGAAAGCATCAAGTTGGATACGTCACGTGGACTGGACAGGCTGTACCCCAGGCTACTGTGGCAAGTGAAGTAGGAGATTGGTGAGACTCTGGCAATGATCTTTGTATCATCAAAGGGGATGGGAGAGGTTCTCGAGGATTGGAGGGTTGCTGATGTTGTTCCTTTATTTAAGAAAGGAAGTAGGGATAGCCCAGGAAATTATAGACCAGTGAGTCTTACTTCAGTGGTTGGTAAGTTGATGGAGAAGATCCTGAGAGGCAGGATTTATAAATATTTTGAGAGGCATAATATGATTAGGAATAGTCAGCATGGCTTTGTCAAAGGCAGGTCATGCCATACAAGCCTGATTGAATTTTTTGAGGATGTGACTAAACACATTGAAGAAGGTAAAGCCGTAGATGTAGTGTAAATGGATTTTAGCAAGACATTTGATAAGGTACCCCATGCAAGGCTTATTGAGAAAGTAAGGAGGCATGGGATCCAAGGGGACATTGCTTTGTGTATCCAGAACTGGCTTGCCCACAGAAGGCAAAGAGTGGTTGTTTTCGGGTCATATTCTGCATGGAGGCCGGTGACCAGTGGTGTGCCTCAGGGATCTGTTCTTTGTGATTTTTATAAATGACCTGGATGAGGAAGTGGAGGGATGGGTTAGTAAATTTGCTGATGACACAAAGGTTGGGAGTGTTGTGGATAGTGTGGAGGGCTGTCAGAGGTTACAGCAGGACATTGATAGGATGCAAAACTGGGCTGAGAAGTGGCAGATGGCGTTCAACCCAGATAAATGTGAGGTGGTTCATTTTGATGGAAAAATATGATGGAAGAATATAGTATTAATGGTAAGACTCTTGGCAGTGTGGAGGATCAAAGGGATCTTGGGGTCCGAGCCTACAGGACACTCAAAGCTGCTACGCAGGTTGACTCTGTAGTTAAGAAGGCAGATGGTGCATTGGCCTTCATCAAATGTGGGATTGAGTTTAAGAGCAGAGAGGTAATGTTGCAGCTATATAGGACCCTGGCAGACCCTACTTGGAGTACTGTGCCTCACTTTGGGAAGGACATGGAAACCACAGAAACGGTGCAGAGGAGATTTATAAGGATGTTGCCTGGATTGGGGAGCTTGCTTTATGAGAATAGGTTGAGTAAACTCGGTCTTTTCTCCTTGGAGCGACGGAGGATGAGAGGTGACTTGATAGAGGTGTACAGGATAATGAGAGCCATTGATCCTGTGGATAGTCAGAGGCTTTTCCCCAGAGCTGAAATTGCTAGTATGAGAGGATATAGTTTTAAGGTGCTTTGGAATAGATACAGAGGAGATGTCAGGAGTAAGTTTTTATGTAGAAAGTGGTGAGTAAGTGGAATGGGTTGCCGGCGGCAGTGGTAGAGGCAGATACAATAGGGTCCTTTAAGAGACTTTTGGATGGCAGCTTAGAAAAATCGAGGGCTATGGGTAAAGCCTAGGTAGTTCTAAGGTAGGGACATGTTCGGCACAGCTTTGTGGGCCAAAGGGCCTGTATTGTGCTGTAGGTTTTCTATGTTTCCACTACCGCCCTCTGACAGTTCACACCAAACTAATTGCTTAGCTCACACTGGATCTCATCTGCTCGAATCTTCCAGACCAGTCTACCATATGGACCTTGCTGAAGTTCACGTAGACAATGTCCACTGCCTTGTCCTTATCAATTCTCTTGGTCACCTCTTAGAATACTCAATCAGTTCTGTGAGACACAACTTCCCACACACAAAACTATGTTAACTATCCCTAGTTCTTGCCTTTCCCAATGCAGGTTGATCCTGTCTCTCAGAATCCCACCCCACCCAGTATCTTATCCACCTTTGATGTTGTTTTTCAGCCTGTAGCTCCCCAACTTGTTCTTACAGATATTGTTGTATTTCTGACATGATAGGCATCAATTATGTCAGATACTCAAGACAATATCAATGCTCAAAGTAAATTGCATACTCCAATTATATTAGATAAATAACAATAATAATAGCACGGTAGCTATTCGATAGCTGGTAGAATATGCTCATCTGGAAGTGGAAAACACTAGGGATAGTGCTGTCAAGAAATCACTTGGCATACTTGGCTATAAAAGTTGTCAGGTCTTGTTGCAGCTGTATAAAACGTTGTTTCGTCTACACTTGGAATACTGTGTGCTGAGGGAACTTGCAAAGTTTTTGAGAAGGTTCACAAGACCGTGCGCTGGATTGGAAAGTGTGAGCTATTATTAAGGTTGGACAAACATCAATAGAGCGCTGCAGGGCCGGCAGCAATTTGACAGATCTGTGCTACATTAGGATAGGGATTTTTTGAGTAGATACTCCAGACATAAGGTTTGACCAGAGCTGTTGTAATTTCACAAAGCAGTCAGTGAATAAAGTATGATGGGTTTTGGATTACAGCGAAGTACATTCGGAAGTAGAAAAGTATATGGAGAGACAGGCAGGATTGGCAAAAGATTCCAGGGAGCTGACCATAAAAGGGAGAAAGAAGGTGTGGGTGAGATTAATTTGAAGGCTAAATCAGAGGAATGAAGAAATGCTGTAGAGCTGCAAGCAGTTTCTGAAACAAGGAACTTGAAGAATCAAGAACAAAGAGAGTTTAAACCTGATGAAACTGGAACAGACAAATTATGATCAGGAGAGATGGGTGAGCAAGGACTGCAGAATTTTAGCTCAAGCTCACAGAACATGAAGGTGCAGAACCTGAAAGGCTGCCTTATAGAAGAATTAAACCAACAACCCCGAATGAATCTAAACCCTGTTCCCTGCATATTGACCACATCCTTCTCTCATATTCATATACCTTTATCTAAGAGTGCTCATAACATTTCCATGCCATCTTCCTCAACATCACCCTGGCAAGGTATTCCAGGCTCCTACCACTCTCTCTGAAAACAAAACTTGCCTTTCCTCGGAACTTTCCCCTTTTCGCTATAATTATATGCCCCCTAGTATTTCAATTCTGGAAAAAAATACTGGCTGTCTACTCTATCATGCATAATTTTATAAACCTCCATCAACTCTTCTCTCAGCTACTGCTGCTCTAAAGAAAACAATCCAAGCTTGTCCAATCTCTTCACACAGTACATGTCCTCAAAACCTGGCAGCATCCTGGTAAACGCACACAAAATGCTGGAGAAACTCAGCAGGTCAGGCAACATCTATGGAAAGGAATAAAAAGCCAACAATTCAGACCAAGACCCTCCGTCAGGACCCGAAAGAGGAATGAAGCCAGAAGTTGGGAGGAGGGGAAAGAGTACAAGTAGAAGGTGATAGGTGAAGCCAGGTGAGTGGAGAGAGGGGGATGAAGTATGAAGCTGCAAGGTGATAGGTGGAAAAGGCTGGAGAAGGAGGAATCTGATAGGAAAGGAAAATGGACCATGGGAGAAAGGGAAGGAGGAGGGGCACCAGAGGGAGATGATTAGCAAAGGGGGAGAGGTAAAGATGTGTCTGGTAGTACAGCCCTGTTGAAAATGGTGATATTTGAACAGAGAAGGCAAATGACATATGTAACTGATCTTGATAAATTTGATGAGCCTAGTGGCAACAAATAAAATGGACCCATTTCTCTTTGTAAAATGGGTCAAAAACAGGGGACACTGATTCAAGGTAGAAGGTTGAAAGAGGACAGACGAATGGTAGGCACCTTAAAATTTCTGTTTGTAGAACCATAAATTCTCATCATATTCAAGAAAGAAAGCATGCAAACATTTAGTGATCCTTGTTTTTGGTAGTAATGTACACTCAGTGGCCTCTTTAGCACTTCACTTTGTTTATCTATGTGTAGATTTAATTCTTTCCGAAGTTACTGTGTGTTGTGTGTACTACTGTGCTTTACACCCTGGCCTGGAGAATGTTGTCTTGCTTGACGGTATGTACTGTAGTTAAATGATCTGAAGTGTGATTTAAGTGACTTTGACCATGGAATGATTGTTGGCATTAAACAGGGTGGCTTGAATATCTGAGAAAAAGCTGTTCTCCTGGGACTTCCACAATCACTGGATTGTAGCCTGTGCCACATGCCTGTGAGGGAAGAATGGGACAACGTATAAGAGACAAATGTGTGACTGAAGAGTTGGTACGTGGGGGTAGGGTATCAGATTTATAGATCATTGGGATTTCTTCTCGCAAAGGTATGACCTGTACAAAAAGAACAGGTTGCATCTGATCTCAAAGGGGCCAAGCTGATTGTGAGCAGGTTTGCTGGAGATGTCGGGGAGAGGTTAGGCGAGGTTGGCAGGAGCATGGGAACTGGACTGTTGAGGCACTCAATCCAACAGTTGGTCTAAAAGTAATGTGCAGACTGTGAGGAAGGGTAAGGCATAAAGACAGTCAGTTGGACATGTGAGGAGTATTACGAACAAGGGCGATGAAGCATGGATCTTAATTAAAATAAAATACAGATCAGTTCATCAAAACATGATTTTGCATTACAGAAACGGCTATTGCAAGGACATGTTTGGCTTCTCAATCTTGCAGGGTATAGATGTTTCAAAAAGGACAAGGAGGAATTTAAAATAATGTCACTGCTAATTGGAGATGCTATCCCAGCTGTAGGATCCTCTACCAAGTTGGTGTGGGTGGAAGTCAGAATCAGCAAGGGGGTCATCACCCTTTTGGGAGTATTCTACAGGACACCAATGGACACAGAGGAGCTGATCAGTAAAAAGATTTAGAAAAAGTGCAAAAATAACATGATTGGTACCTGCAAAAGGTGTATTTTTGGCAGAATTTCTAAACACGAGAAATTCCACAGATGCTGATAATCGAGAGTAACACAAGCAAAATGCTGGAGGAACTCAGCAGGTCAGGCAGCATCTATGGAAATTAAGAAACAGTCGGCGTTTTGGGCTAAGATCCTTCTCCAGGACTAGAAAGGAAGGGGGAAGAAGCCAGAATAAAAAGCTGTTGAGTGGGGGGAGGAGGATAGCTACAAGGTGAAAGGTGAAGCCAGGTGGGAGGGGAAGGTAAAAGGCTGTAGAGGTGAGAATCTGATGGGAGAGGACAGTGGACCATAGGAGAAAGGAAATGAGGGGACCCGGTGGAGGTGATAAGCAGGTGAGAAGAGGCAAGAGGCCAGATCGGTGAATAGAAGAAGAGGGGACAGGGGGGGAAGGATTTTTTTTTACCAGAAGGAGAAATCAAAATTCAAGCCATTAAGTTGGAGGCTACCCAGATGGAATATAAGGTGTTGCTCCTCTATCCTGAGGGTGACCTCACCATGACATAACAGGAGGCCGTGGACCCACACATTGGAATGGAAATGGGAATCAGAATTAAAATGTTTGGCCACTGGGAAGTCCACTTTTGGCAGATGGAGCGGATACGCTCGACGAAGCGGTCCCCCAATTTTCAATTTATACTGGGTCTCACCAGTGTAGAGAAGGCCACATCAGGAGCACTGGACACAATAGACAACCCTAGCAGATTCGTAGGTAAAATGCCGCCTCACCTGTAAGGACTGTTTGGAGCCCTGCTTGGAGGTGAATGGGCAGGTGTAGTACTTTGGCCACTTGAAAGGTTAAGTGCTAGGAGAGAGATTCGTGGGGAGAGTTGAGTAGACAAGGGAATCATGGAAGGAATGATCCCTGCAGAAAGTGGAGAGAGGGAGAGAGTTAAAGATGCGTTTGTTGGTAGAATCCCTTTAGAGATGGCAGAAGATGCACAGAATTATATGCCGAATGTGGAGGCTCATGGGGTGATGGGTAAGGACAGGAGGAATTCTATCACTGTTAAGGTGGCAGGAAGATATGAGCGCAGATGTTCGGGAAATGGAGGAGGTGCAGGTGAGGACAACATTGATGGTGGAGAAAGGGAAAACTCGTTCTTTGGATTTTTATAAATAATGAATGAGGAAGTGGAGGAGTTATTTAGTAAGTTTGCAAAAGGCACAAAGGTTGGCGGTGTTGTGGATAGTGTAGAAGGTTGTTGTAGAGTACAATGGGACAGATGCAGAGCTGGGCTGAATGGTGGCAGATGGAGTTCAGTCCAGAGAAGCATGAAAAGATATACCTTGGAAGACTGAACTTGAAGGCGGAAGACGAGGTCAATGGCAGGATTCTTAGAAGTGAGGAACAGAGGAGTCTTGAGGTCCAAGTCAAAAGATCCATCAAAACTACTGCACAAGTTGACAGAGCGATTAAAGCATATGGTGTGTTGGCCTTCATTAATGAGAGACTGAGTTGAAGAGCTGAGATAGTGTTGCAACTCCAGAAAACCCTAGTTAGGCCACACTTGGAGTTTTGTGTTCATTTCTATTTCTCGACACCTCATTATAGAAAGGATGTGGAAGCTTCAGAGTGTGCAGAGGAAATTTACCCGGATGATGTCTGGATTAGAGAATGTGTCCATTAGGAAAAGCTGAATGAGCTAAGATTTTTTCCCTTGGAGCAACAAAGGATGACAGGCAACTTGATAGAGGTGTATAAGATTATGAGAAACATAGATAGAATGGACAACTCACACCTTTTTCCCAGGGCAGCTGTGGCCAATGCCACGAGTGGAAAAGGTTTAGGGAGATGTTAGAAATGATGGCTCTGGAATGCACTCCCAGGGCTGGTAGTGGAAGCTGATTCAATAGGGACATTTATCTGATTCCTAGATATGTAAAATGAAAAAATCTAAGGGCTTTGATTATGTGGGAGGGAAGCGTTAGACTGATTGTGGAATAGGTTCATAAAGGTTAAAACAACATCAGGCTGAAGGGCCCCAGTGTACCTTACAGTTTTATGTTCTATGGGTTGAGGAGTGGATGGAGAAATAACTTTAGCTACCATCTGTTTAGATGAAGGAACACCCCTCCCCCCTGCTGCAGATAACATAATTGAAAGGAAGCCCTTTGTTTGGAAGAGTAAAGATAAGCTAATAAAGGGTTGCGGTGGTATGGGACTGTTATTGGATATTTCTTCTGAGCCTGCATGTACGTTATTAATTTGAACAATGATAGAGAGGCTTTGACGAATGCCCCGCCCAGGAGATTATCGGAAATCCTTCCTGAAATAGCCTTAAAGGAATGATATTGTCCTTTTTTCTTCAGAGTTCAGCAGTCTATTGCATCATTTTCACACAATAAATTTTGATGCCAAGAGACGGTGAACCATGGTAAATAGCCATAAATAATACAACATATGACTTTAGCTCAGAATACTTCAGCCCTGTGGCAGGAAAGCCTGACTTTGAACACTCAAAGTGGATTCATGCTGTCATAGTCACCCAGCACAAAAACACCATGTTCAGCTAATGTTGTGTTGTTCCCCATTGACACTAATTCTATTTTCACACACCAGGGACGTTTCCTTCAATGTTTTGCCTGCTGAAGTGCCTGTCTAAATGAATTATACAATTTAGTTTCTGATTTCACCCCCTCCTTTGTCAGCGTGATTTAGGCTCACACACACAATTTTTCAGTCGAAACAGACTATGTTGGGAATAGATTTTGGAGGCAGAAAATAATACAGCTAATTTGTCACATAAAGCTGATGTGAGTCTATCTCTATCTCTTATTAATGACAAATTAACCATCCGAATTGTATAATACAATACTGTCCACCAATAAACATTCTTGTGCTGATATACAAAACTATAACACCAGTGAACTTCAATACAGCATTGCAAACAGCCTGAATTTATTTTCCCATTGACTCAGATGTAGATGTAGCAGCTTGGAATTGAGTACCTTGCCCATTGTAACTGCACTCTGAACTCGTGCAGCCACTGCATCCACTCTCGCACTCATTCGCAGGAAGTTGATGGACTGATTCTTTTGTCGGATTGCATTTTCTGCATGTATTCTTGCTACTTCTGTATTACCTTTTTGAACTGCCTGTAAATGTAATAAAGTAGACATTTGAAAACTGAAAATTAAGCTTTGAGTCCAGAATTAGCAAGGGCTAAATACAATTATTATTATTACGTAACATTGTATCTAAGACTTTCCTTTCAATACCCATGAATTGGTTTTGTTTCTATTGCAGTGCATTTGCAAACCTCCGTCAAGGGGAAAAAAAATCACGCACAATACAAACCAATGATTTTCAAAAACAATAATATCAGTTTATGTTACAGAAAGTATGTGTTCATTGCTTAGTTCTGGTCCACAAAAGCCAACATTTCACACATCAACTTTCCCATAACACTTGCTGGTTTGACTATTTATCTTGGATGATAAATACACCACAATTTGTACACAAATTCTATTTTGCATTGATTCAGCAATTGCAGCTGTACAGCATATCTAAAGTAATGCACAATATAAATTACCTCAAAAATATACTGGTATATGATTCTAAAGAGAAGAGGGTCCACTGATCCTTCACAGCAAAAAATTGTCCAGTTAGAAACTCCAGTAAATAATACTGTAACGTTATTTTACCAATTTGAAATTATAGATTATCCTATAAGAATTAGTTAACTTCAAAGGAATCTGAAAGCCAAATTCTTGTAATAAAAATGAAGTAATGCAAATGAAGTCGTGAAGAAGGGTCTTGGCCTGAAACATTAACAGCTTAATCTTTTCCATAGATGCTGTCTGACATGCTGAGTTCCTCCAGCATTTTGTGTGTGTCACTGAGGATATGCAAAGTTTACCTCAAACATTTCAGCAGGAAGCCTTTGCACCCTTTAAGACTGTCTATTTCACCTATTAAAATCCTGCTAATTATCTTTCATACTAAGAATTTTCAAAGTTTGGAGTAACAATTGGTAGACAATTTCACACATAAACCCCTGAATTTACCCAGAAGGATTAACAAAGCATTTATTTATTTTATTTTAGAATAAAAATTCTAGATGTTAACTGCTGATTTGTAAGTTTCACTTGCAGCTTTAGACCACCAACTTTCATTTAAATAGCATATTTAATGTAAAAATCCATCATGCTGAAACATGTATTTTCCTTTCCTGTTGCTCGGCCATTGATAACAGATTAATAGAAATATGTTAATGCAGAAGGTCATAAATCTGAGGGCTATAAATTGGTTACTGGGGAAGTCAGAGGTTGGGACTGACAGACTCCTGAATACAATAAATGCCGATTAATTGGGACACATCGGAACCAGTACACTTTGGCCCAATTAAGTTGCTATCCCAATTAGCCGAAGTTTCATGCAAATAGTTAAAAAGGTATTGAGACAAATTATTTGAGTAACAAATTATGTATTAAAATGAAATACAGAACATCAGTACTATAAAACTTTATAGGTTCTTCATTTTCATTGTAACATTCAATCAAGATTGTAGATACCTTCAAATTGTTGAAACAGTAACATAGTTTCATTTTCACTCACCGCCATGTCTGGCATCTCCAAGCCTGAATGCTTGAAACCACAGTGAACAAACAACAGCTTTGAATTGTCCTGCTGTTTATTTTTTGCCAGCTATCAGTGACAACAATCATTGCCTTCTGAGCAGAAACACACGCAACTGGCACACTTTAAAACA
This sequence comes from Hemitrygon akajei, assembly GCF_048418815.1. NCBI lineage: Eukaryota > Metazoa > Chordata > Chondrichthyes > Myliobatiformes > Dasyatidae > Hemitrygon > Hemitrygon akajei. The sequence goes on along the minus strand of NC_133133.1, from coordinate 97,111,057 downwards.
GCGTACAGCGTAGTGTCTAATGGCCACACAAGTGCACACAACTGATGCTAGTCAGAAACTGTTTGGCAACATTCATTGTCTACACTAGTTACTGGCTTGCAGAATGCAACTTCTGACAGAATGCAACGCTGTGGATATGTTAATAATCAGCACTTCACTGATTTCTTTACTGTCAATTGAATTGCCTTTGAACTCAAGTCCCAAAACAATCTATGCACATTAAACATATGATATCTAGTAACGTAGCCTGCTTGGGAGATAGCTTCTCTTTTCAGAACTGGATATTAACTCTCTCATTCTCAGAGTGTGTGATTTAAACAATTGCTAAATGATCTGAACTGTGGATTAGAACAGTGGTGTAAAACAACATAGTGCTGATTGTAAAACATATCAAAAGGAGTTAATACTGCATCAACTTTGTTATCTTTGAAACTGATTTTGTTTATATTGATAAATATTGAATAACTGATTATCTGAACTGTAAGCGAATTTACGTAGCTCGTCCCCAAGAATAGTTTGGGATTAAATTGTATTCTTCAATAGTGTCAGACATAAGTGATGTACCTATTTATCCTGACCATTTAAACTAACTAAATTATGCTAAATAAAAGCAACATTTTTCTTTTAACAGCAGTTAGAACACTTCACAATCCAATTCAATCTTACTTTCTATCAGTAAACAGACACATGTACAACAGATAACCTACACAGAGGTTCACACTCAACAGTGGCTTCTGGATTTATCATAAAGATGACAATTTAGTAACCAAGACAAAAACACTCCTTTTGAACTTCTTGCTATTCTCTAATAATAATCCTGTTGCTGCTATTGACTGATATTCAACCAATCAACTGGTTCAGATACTTAGACTATTACACATATTTTCACTGGAAAAACATCTATTAGGAAATCAGTAAAATCATTCCAAAACACTCAACAGAATTTTGTAGTTTCTGCACATGATTCAAAAGGTCCCAATAGACAGATTCTGAAAACCGCGAGTTATGAGTTTGATACTTTAAACAACTACCTGATAATGTTGAGTAATCAAGGATGGAGCTGATCGGATGAAATCTGTTAAATGCTCATGCACAAATTTGGACAAAACAACTAGCAGGTGACAGGTAAATAGAACAAAGTACATCTGTGGCAATGAGAATGGTGCTCAGGAAACAGGATGATGAAACGTACATTGCATGAATTTTACGACCAGACAGCTAATTAATTACCTTTTTGATTTTGGCTTTTTCTGCTTTTTCTTCTTTATCACACTTTTTGGCATTTCTGGAAAGTTCCTTTGCAGCAAACTTAAGATTAAACAAGTGTTCTGAAGAAACGTTAAGGATATAATGTCCAAAATGACTCCCACTAACCAGAAAAGACAAGTAGTAATGTTTAAACACTCCTTACTGCTGCAATGCCACGTAAGAAGTTCTAGGATAAAAGCAATACTGTAAATCATTTTAGAACAAAATAGTTCAATGTGTTTGAAACAAAACATAAATTCAACCACATTAAACAGCTTTAGCTGTTATTAGATTCTGATACTAGAGGCATTAAAGCTCTTTAAACTCAAAGACAATAATTAGCTGAGCTGGTTGTCATGATAAATAACTGTAACTACGGCTTTCATTGTTTAGATAAACAGTAAATTACAATACTCCAGATCACACCAGACTATGTATGATGAGTCTACGATGATTGACCTGAAGGTTAGCAGAGTCAATAACATAAGGAAAAGTGAGGGTCTTCAATCATGTTAAAATAATACAAAGACAAGAGTACCTGCAGATACTAGAAATCCAAAGCAACACACACAAAATGCTGGAGCTCAGCAGACTAGGCAGCATTTATGGAAAAGAGTAAACAGTTGATGTTTCAGGCCAAGACCCTTCATCAGGACTGGAAAAAACGGTGAGAAGTTAGAGCAAGAAGGTGGAGGGGAGGAGGAAGTACAAGGTGATAGGTGAGACCGGGAGAGAGGGAGGGGTGAAGTAAAGAGCTGGGAAGCTGATAGGTGAAAAAGATAAAGGCTGGAGAAGGGGGAACTTGATAAAAGGTAGAAGGCCATGGAATAAAGGGGAGGAGGAAGAGCACCAGAGGGAGATGATGGGCAGGTAAAGACAGGAGGTGAGAGAGGGAAATGGGAATGCCGGGGGGGGGGGGGGGCTCAGCAATTACCAAAGTCTGAGAAATCAATTTTAATGCCATTATTGGAGGCTATCCAGATGGAATATAAGGTGTTGTTTCTCCATCCTGAGTGTGGCCTCATCACGACAGCAGAGGAGGTGATGGATAGACACGCCGGAATGGGAATGGGAAGTGGAATTGAAGTGGGTGTTCAGTAGGAGACCCCGCTTTCTCTGGTGAATGGAGCTTAGCTGCTCAGTGAAGCGATCTCTCAATCTACGTCGAGTCTCACAGATATACAGGAGGCCACACCAACAGCACCGAACACAGTATACGACCCCAACAGACTCACAGGTGAAGTGTCGCCTCATCTGGAAGGATTGTTTCAGTGAATTTATTTGGTCCATTTCCAACACCTCCCTCCCCCTTCTCCACCTCTCTGTCTCTATCCCTGGAGGCAGTATATCTACTGCTAGCTTTTACAAACCCACTGATTCTCACACCTAGAATTACCTCTTCCATCTTTCCTGTCATTTGTAGAAATGCCATCCCTTTCTGTCAGTTCCTCTGTCTTCACATCTGCTCTCAGGATGAGGCTTTTCATTCCAGAACTACTAAGACGTACCTCTTCTTCAAAGAAAGGAGCTTCCTTCCTCCACCAATGATGCCTTCATCTGCATTTCTTCCATTTTGTGCACATCTGCCTTCGCCCCATCCTCCTACCACCTCACCAGGGTTCCTATCATCCTCACCTACCACCCCAGTAGCTTCTGTGTCCAGCACATAATTCTTCATAACCTCCACAACATTTTTCCCTTTGCCCCCAACCCCACTTTTAGTAGGGATCTCTCCCTTGCAACTACCTTGTCCATTCATCCCTCCCCACTGTTCTATCTCCTGGTACTTATTCTTGCAAGTGGAACAGGTGCTACACCTGCCCCAATACCTCCTCCCTCACTACCATTCAGGGCCCTAAACAGTCCTTCCAGATGAGGTGACACTTGGGGTCATCTACTGTATCCGGAACTCCTGGTGTGGCCTGCTGTATATCGGTGAGACCTGACGTAGATTGGGAGACCGCTTCTCCGAGCACCTACACGCCATCCACCAGAAAGAGCAGGATCTCCCAGCGACCACCCATTTCTATTCCAAAATGTCAGTCCACGGCCTCCTCTACTGGTCACAATGAGACCACACACAGGTTGGAGAAACACCACTTTATATTCCAGCTGGGAGCCTCCAATCTGATGGCATGAACATTGATTTCTCGAACTTCTGATAATTAGCACACTGCACCCTTCCCCCCTCACCATTCCCATTCCAGTATCTCATCTCATTTCCTTACCTGCATCAACTCCCCCTCTGGTGCTCTTCCTCCTCCCCTTTATTCCATGGCCTTCTACCTTCGTATATCAGGTTCCCCCTTCTCCAGCCTTTATCTTTTACACCTATCAGCTTCCCAGCTCTTTACTTCACCCCTCCCTCTCTCCCGGTCTCACCTATCACCTTGTACTTCCTCCTCCCCCCCAACTTCCTGCTCTAACTTCTCACCTTTTTTTCCAGTCCTGATGAAGGGTCTTGGCCTGAAATGTCAACTGTACTCTTTTCCATAGATGCTGCCTGCCCTGCTGAGTCCTGATTTAAATGCCGAGCCTAGTCAAGTTAATGATTGTTACTGGAGGGGACAGAGATTATGGAAAAGAATTTCATAGATCTGGAGAATTACACAGCACAGAAAATGGCCCCATAGCCCAGCATGTCTATGCTCACTTTCTCCACATCAGGTCTATAATCGTCAAGTTGTGTTTCAAGACTAGCGTTTATCTTTTTTTTCATAATTAAGAGCTGAGAAGCAACTTCTTTCAGCTGCCGCACTTTTCCTGGAAAAATTACTCTTGCTTTATTCATGAATAGAACATTCCAAAGGTTTAGCCCAGCAGCAATGAAGGAATGTTACTCTATTTCTAAGTCAGGGTAGTCTACATCAGAGAGGCGGCAGCTGTGTGGGGCATAAAAACTAAAATAATTTGTTCTTTAATAGTTATTCATGGGTACAGAAAACACTGAAAATGTGATTTGACTAATTTCGATAGATGGCTCTGTTGCTAAAATCGGCATAAAGGAATAAGGGTACTTGCTTGATTGAAACTTCTGGCAGTTCCTGTCAGCTGTGGCAGCTTGTAGTCCAAAATCCCTGAAGCTCACGGTATACCAGCAACAACTGCTGCCTTATGAGATTTGGACTACTTACCTGATATACCTTGATGCATTGAAGAATACTGTCAAATCCACAGCCAGGTTAGCATTTTACCTTGTTACCTCAATGGGTAGGCCGCAGCATTTTCCTGCATGATACCAAACTCCCACACTACCATTCCAAGCTCTGAACAGCAACCGATTGCAGGAAGAAAAGATCAAAGGACCACCTTAGATCCTCCTTGAAAACCAGTATCAAACTCATTCATAAAAAGTGGAAATGGAGCATCCAACACAGTGCCCACCATGTCAAGCTCATCTGTGCACTGTGTGGGTTAGATGTCAGTCACCTCAGCACCCATGGAAAGAGTGAAAGCATCCTCAATCCCGAGAGTCTGCTGTGAGTACCATGGTCCGACTATGCCCAACTTCCCAAAGCTAATATTCTATCATTTCTCACAAAAAAAACACATGAAACAAAGCTGCAAATGACTGTAGCCCAGCTCAGAGTAGTACTCTGCCAAGGGACCAGTGATTGAAGTGTCTCCCATTTCCAGCAGGCTGTAGTAACATCCCCACCTCTCCCCCCCTCCTCCTCCACTCGGACTAATCACACACACCCTCATCCCACCTCTGGAATGGTCACTGCACCAGCCTCCATTTCCACTGGTGATCACAGCCTCCCTTCCATTGGGGTGATGACAGCCCCACCCCCTTCCCTTTGGCAGTACTACCAGAGTGATGACTGGAGTCAAGTATGATGTTTTCCTAAGAGATTGTCTATTGGTGGAGCTTCACTTAACGAAGCTAGACCCACATGTAAATCTCACACTATTGCTCTCTTAGCCATTTGCTGATCACCGCAGGATTTAATCCAGGATGTTAGGGAGCATTCCCTTAATGGATAACAGGTGGGGAGGCTGATACAGCCACAGGGTCTTTGACAGATTGGTGGTATGGGGTGCAAGACAACCAGAATTGTCCTTTCCCACAACTGTCAATACCAATACCCCTCGCCCCGGGGACAAACACTCACTCCTCCAGGTATTCACAGATCCTTCTCTCCCACCGGGGTCGAAGGCCACCCTTCCAATGGGGCAGATCACCAACACCCCTCTCCCCGGGGTGATGACAAATACTGACCCTCCATCCCAGAGGTATTCACAGATCCTTCTCTCCCGCCGTGGTCGAAGACCACCCCTCCAATGAGTCCGATCACTAACACAAGGCGTCCTCGGAACTGATCCATTCCTCCCCTCCCTGGGAAATCCCAGGACTCCCTCCCTTCTCCCCAGGGGTAATCACAACACCAAGCGCAGAACCCCCTCTCGAGACAAAGCAAGCGGTGGGTAAATGACACAATCACCCCGCCGACCCGCACACTCGACCCCAACACAACAAGGATACTTTCCATACTAGACGACATAGTTCAGATTCGGAACCTCGACCACAACAAACCGCACTCCTTCCGCTTCCGCTCACTGCGAGTGTGATGTCACTGGATGCAAGGCGCATCACCGTGTCACGTGGGGCCGATGCCATCCGGTGCTCTGAGCGCCGATGTCACTGAAATGTTTCTTCACGCTTCAGGCATTTTCTCCGTATTTATTGCTTATTCATTGATAATGTTTTCTTCCCTTTTGTATTTGCAGTTTGTAATATTTTGCACGTTGGTTTTTGGCCCGCTCTGCCTTCCATTGATTCTATTGTGTTCCTTGTATTTGCTGTGAATGCCTGCAAGAAAATGAATCTGAAGTTATATGGTGACAAATTTACTTTGATCTTTTGACCCCTGATGAGGACTGACTCATGGACCTCCAGTTTCCTCTTCCTGTGTTCAATAATCTGCTCCTTGTTTTTAGACTATAAGATATAGGAGCAGAATGAGGCCATTCAGCCCATCGAACCTGCTTCACCATTCCATCATGGCTGATCCTGGATCCCACTCAACCCCATTCGGACTGACTGATCAGGAAACGATCAACTCCCACCTTAAATATGCCCAAGTTATTCGCCTCCACCGCAGTCTGTGGCAGGGAATTCCACAGATTTGCTACTCTCTGGCTAAAAGAAATTACTCCTTTGCTGATACTGAGAGAGTGGTTGTGTCACTCAATCTTCCTCCTAATCATCATCTGTGACAAAGGGTCTGCCTACACCTTCCTGTAGGGAGCACTCAATATCCAATATTTTGAAGTGTAGGTTCTGCAATTCATTGGCACAGAGGGCTGCAGAGGCCAACACATTGTGTCCATTTAAGTCCTTGACTAATAAGGTGTTTAAGGATTACAGGGAAATGTTGGGTTATTGGAGATGAAAATAATCAGCCATAATTGAATGGTGGAGCAGACTCGATGGGCTCAATGGCCTAACTCTGCTCCACTATCTTATGAATTTATGGAATATTTCCCAGTATTGGTAAACGATTGACATATATAGTACATCATCAGGACAATGAGCAGAAGCAGAAGACAGGAAGGCAGTGTAGAGTTTGATCTAGGGGTGGGATCAATTATATAGGTTCAAGCTTTCAGCTTTCCTTGAGATTGGTATGGGAAGGTTGATGGGTTGTGCAAAAATCAAAACCATAAATGTACAGAGGCATCGTCTGTAATCTCATTAAACTGTGGGCTTTTGTCCTGTGGGGGCCATAGCGTATTCAGCTCATCAGAAGCTGCTTCCGTCGTGATTGATCTGTTTAGAAACTGCAGCTGCTTTTCCCATTGGTTAGCTGCTGGTGTCCAGTTTCAAATATCCCAGGTATAAAATAACACGTAGATGAGGCTTGCTTTCTGCGCCTTTGTTCAGGACAAGCAGTGTGCGTAACCATGGGGAAGGTATGCTCTACATGCGCTTTTAACTAAGACCATAATGTTTGTATAAGACCATAAGACATAAGAGCAGAATTGGGCCATTCAGCCTGTCGAGTCTGCTTTCCCACTCCATCATGGCCAATCCTGGATCCCACTCAACCCCATACACATGCCTTCTCATCATATCCTTTGATGCCGTGAACAATCAGTAAATTATCAACTTCTGACTTAAATATATGCATGGATGTCTGTTGAATATTTAGCTTTGTAATGTCTGTAACTTGGGGTACATGAATGTCTGGTTGAATTGAATTTTTACTGTAAATAAATGATAATGGCTCAAGAAAATGATTTGAGACCAAAGTGATAAGTATATATAAAGTATATAATGTATATATTAGTGGGTGTCCTTTCACTCTACCCTGTCCCACATGGAAAACAATGCCTCATTCACCAGGATGTGCATCAACTTCAGTTTGGCGTTCAATCCCTGGAGGCTGGTGGGTAAACTGTCCTCGTTGGGACACAACATCCGTCTCTGTAACTGCATCTTGATGGAAAGAACTCAGTTGGTCCAAGTTGGCAGCAACATCTCAAGCTCCCTGGGGTTGTGTGCACAGTTGGCTGCTAACTCGCACTACCGGATTCAGCTCAAACCGCATTATCAATTTCACTGATGATACTACCATGGGTGGCCTCGTCGGCAACAACAATGAGTCGGCATACAGAGAAGAGATAGAGAGACTTGTCAAATGGTGTGAGAACAAGAACCTGAGTCTCAATGTGGGCAAAGCAAAACAGATGGATACGTACACGTTGACCACTCTGTTGCACATCAGTGACTGTGCTGTGGTGAGAGTGAAGAGCACAGAGTCCCTTGGTGTACACCTAGCAGATGATCGAACTTGGACCTGTACACTTCCTCAGCAGTCAGGAAAGCAGTGCAACATCTCTACTTTCTGAGGAGACTGAAACGTGCAAAGCCCCACACCCTCATTCTAACAACTTCCTAGAGGAGCACCATCAATACTGCTCTCTGGCTGCAGCGTCATGCATATGGAGGCGGCAAGCATTGGAACACAAGACCCTACGGAGAACAGTGAAAACTGCTGAGAGGATCACCTATTTGTGCATTTACTGTGAATGTCGTAGACGAAGGGCCCAGAGCATTGTTGAAGATCCCTACCACCCATCCCACAATCTCTTTGGCTCACGACTGACAGGAAGGATGGAGGCCTGGAAAGCAGTGCTGGGGTCATAGTGGAGGCAAGTACAATGCAGGCATTTAAGAGATTCCCAGATAAAGACAAGAATGTGCAAACCGAGGGAAATGGAATGTAAAGGCATAAGAGATTTGTTTAGTTAGGTATTTAGTGACTAGTTTAATTAGTTCAGCACAACATAGACTAAAGGATGCTATGCTATGCTATGCTATGCTATGCTACCACTGTTTTTCTCTTGACAATCACGGTCTGAATGTGATTGGCATTTGTAATTATAAGTTTCACTGCATAATCACTATTAATTCTAGGTTAGAAATATGGAGATTAATTGTACCTTCAATTACAGGGAATGAGAATTAGTCTGATGTGAACAAAGGGCAACAGTGTGAACATGTAATCCACTCCAGATTTTAAATGCTACCAGGTGTGATTAAATGCACGCTACTGAATAAACCTGCTGCATCTCATGCCCATCAGCTGATGATATGGCTAATTATATTGCTGGTTTGTGAACAAGCCTAGCTATATTGATTGTTGTTGTGTATCAAGTTGTATTACTTGTATTAAAGAAGCCCATTCATGATTATTTGCAAAGTAACTTGCAAGACAAAAACAATACTGTCTGTGGATATTTTCTGAAAGTTCAGAACCTGCTCAAGGGTCTCATCCTGAAAGGTCGACTATACTCTTTTCCATAGATGCTGTCTGGTCTGCTGAGTTCCTCCAGCATTTTGCATTTGTTACAATAATCCAACTGCATCCTCATCATTGTTCTACAGATCCTCTGAGATGTTGACGTCCAGGAATTTGAAGATGGTCACCCTTTCCAACAGTGATCCTTCAATGAGAACTGCTGTGTTTTCTCCCAACTTTCTCTTCCTGTAGTTCACAATAATTTCCTTGGTTTTGCTGATGTTGAATGTAATGTTATTTTTGCAACACCACTCAGCCAGCTGATCTGTCTCACTGCTGTACAACCCTGTCATCATCTGAGATTCTGCCAGCAAACTTAAAGATGGCATTTGAGCCATGCTGAGCCACACAGTCATGGATGTGGAAAAAGCAAGTCAGTGGACTAAGCACACATCCTTGAGATGCATCTGTGTTGAATGTCAGCACAGAGAAAATGTTCTTACCAATCTGCAAGCCAGCCAGAGGTGTAGTGGCACCTGCACTATGCACAGGTGAGTGATCCTGGGTTCAAATCTGGCCAATTCCTTGCTCACTTTCCACCTGTGCTGTGATGGAGGAACTCAGCAGCGGGCCAGTCAAAGGTTTGGGTCAAGACCCTTCAACATGATTGGAGTTGCTTCATCAGGTTTTTCCAGTCTCTCTCATAGCGCATGCACCTTCATCCAAGCAGTATCCTGTTAAAGATCTTTTGCACCCTCTATAAAGTCTCCACATGCTTATTATAATAGTCTGACCAGAATGTAATATGGTCTAACTAGAGCTTTATAAAGGTGCAATATAATTTTCTCTTGAACCCAATGCCTAGACTAACAAAGGCAGGCCTAGCATAGACCTTCTTTATTACCTTAACAACCAGTGCAGCTACTTTCAGGGAGTGAACCTGGACTCCACGATTCCTCTGCACATGCAGGGTCTTTCCATTAACAGTGTGCTGTCCCTTTACATTCAATTTCCCAATACAGATGAGACTACATTATAAACCACAAAATAGGGCACACTAGTACAAGTCTGACAAGAGTTATTGACGTGTTGAACGGCAGGAAAGGAGGAGGTAAACAGAAGCTGTCATTGCATCTCCTGTATTTAGGTGGAAAAGTGGCATGAAAAGGAATGGGTGATGGTGGAGATGGAAGAGTGAAGCAGAGTATTGTGGAGGGATTGGCCCCTTTGGGATGCTGAAAGAGGAGAGCAGAGGAAGATGTGTCTCATTATGGCATCACTGGAAGTGACAGAAACTTGTGTGCCTTTGACTTGAATTGGAGATATGAGGGCAATGGAAAGTCTGTCCTTGTGGATGTGATGAGATGGGTTGAGGACAGAAATGGAGCAGAGCCCTATCAGCTCTGGTGGAAAAGAATAATAGCTAAAGAACAAGGAATACCTTTTTGCTTATTTAATGGATACTGAGTCAACTGAATCAACGACTGAGGAATTGAATCAACATTCAGTTGATCAGCACCAGTTCCCATGATTTTGCTGCCCTGGTCTTTTGAATGTCCAGGTGCTCCCTCAGATTTTGGAAATGTAAATCATGTCTGTCAGAAATAGCCCAGTCTGGTCACATTGCTTTCTCTAATTATCAAAACACATTTTGGATGATACTACAGTTCCTTATTTTCACATAGCCACCGTCTTCAGCAATTTTTCAATTGCTTTTTTTGGGAGAGCTGGTCTTTAGAAGGGAAGGAGTGAGGGTATTTAAAGGAACATTTACATTAGTTTTTGGGGTTCTTGAAAAAAAAAGAATTGATTGTGTTAACTATAGTTCTGAGCCTTGTGAAATCTGAGACTCCATAAATTTCAGTGGGACAAGTGGGCAAGAAAGGCAAATGGAACGTAACTTGGACAAGTGCAAGGTGTTGAACTTGTGTAAGTTAAACCTGCAAAAGACCTACAGGGTTTTGGAGAGAATTGGAATCAGAATCAGAATGGTTTGGGTTCCGGTGACATCATTGTCTAGAAAGGCAGCTTAAGTCAATAGCTCCTCCAGAAAAACGCATATTTTGCCCCGTTAATCCATCAAATATAAGATCTTTCAAAAATATCTGAATTGATAAGTTGGGCAAAAATGGGGAAAATGAATGGAGATAAAAAAAGCATCACTGCGGAGCCTGTGGATGAGTGGGGTGCAGTGAGCAGCTCTCCTACCCGAACGCATGGTAGCAAGGCTGACGATGGGCCTCGTTCAGGCGAAACAGCAAATATGATAAAAATTCTGGAAGAGATATGACGATTCCAAAAAGATATAAAACAGCAGCTACGTGATACCAAGTCAAAGCTCACCAACATCAATCAAAAAATAGCAGTGGCAAAGACACAAATTGAGAAGGTGAAAGATCGCCTGAAAAAAGGTGGAACAGATACTAAGTAAAGTGATAAAAATACTAAATCAATAAGAAAGTAAACTGATTGACCAGGAGGGAAGAAATATATCAGGATATACAATGTTCCCAAAAGAGTGGAGGGTTTGCCTATGACAGAGTTTGTACAAAAGCTGCTGCCGGACACACAGAAGATTCCCTCGACTATGGAGCTTGAAATTGAGAGGGCGCATCATGCGCTCACCCCACGGCCTAGCTGAGACAGAGAAGATAAGCCACGCTCAATAGTAATCAGATTCCTTTGATACCATACCAAGGCAGAGATTCTAAGAAGACCCTGGGGTAAGAAGAGGGTGTTTTTTGGATGGTAAATTAATATATTTCGATCAAGATTACCCCCGGTGGTCCTGCAGAGACGTAAAGAATACTCTGAAGTAAAGCAAGGAAAGATTAGATTTCAAACTCCATACCCTGCTAAACTGTGGGTGTTTTATGAAGATGAGATCCAACTGTACCAGACAGTGGAAGAGACGACTACAGACATGAAGGCCAGAGGGTTGCGTGATCAAACTGAGGGAAAGCCTGGCTGAGCAGTTATCCCACCCTGCTTTGGAAATAGTGCGAGAATCGAGAAAGCAGGGGATGGGAGAGGGCGAGAGAAGTATATCAGGAAGAGACCATGAGTTTTCTGAAGACAGCCCTCATCCCCTCCAGAAGAGCCATAAGGTTTGGCTAACTTTAAAAGTGTTGAGAAGCTAAACAGAAGCAAAAATAGACAGTGATATACCTATCTCGAGAAATACTTACTATAATGTGGATTTTATATTATTCAATTATTCTTTTTTATTCATTCATTCAATCCTTTTACCCCACCTAAATGCAAATATATATATACAATATATACACACACATATATGTATATAAAGATTTCCCTGTGTATTCCTCCTATATATATAGGAGGAATACACAGGGAAATCTTTTCTGTGTAATGGATACAGATTTGTTCACTTACTTTTATGTGTACTGCAATGGGCACCCTCAACTCACAGGTAGGAGAGGCTATCCCCCGCAGCTAGACATTTCCTCCAGCTCAACCCAGGGTCATCTACTAGAGACCTCAGCCTTGGAATCACACCTTTGTTGCCTTTTTTATTATTCGCGTTTCTTGGTTCTTAATTGTTCAGGGAGTAGATCAATTAAGCTTTATTCTGCTAATTTCAGTGATATATTGACAGATAAATACACATGGCTAAGGATAAAGTGAAATTCATTTCTTTTAATGTTAATGGGCTGTTAAATCCAATCAAACGTAGTACAATTCTATCCAAAATGAAAAAAAGAACAAGCCCATGTGGTATATTTACAGGAAACTCACTTAAGTGATAATGAGCATGGAAAACTAAAGAGAATGGGCTTCACTAATTTGTTTTTCTCCTCATATAAATCAGGACATCGGAGAGGAGTTGCTATTCTTATCTCAAACAAGCTAAATTTTGAAATAGTATTTGAAATGGGAGATAAGGAGGGCAGGTATATTCTGATAAGGGGGAAAAAGACGGAACTTCTGTTACTCTATTGAATATATACGCACCCCAGGAGGTGATATTAGTTTCTTTCAGAAAATTGCTAATATTATGGTAATGGAAACAGAAGGTCTCCTGATATGTGGCGGAGTCTTAAATTTACAATTACAACCAAAGTTAGACTCTTCTAATAGAAAAACGTATGAAACAAAATCCTTACATAAGAAAGTTAATACACTTTTTGAGGATGTTGGTCTAATTGATATATGGAAGGACTGTTCCCTGACAGAAGGGATTACACTCATTATTCTGCTCCCCATTCTGTATTTACAAGAATAGACTATTTAATAACATTTAGAAAAGACAAAGACAAAATAAACACCTGTGGAATTGGGACAATAGATGTAAGTGACCATGCACCTATATATTTATCTGTTGATTTTGACTAACAACCAAAGAATACTATTTGGAAGCTAAATTCAAGTCTACTCATTGATCCCTACTTGAAGGAACAAATTAAAAAAGCAATTGGTCTTTACTTAGAATTCCATGATAATGGAGAGGTTTCACCTCCCATTCTATGGGATACTCTGAAGGCTGTTTTAAGTGGGAGAATTATAGCGATATCTTCATACAAGAAAAAATAAGGAATAAAACATTAGAGGAATTACAAAATGGGCTGAAGGAACTAGAAATAAAACACAAATTGAATTTGGCACAGGTTACATTAGTGGAAATTTTAATAATTAGGAATGAAATTAATAGTTTGACTACACAAGAAATCAGGAAAAATTTAATGTTTCTGAAACTGAGACATTATGAAAGTGGATCTAAGTCTATGAAAATACTGGCATGGAAACTGATAAAAAAAGATAGCAGAAAATACAATTCATAGAACTAGGGATCCAACAACAAAATGATAAAAAAAAATAAGCTATGTGAAATTCAAGAAGCTTTTGAAGTGTTTTACAAAACTCTATATTCCAAAGTTCCAAGGGGAAGCATAACCCGAATTGACACCTTCCAGAATTCTCTAGAATTACCCACTTTAAGTGAAGAACAAAACAGAACGATGACTGCTGACATAACTGAAGTTAAACTAAAAGCTGCAATTAGTAGGCTTAAATTAAGCAAGTCACCCAGGTCAGATGGGTCTACGGCAGAGTGGTACAAAGAATTTAATAATGAGTTAATTCCTGTTTTACTCCCCACACTGAACAGGGCTCTAAAAAAGGCACAAATGCCACCCAGCTGGAAGGAAGGGATAATTTCAGCTATACCGAAAGAAGGCAAGAATAAAATGAAATGTGGACCAATATCCATTCTTAATGTAGATTATAGATTATTTACCTCCATCATAGCCAAACGATTAGAAGAGTTTCTACCCATACTGATACATAATGATCAGGCAAGTTTTATACAACAACGCCAAACACAAGACAATATATGAAGGACACTTTACGTTATGGATCATATACAAAAAAATAAAATCGAAGCATTAGTGATAAGCGTGGACACTGAAAAAGCATTTGATTCGGTTAATTGGAATATCTTTACAGAGTTTTACATAGATTTGGTTTCCATGACACAATTATTAAAACTATACAGGCACTATATGACAACCTACTGCTAGGATTAAAATCAATGGATATTTATCAGATAGTCTTAACCCTAGGAACGGCATGAGACAGGGTTGTGCATGCTCACCGCTACTCTTCACATTATATCTGGAGCCATTAGCTCAATACATCAGACAAAATGAAGATATCATGGGAATTACTGTTAAAGAGACAGAGCATAAATTGGCTTGTTACTCAGGTGACATTTTAATCTATCTAGGGCAAACAACATACTCTTTACCTAAATTGATGCAATCCTTTGAACAATATGGTCAATTATCAGGATACAAGATAAACATAGATAAAACCCAATTAGACCATAAGACAAAGGAGCAGAAGTCGACAATTCGGCCCATCGAATCTGCTCCGCCATTTCGTCATGAGCTGATCCAATCTCCCCTTTAGTCCCATTCCCCCACCTTCTCACCATAACCTTTGATGCCCTGACTACTCAGATACCTATCAATCTCTGCCTTAAATACACCCAATGACTTGGCCTCCACTGCCGCCCGTGGCAACAAATTCCATAGATTCACCACCCTCTACCCAAAATTTTTTTTTCGCATTTCTGTTCTGAATGGGCGCCCTGCAATCCACAAGTCATGTCCTCTCGTACTAGACTCCCCCAATATGGGAAACAACTTTGCCACCTCCACTCTGTCCATGCCTTTCAACATTCGAAATGTTTCTATGAGGTCCCCCCTCATTCTTCTAAACTCCAAGGAGTACAGTCCAAGAACGGTCAAATATTCCTCATATGTTAACCCTCTCATTCCCGGAATCATTCTGGTGAATTTTCTGTGAACCCTCTCCAATGTCAGCACATTCTTTCTTAAATGAGCCCAAAACTGCACCCAGTATTCCAAGTGAGGTCGTACCAGTGCCTTATAGAGCCTCAACATCACATCCCTGCTCCTATACTCTATTCCTCTAGAAATGAATGCCAACATTGCATTTGCCTTCTTCACCACCGACTCAACCTGGAGGTTAACCTTAAGGGTATCCTGTATGACTACTTTCATATAATTATAGCCCACCAAGAGAAATTTAAAGTAGATATCCCTGAGCATGGCAAACAGAATCTTTCAAATATTTGGGCATCATTATGCTAAAAGATTTGGCAAAATTATTAGCCCATATATATATATAAATTAAGTAAGACATAACAAGATGGAACCTAATTCCTTCTTTTAGTTTCAGTTCAAAGATTGAATCTATTAAAATGAATATACTGCCCAGACTATTATATCTCTTTCAAACCCTACCAATAGAGATTAATCAAAATCAATTCAATGAATGGAAAAAAATATTATCAAGATATATTTGGCAAGGTAAAAAGCCTAGAGTTTGTCTCAAAACTTTGCAATTAGCCAAGGAAAAGGGGGGATGGGGCCTACCTTCTCTTAGGGATTATTATTTTGCAGCACAGTTGAGAGCTGTGATATTTTGGTGCAACCCATCATACAACGCTCAACGGAAAAACATTGAGGAGCGAGTACTTCCCATCCCCATACAGGCAATTTTGGCTGATAGCAACCTACAAATGTACATAAATACTATTGATAACCCATGGGTGAAATGGACTCTTAAAATATGGAAAAGTATTATAAAAGAATATAAACTAGAGTGAAATATTGCAATTCTTAAATGGCACGCATATGACTCGGATTTTATGCCAAATAAACTGGATGCTAAATTTAAGAACTGGACAGCTAGAGGAATAACAGTTCTTTGCAATATAATGAAAGAAGGAACACTGTTCAGTTTTGAAATGCTTAAAGAGAAATACTTATTAGAAAAACAAGACTTTTATCTGTATTTACAGATGCCACAATATGTTAATAGGACAGTTAAAAATGTAACCAAGGCAAGTACATGTTTGATAGAGCTATTTAGAAAAGCATATAATTCAGATAATGGTAGTAGAATCATTTCAAGCTTGTATAAGGGTTTGTCAAATCTTAAAACACATTTGACTTCATACATTAAAACAAAATGGGAGAAGGAAGAAGGGATAATTATATCTGAGGAAGAATGGACAATAATATGGAGGTAACAATGGAAGTGTAGCAGTTCACAGAAATGGAGGGAGTTCAGATGGAAAAACTTGATAAGATATTTTATTACACCCTCTCAGAAATCCCATTATGATAGTAACCTCCCTGTTTGCTGGAGAAATTGTGGAAATCAAAATGCAAACCATTATACTTTCTGGGAATGTCCCGTTATCAAGGACTATTGGAGTGGGATACACAATGCCTTACAAGACATCTTTAAATGTGAAATACGCTTAGAAAGTAAGACCATATATTTTGGGTATATACCTCAAGAATGGTTGAAAAGAGATAAATATTTAATGAATATACTGCTGGTGGCTGGTAAAAAGACTCTTACTAGGAAATGGTTATCACAGGATAACCCAACCTTAAATGCATGGATGGAAATTACAATGGACATTTACAAACTGGAGAAGATAACAGCATCTGTTAATCATAAGTTGGAACAATTTGATTCATACTGGGAAAAATGGTTTAACTACATAACACCTCATAGGCCTGATTTTATCCTCACAACTCAACGAGTATGTTGTTAAAAAAAAAGATCACTCCCTACTTGTACATAGTTTTTTCCTTTCGCTTGTTCTTTCTTTCCTCTCTTTTCTCTTTTTTCTATAAGTGTATACCTCAGATAAATATTATGTGGTGATTTGTGGCATATATGACATATATGTGCAATATCTGAAATATATCTTATGGAAATGTTTGTTTGATTTGAAGTTTGAAGTTTGATGTTGATGTTGTTGATATTGAAATTTGATGATGAACTTCAATAAAAAATAAATTACAAAAAAAAAGAATCAGAATGGTTGTTCCAGCCGTTGATTTATATTGTGGACTGGTTTCGGCTATTGATAAATGCCAGAGTGTACCTGCGGAGAGCCAACCTTTCCCCAAAAGGCTCCAAAGCCTTGCCGCCTTCTCGTTCTGTTTCCTCCCTTTCTTCCCGAAGGGAGGGTAACCACACAGAAGCTAATTCTGTGGCTTACTCTGGGGTGGTCCTTCACAAATCTCCTGTAGTACCCACAGAATCCAAAGAATGAAAGGATGGCACTCACATTCTTGGGCTTTGTCCTCGTCATCACCACCTTGATCTTGGACAGATCCATGCCACCCCATCCTGAAAGAGCAGAGTGTGTGCCCAACATAGATGACTGATGTGTTACAGAACAGGCATTTGTCCAGTGACAGTTTTAAATCTTCAACATTCAGATGGCCTAACACCTTCAGTAGCCTTATCTCATGCTCCTCCAGATCACAGTGAGATCATCCAAGTACAACATTACCATATAACCATATAACAATTACAGCACAGAAACAGGGCGTCTCGGCCCTTCTAGTCCGTGCCAAACGCTTGTTACTGACCATTACCTTAAGCAAATTGAGAGTTGCTGAGCATGCTTGGAGTCAAGAGGTCAAGGACCATGCCAAATCACCCTCAGGGTGATCCTCAGCCTGAAGGGTTGAACTGGACTTTGCTAGACATGCTAGGAATCTTGGATTCCAACAACAGGAACAATTGGAGCCAGCATATCAGCCAGAGGATGGGAACGGTCCTGTCAAAATTCTCCATTGGAATCACCTTCTGCCCAAGGGCAGGAGATATGTATTGACCCAGAGCCTGACACAGAGCCACACTAGCAGAACTCTGCACAGAAGGAGGAGAACTCAAAGGCAATTCACTGACAATAGTGTGACAGACCTGAACAGGAGCTAGCCACCAAGTACTGTGCAGACTCAGAGGCTGAGGGAAAGGGAGTGTGGTGTGCAAACTCCCCAAGCATTGATAAAGAGAAGTTATAATCTCCCAGCCCTGACTCAGATATAGCAGGAAGGACTACCAATGGACAGTCAGACATGACAATAGACAATGAGGGGAAACTGGGCTCCAATATAATTGGGGATGAAGCTGAGTTCAGTCAGGTGACCGGGGGAGCTGAGTTGCCGGAAGGTACAAGTAATAGACAGGGGAAGGTATTCCCTGGTAGACAGATGAAACCGCTTGTTACTGGACACTTCTTTGCTAACAGCCACCAGACTCAGTCATGAGAGAACCACCTTTTTCAGACTCCGTAGATCTAGGATCGATATGACTTGGCTCCTGCCAAACCCGGGAGGTTGGAATGTCTCACCCAGCCGAATCCTGATTTGTGTGAATACTGTGTAATTTACTGCTCCATGCAATTGCTTGTCAGCAAGAAATAACAGATCGTACACTATGTACAATTATAAAGAAAGTATATTTATGAACGTTAACTTAACCAAAGAGTTATTGAAGAAAAGGAAGAAAACAAACAAAAGGGCCCATTGTAATTAAACAGTCAAATGTGCTCAGGTTGGAGCTCGTCATGCACAAGACCCTTGGTCTGCATGAAAGCACATACCACAGCATAGCAGTAAAACCTTAACCAGGGCATTACACAGGAAAGGTCACAAGGAGTGGCAGAAGTTGAAGATGAGATGAGGTCTCAGAGAGTCAGAAAATCCCAGACAGGCTGGCATACGATGCACCGGAGAAACAAAGTGTGTTCATCCCAATAGTGAGATATATTACCTCCATTTACAATTAGATTTGGGGTCTTGAAATCACAAAACTTAATTTAATTGTGTTATTAATAATGGTTTAATAAGTTCCAAAGTCATGAGGACATGATTAGTTTTGGTTGGGGGAGAACATAGTTCCCTGGTTAAGATTTCTACTGCTGTGCTGTGAGGTATTTTTTATTTTAGCTGTTTTCTATAAAAGCAGTGTATCCTGTTAGTAAGAGTGTTTTGGCTTCTGCTAAAGATAAGGAGCCATGTTGCCCAACTTAGAAATGTTGTGACAGCCAACCAGAACTGTCTGGGTATGCGTTGTAACTTTCTGCCCTGTGGGATGTGAGAGAAGATCCCAGAGATCCGGGCAGGAAGAAATTTCTGAAGGACAGTAGTCTGGTTTGGGGTTTTTTGGCAGGAGGTGCGGAGATGAAGAGCACTAGGGAAGACCCATCTGAAGGGGACACCCTAATACAACAAGTGCTTTGTGAGACAAAGGGTTCCAAGTAGGGAAGTTCTACCTGTGCTTGGTGAAGGGAATTCAGCACCATGAGTAAAACGATACACCCATCTACTACAGAAACCAGCTCCAACATTTATGTGCACATTTAGACTGGTTTAACTATACTAGGTCTTTTTTCTATTCTTTTCCTACTAATTGTTTGATGAAGTTGAAAACTGACAAATATATTTTCTTTCTAATAGTGTACTGGTGTACAATCTGTCATTTCTTCGTGACTGATAATTGCACATCTACGGTTTTACACAGCATCTTCTGCAATCAATGTTCCTTAACTGGAACATCCCAACCTTCTGGTTTGTTTGAATCCCAAATTACACTGACCCTAGATGCATTTCACTTATGTATGGAGGCCTTCTCGCTGCTGCGTCACGTGGCTGTTAGAAGAGTTAGCTAAACAAGCTGAGTTTGTATAGGATCCCAGTGAGAGGGTCACACTGACATTGACTGCAATATTGTTGAATTGACAGCACTCGATTAGGCAATCTCTCATTCCTGTATGGCTTCTTGTTACCATCTGTGATTCTGCCAACAACAGTTGTGTCATTAGCAAATGTATAGCAAATGGTGTTTGGGCTGAGCCTAGCCACGTAGTCACAGGTGTAGAGAGAATAGAGCAGTGGGCTAAGCATGCATCTTTGAGGTGCACCAGTGTTGATCATCAGTGAGAGGGAGATGTAATTTCTGATCTGTACTGACTGTTGTCTCCTGATGAGGAAGTCAAGGATCCAGTTGCAGAGGGAGGTACAGAGGCCCAGATTTTGAACCTCGTTCATTAGTACCAAAGGGATGATGCTCTCCCTCCTCACTAATCTTCCACCTGGCACATCCCTGCAAGTGGAAGAAATGCTTCACCTGCCCATTCACCTCCTCTCTCATCTACCTTCAGGGCCCCAAGCAGTCCCTCCAGGTGAGGCAACACTTAACCTACAAATCTTTTAGGATCATCTACTGTATCTGGTGCTCCCAATGCAGATTCTTCTACGTTGCTGAGGCCGCATTGTTGAGCACCTCCATCCCATCTGCAAAAAGCAGTATTTCCCGGTGGACAAACATTTTCCGCTGAGTCCCCTGCAGTCGCAGGTCCGCACGAGTGTCTGTAGGGCCCGGACAAACTCAGCGCTCGACTCTCCGGCCCGCTGCCGCCGTGTCGCTAAGCGATGTCTTGGGTAGACGGTGTTCACCGGCCACAGGTACTGTCTTTTGAGGGCGTCCAGTGCCCCTTGGTAGGTCGGCAGGTCCCTGATCAGGGAGTAGACCCACGGACTGACCCTGGAGAGGAGAATTTTGTGCATCGTTGCAGGCTCGGTCACACAAATCTCCTCCAGGTACGATTGGAAGCATGCAAGCCAGAGTTCAAAAGCGATGCCGGCCTCTGGAGATTGAGGGTCAATATCCAATCTGTCGGGTCATAAAATGCTCTCCATGTTTTAAAATTGCTGCTAATAAAATTGATGCACCATCAATAACTCTCGGAGACGGGAGGCGAACGATAGGCTTTTATTAGCAGCAAAACGGAGCACAGCATCTCGGAGACTGAGGGGGGAGCAGTGCCTCCAATCACCTTTATACAGGGGTCTGTGGGCGGAGCCACAGGAGCAGTCAGCAGAGGGGAGTGTCCAGACAGGCATACATAGTTTACCACACTGATGCCACTGACTGTTTCTGCATCTACCTGATGTCACAGACTGCTTTAGCATTTACTTCATGCACTGACTGTTTCTGCATTTCCCTAATGCCACTGCGTGTTTCTGCATTTACCTGATGCCAATGACTGTTTCTGCATTTACCTGATGCCACTGACTGTTTCTGCATTTACCTGATGCCACTGACTGTTTCTGCATTAACCTTGTACACTGACTGTTTTGGCATTTACCTGTTGCCACTGACTGTTTATGCATTAACCCCGTGCTCTAACAGTTTCAATATTTATCTAGTGCATCGACTGTTTCTGCATTTACCTCGTACACTGGCTGTTTCTGCATTTATCTAATGCACTGACTGTTTCTGCATTCACATCATACACTGACAGTTGCTACGTTTCCCTGATGCCACTGTCTGTTTATGCATTTACCCCGTGCTCTAACAGTTTCAATATTTACCTTGTACACTGGCTGTTTCTGCATTTTACCTGATGCCACTGACAGTTTCTGCGTTAACCTTGTACACTGACTGTTTCTGCATTTACCCCGTGCTCTAACAGTTTCAATACTTAGCCAGTGCCCTGACGGTTTCTGCATTTCCCTGATGCCATTGACTGTTTATGCATTTCCCTGATGCCACCGACAATTTCTGCAATTACCTGATGCCACTGACTGTTTTGGCATTTACCTCCTGCACTGACTGTTTCTGCATTTATCTCATACACTGACTGTTTCTGCATTTATCTCATACACTGACTGTTTCTACATTTATCTCATACACTGACTGTTTCTGCATTTACCTCTTGCACTGACTGTTTCTGCATTTCCCTCGTACACTGGCTGTTATTGCATTTTACCTGATGCCATTGATTTCTTTCTGCATTTACCTAGTGCACTGACAGTTTCTGCGTTAACCTTGTGCACCGAATGTTTCCGCATTTACCTGATACCACTGACTATTTCTGCGTTAACCTTGTACACTGTTTCTGCATTTATCTAATACACTGACTGTTCCTGCATAATCTAGTGCACCGACTGTTTCTGCATTCACATCATACACTGACAGTTGCTACGTTTACCTAATGCCATTGTCTGTTTCTACTTTTCCCTGATGCCACCGACAATTTCTGCAATTACCTGATGCCACTGACTGTTTTGGCATTTACCTCCTGCACTGACTGTTTCTACATTTATCTCATACACTGACTGTTTCTGCATTTACCTCTTGCACTGACTGTTTCTGCATTTATCTCGTACACTGGCTGTTTCTGCATTTATCTCGTACACTGACTGTTTCTGCATTTACCTCTTGCACTGACTGTTTCTGCATTTATCTCATACACTGACTGTTTCTGCATTTACCTCTTGCACTGACTGTTTCTGCATTTATCTCATACACTGACTGTTTCTGCATTTATCTCGTACACTGGCTGTTTCTGCATTTATCTCGTACACTGACTGTTTCTGCATTTATCTCATACACTGACTGTTTCTGCATTTATCTCGTACACTGGCTGTTTCTGCATTTATCTCGTACACTGACTGTTTCTGCATTTATCTCGTACACTGACTGTTTCTGCATTTATCTCGTACACTGATTGTTTCTGCATTTATCTCGTACACTGACTGTTTCTGCATTTACCTGATGCCACTGACTGTTTATGCATTAACCCCATGCTCTAACAGTTTGAATATTTACCTTGTACACTGGCTGTTTCTGCATTTACCTCATACACTGGCTGTTTCTGCATTTCATGTCACTCTCTCCTAAAGCTGCAACTGGTGAAGCACCCGGGCAACAGTTGTTGTAGGAACAGTCTCTTCCATCTCAGATACTGAAGCTTGTAACTCCTTCAGAGTTGTCATAGGTCTCTTGCTGGCATTTCCTCACTTGTCCCCTTCTTGCACAGTAACTCAATTTTTGACGATGACCTGCCTTAGGCAAATTTACATCTGTGCCATATTCTTTCTATTTCTTGATGATTGACTTAACTGTACTTCAAGGGATATTCAGTGACTTGGAAATTTTCTTGTATCCATCTCCTGATTTGAGCTTTTTTAATAACCTTTTCACAGAGTTGCTTAGAGTGTTTTTTTGTCTTCATGGTGCAGTTTTTTCCAGGATACTGACTCACCAGCAGCTAGACCTTCTAGATACAGGTGTATTTTTTTGCTGCATTCAATTCAAATACCTTGTCTGCACACAGGTCTCCAAAAACAGATCTCCATTTAACAAATTATGTGACTTCTAAAACCAATTGGTGCACCTGTGATGATTTGGTGTGTCATATTAAAGGGGGGGGGGTGAATATTTATGCAAATCAGTTATTTTGTGTTTAATATTTAATATTTATAATTAATTCAGATCACTTTGTAGAGATCTGTTTTCACTTTGACACAAAAGAGTCTTATTCTGTTGATCAGTGTCAAGAAGCCAAATTGAATCCACTGTGATTTAATGCTGTAAAGTAATAAAACATGAAAACTTCCACGGAGGATTAATAGTTTTTATAGGTTCCATAAATTACTGGAAGGCATTCTACTGAATGGTAATATAAATGTTTAGATTGTCAGGGCTCAATAAGGGATAGTCAATGTGGCTTTTTGTGTGTGGTAACAACACTTATCAAGTTTCCTGATGACATTACAGGAAATGATGAAGGAGAGACAGTGGATGTGATCTTAATGAACTTGAGCAAGGCCTTTGACAAAGTCCTATATGAGAAGCTGGCCAAGAATGTTATGTCACTTGGAATTCAAGATGAGGTAGTAAATTGGATTAGACATTTAGTTCACGGTGAAGCCAGAGAGTCGAAGTAGATGGCCGCCTCTCTAACTGAAGGCTTGTGAATAGAGTAGTGATCAGAGCTGAGTTCATTGTTGTCTGTCATCTATATCAATGATCTAGATAATAATGTGGTAAACTGGATCAGTGAATTTGTGGATGTTGCTAAGATTTGGGGGTGTAGTGTACAGACAGGATGACTATCAAAGCTTGCAGTGGAATCTGGACCAGATGGAAACTGTGCTGAGAAATGGCAGGTGGAATTTAATGTAACAAGAGTGAGATATTGCACTTTTGGAGGACAAACCAAGGTAAGACTGACAGAGTGAATGTAAGGGCAATGAGGAGTGCACAAGGAAAGGGATCTGTAAATACAGGTCCATAATTCCTTGAAAGTGGCATCACAGGTAGATAGCATCATAAGGAGACATTGTGGCCTTCAAAAAGTAAAGCAGAGTACAGGAATTGGGTTGTTATGTTGAAGTTTTGTAAGACACTGGTAAGGCCTCATTTGAAGTATTATGTGTAGTTCTGGTCACTGATCTGTAGGAAAGATATCAGTAAGATTGAAAGAGGGCAGAGAAGTTAGAGTTGGGAAGCACAGATTTCTGAAAGAGGTGCCTGAAGAGATTATGGATTCATTAATAGTGATCTTTCAGGTATTAATGGATTCTGGCATGGATGTGGAGGACTGGAAAATTACAAATGTCATTCCACTCTTCAAGAAGGGAAAGAGGCAGAAAAAAGGAAATTATAGTCCAGTTAGTCTGCCCTCAGTGGTTCAAAGATGCAAAGTACATCTATTATCAGAGAATGTATAAATTATACAACCATGAAACTTGTTTGCTTACAGGTAGACACAAACAAAAACCCAATTAAAGAAGAAAAAGACCAACACCCGATGTGCAAGAGAAAGGGGGAGAAAAACAAAAAAAAAGCAGAAATCATACTGTCATGTACCCTGTGAGGGATTAAAGAACCAGCAGAAATGGAAAACGCATTGGAGCCTGGTATTGCTAATAACTAATAGTGTTTATTAGTAACTACGCAATACAGTACTATAAATGCAGATATATCAAATAGGTTAGCAATGATATACACATAAGTGTGGAGATAGGAACAAAACTAGGCTCTTCCAAACTTAGGGTCGAATGGATATAGTCTTACGATGATGAAGAAAGTTCAGTTCAGTTTGTGGTATTTAGCTGAGTTGAGTTGGTGAGAGAGAGAGGGAGATTTGTAATCCAAAGGCGTACGTTGTGAGAAGGCAATTATGTCGATATTCCAAAACAACAATAACAGTAGGTTTTATCTCCGAAGTTGTTCCACTTGTTATGAACCCCGTAACTGGGTCACTTACCAGCAAAGATAGAGCGGTCCGTTGAAGTCTGATGGTATTATTTTTAACAGTATTTATTGGTAAAAATACACAAAAATAATATCAATGCAAATATACAGATAATATATGTCGTCAATACTAAATCTAAAAGTGCGGGTATAATAATAATCAATAAGAAATAAGCTCTATCGTTGTCTAGGGGATAATGTATTGTCCGATGGAAATATAAAGTTCACTCAGTTCATGCAGACTGCAGCCTTTGGGGACCGCTGGGTTTGCAATGGTTGGAGAGAGAGAGAGAGTTTTGGGAGAAAAACTTGCCGGCTTTCCTTTTATGATTTTGATCCGTTGGAGTCTCATTGGTGTGGCCATTCACTTGTGGCCTCTCCTTTAGCTAAAGCCGTTCTTCCGTGGTGAGCCCGCCAATCCCTAGGCGAATGGAAAAGGACGCACACGAGCCCGCACCGGCTGTCGCTATTAAACGCTGTCACGGGATTTCTAGCGTTTCTCCTGGTGCATCTAAAGGGGTTGTTCCCCAGACCCTCTTTTATCCTTACTCACGGGGTCTCAGATATCAATCAGGTTGGGATGATGCAATCCCTCAACCAGCCCACTCTGGTCGTCCCCCGAGGGGCTTCAATGAATAGTAAAGTACTCAATACACAATTCCGTCTCCAAGAGACAATGGCCAGTATCAGTGGCTTTGTTTCGCTAAGGCCAGGACACATTCCAAACCTTGTGGATTCTCTCTCATTTCCTGGGTCCCAGACCCGAATTAATAGCGATCTTGCGATTCTCTAAAAGGAGGGGGCAACTTAGTGCCCTTCGGCCCCTCAGAGTTGTGGGACATTCGTAACACCCCCTTCTTTCTAAGATTTTTACCATAAAAATGAATTAATACAGAGTCTTACAGGATTTCAGAATCTAACACAATACAAAAGAGTTTTTTTTTCACTACAGAGTAATACAGTTATACATTCAATTCAGCATCTAAACAGTTAGCGATTACATTGTCACTTCCTTTAATATCTTAACATCTTGTACCTTAATAAATTCTTGTAGCATCAGACTCCAATTTAATAACCACCTATTTTTTTATTCCTTTCCTTCAGCAAACAAAAACTAAAGAGTTGTGATCTTAGCTTACGTGTATATTACAAAAGTTCATGCAAATACTAATCTTTATGTTACTTTCAAACTTAACAGTCAATCTTCCATGGGGTTGTCTTTATTATTCACATGCTTTGTCGAAATCCCTTAAAACCGGATCCTGTTATTTAAAGTGGCATCCCGTCAACCCTCGCCCCTTTTCCAGTTAACTCCCATGTGGTTAACTTGTGCACTAGGGTGGAATAGGCTTTCGCATGCTCCTTTCATAGGAGTTATTTTATCAACAATGTGTTCCAAACTTAGACCATTTTCCAAATTTCCACACAATCCTTTAATTTTAAGCAAGTTGTTAGTTTTATCTTCAGGACCCTTCATGCTATTAGTTCTCAGTTTAAACTCTGCAAGCGATCCCTCTTTGTCCAAACAGCATTTCAAATTCTGCCTCTTCACAGCACTCTCTTGAATAACAATAGCGTGTGGGGCACCTTTACATTCCAAATCAACCTGTAATTGATTCACAGGCACCGTGTTATCAAGCCATTGTCTCTGTAGCCTGGTTGCTGCTTCTGACATCAATCCAGACTTTAAATTTTCTTCATTCAATTTAGGAACTACACTTTTCCCTTTTCCTTCAATAATAATATTCACCTCACCACCTTTTATCTCCTCACTAACTTTTAACACACCTTCGAACACAAACAACTGGGAATTCTCACTTCCCACTAGTACCAAGGTTAACCCTTTCTTCACTGAACCAAGTCCATCTGACCCACAAGGACTGCATTCCTTTTCATCTGAATCAAATACCTCAGAATTTTTCTGAGCTCCATTACTAGGTTCAGTACCACATGCATCCACATCTTGAACACACTCAAACGGGACATCTGCCTCTTCCAGGCTTTCAATACCCGTACCCTTTTCAAATTCTAAATTCCCCTGATCCTCCCAGTTACTCTCTGGGCAACTCCCTTCTGGAGTAAACTCAACTCCGCGGGCTGAAACAACCTCATCTGCCAACCCAGCAGACTTCTTCAAGGTAATGGCATCCTTTTCATCTAGGACTGCCCTCATTTCATTATCGGGAACACATTTAAAATTTTCAACTTCTTCGAACAGTTCTGCAAACCAGACAGATCATCCATGTCCAACCCTGGACCTTTTAACAGCCTTATCTGTTTCTCATTTTTACTCCATGCCTCTATAAATTTCCTCCTGGCTAAGGGCAGGTCTACCTCCTCTCCCTTACTCTCTTTCACTTTTCTATTCTCTGTTTTACCACCCTCTAACCCCTCTTGGTACAGGGTCGGTAAAAACGTCTCAGCCAAATCGATACTGGCCAGATTTAAACTGGTCTCGTTCTCAGCTGCCTTTTCCGACATACTGCGAGTGGTCGCGCATGCGGGATAGATCTTGGAACCTAGGGGCGGGTCCTCAACACTTACAGGCTGGCTCGTCAGCTCCATGGCCAACCAAACGTCACCACCAGCTAAATCGTTACCCAGAAGGAGGTCTACGTCAGTTCTCGGGAATTCGGATCGCACCCCTATTTCAACTGGTCCAGATACCAGCTCACAATTTATAATGATCCTATGCAAGGGCACTGCTTCTGTCCCTCTTCCTATGCCTCTCAAAGCTACCTCTCCAGTCTTGCGACCAAAACCTAGTACCGGACTGCGAATCAAGGACAGCTCAGCTCTTGTGTCTCTCCAGATCCGCACTGGAACTGGTGTGTCTCCCTCTTTCACAGACACAGTTCCTTCTGAAATACATTTCTCAGGTCTCTCTCGTATTCTGTCTACCTGGGGCTTTCTCGTCGATTTACTGATCACCACAATACATCCTGTAGGGACTGCTGCTCTCCATTTTCCTGTCTCCTTCCTCGGAGCAAGGCACTTAGATGCAATATGACCCACCTTTCCACAATTAAAACAGGTCAAGCCAGGACCTCTCCTGCCATCTTGCCTTTCCTCCTCCTTAATTTTACCACTAGCTCCCGGTGGGATCTCTGCCTCAGCCGGCGGGCTTTCTCTACCGTTCCCATGGTCTCTCTGGTAACTTTTATTCGAGGAAAACTTTGTCTTGTGGGTTAGGGCATATTCATCTGCAAACCCAGCAAATTCGGAGATGGACTTATTCGGCTTCTCATTCAAATACATCTGGATATCATCCAAAACACAACCTTTAAATTCCTCAAGCAGAATTAACTCCTTGAGACGCCAAAAATCATCTTCCACCATTTCTGCTGCACACCAATGATCCAAGAGCACACCCTTCTCATAGGCAAACTCTGCATACGTCTGATTCCACCCTTTCTTTAAATTTCTGAACTTTTGTCTATAGGCTTCAGGTACCAATTCATAGGTCCGAAGAATGGCCTCCTTTACTTTCTCATAATTCTCAGACCCCTCCTCCTCCATGGACAACGCGCATATGCCCGTTGTGCCTTCCCTTTTAACACACTTTGTAACAACGCCACCCACTGATCTTTGGGCCACTTCTGACTCACTGCCACCTTTTCAAAATGCAAGAAATAACTATCAACATCCGTCTCCTCAAATGGAGGTACTAACCTAAACTCCCGACTGTTACATACCCGTGACACGTGACAGTGGTACCCTTGTCACGTGACTGGGGTTGAAGTTATACTGGACTTGAGGTAATGGTCTTGTGATGGTGGAGTGATGTCATTTTCCCGCCAGTAGAGGTCATGTGACAGGTTTTTTTTACAGGTTATAAAAGGAAGACCCACCCTGTCAGGTGGGGCAGTTCGTGGCTAGATTTGCCAAGCTGACTTCATGTCACTGTGTGATTTAATGTGATGACGCAGTTTAGTCGAAAAATGAAGTTTTATATAATGCCTAAAGTTTAAAAGGTCATTGCCAGTAGTTTCTTTGCTGGTGGAGAGTGAAGATAAGAATTTGGAAGATAAAGATCGAGGAGAATCGATTTTTGACGGTGGAAAGTTCGACCTTGTGTGATCCTCATTCGGAAGGATTTCGTTGACTGTTCTTGTGTTAACCTCCGCTGGGATAGCGGGAGATTGAGAATAGTGTGGGAGGAAGGTCAGTGCCTTTAAGCCGTTATATTTCATAAAATTCTTTGTGGGAAAGTTAGACGCCGGGGATCGAAGGACAACGACGTGGAAGAGAATTTAAATTGCCTTTTAAAAAGTCTCTCCTTTTAAATGGACTGTGAGCTTTTGAACTTTCGGCATACCGCTTTAAAGAACTGTTTTTTTTCAATACCGCTTTAAGAACTGTTTGAACTGCAACGCTATTAAGAACTGTGAATCTGCCGCACAGCAGCTGAATTCCGGTTAAGCTAGTGTTTGTTTACTTTTGGGGGGGTTTGTTTTCAGTGTTTAATAAACGTGTTATTTGTTATAAAAACCCTTGCCTAACTCATATATATTTATTGTTGCCTGAATACGTAACACGACTAACATTAAACCGCTCCTCTCGGTCTGACCCTTGAGCTCTTCACTCTTTCCTTAACTTCTCCATGTCCAAGTCATGATGCCTCTGTTTCTCCTTCTCCTCATACTCCTTCTCTTTCTCAGCCCTTTCCTTCTCTTTTTCAGCTGCTTCCAGCTGTTTTAACTGAATTTCATGCTCCCTCTGCTTCTCAGCTCTTTACTGCTCTTTTTCCTTTTCGGCTCTTTCCTTTTCTGTTTCGGCTCTTTCTTTTTCTTTCTCAGCTGCTTCCAGCTGCTTTAACTTAATTTCATGTTCCAACCTTAATTTCTCCAACTCTCACTGATCCGTCCCACTAGCGGGTACCTTTTCAGGGATATTTTCCAATACCTCAGCCGAAAACACATTCTTCACAATATAATACTGAGTTATGGCCCTCCGCACCTCCCGCTTTTTCATCGACAACCTCACCTCTGCAAGATTTAGTCCTTTCGCAATATTTATCAAGTCCGACTTTGTGGCAGCCTCTAGCGCCTCCAGAGTCGGGTTTTCTATAAATTCATCAACGTCCATCTTTGCTGGGTTCCCATCTGGTTACCTGCGCAACCAGACCCACATTTGGACTTAAAAGCCCAATTCACTGGCCCTCCAATTCGGTATCAAATCTCGAGACAAGGCCCCCACTTTGTTTCGAACTCCGTAACTGGGTCACTTACCAGCAAAGATAGAGAGGTCCGTTGAAGTCTGATGGTACTATTTTTAACAGTATTTATTAGTAAAAATACACAAAAATAATATCAATGCAAATATACAGATAATATACGTCGTCAATACTAAATCTAAAAGTGCGGGTATAATAATAATCAATAAGAAATAAGCTCTATCGTTGTCTAGGGGATAAATGTATTGTCGGATGGAAATATAAAAGTCACTCAGTTCATGCAGGTTGTAGCCTTTGGGGACCGCTGGGTTTGCAATGGTTGGAGAGAGAGAGCGTTTTGGGAGAAAAACTTGCCGGCTTTCCTTTTATGATTTTGATCCGTCGGAGTCTCGTTGTCGTGGCCGTTCACTTGTGGCCTCTCCTTTAGCTAAAGCCGTTCTTCCGTGGTGAGCCCGCCAATCCCAGGCAAGGGAAGGACGCACACGAGCCCCCACCGGCTGTCACTATTAAATGCTGTCACAGGATTTCTAGCATTTCTCCTGGTGCGTCTAAAGGGGTTGTTCCCCAGACCCTCTTTTATCCTTACTCACGGGGTCTCAGATGTCAATCAGGTTGGGATGATGCAATCCCTCAACCAGCCCACTCTGGTCGTCCCCTGAGGGGCTTCAATGAATAGTACAGTACTCAATACACAATTCCGTCTCCAAGAGACAATGGCCATTATCAGTGGCTTTGTTTCGCTGAGGCCAGGACACATTCCAAACCTTGTGGATTCTCTCTCATTTCCTGGGTCCCAGACCCGAATTAATAGCGATCTTGCGATTCTCAAAAAGGAGGGGGCGACACATTCGTAACACACTCCACACACAAAGTATTACCGACAGTGATCTTCAACGAATATCCTTTCAACACAGGTGGTACCACACCCAAATTCAGCCACGGGTCATCCCAAAGTGGTGGCCACAGGACACTCAAACAGAATCCACGTATGGATTATCACCAACAGTTGCTGATCACTGAGGTACCATCTTCAAGTGGTAAAACTACCAACCCAGGCAAGGATTATCCACACAGGTAGTTTTCACACAAGGTTACCCCAACCACACAACTGTGATAGCCACTTATCCAGTTCCACGACATACAAAATAACTCCTTCAGTGATTTGCCGCAGGGGTGCCTTTCTTCAGTGAACTACCACACCCAACCAAGGGTAACACACAAGTGGTATTCACAAAGGTTTCCCCCCACCAGAGAACCCACTCCTGTAGATTAACTACGTGACAGTCACACCTTCGTATTCGAATGGAACTCAAACTCACCCTTACAGGCTACAGAGGAGAGAGTCCAAACAGTGACCTTTTTGCCACTAGGTTTCTTCTGTTTCAAACCTTTCTCTCCCCTCTTCTCTTCCTTCAAAGTCACCGAATGTGACCACAAAACAAAGGCGACTGTTCTTCCATGGTGGAATTATCAACCCAGGCCAGGTTGGACACACAAATAACTCCCCACCAGTCACACCTTTTCTGCACTGTGAGAGCCACTGATCGATTTCCCAAGTCGATCCTCCAAAAATCCCACCTTCCTATGGGTACAACAAAACTTGTCCAGTGTCCAAAACCGTGTGTCTGTCTGTGTAACAGTGGACCTGGTTTTTATCTCCACATGTTGGACACCAGCTGTCCATCAACCTGCTCTGCCCTTCTCCCTCTGTGTGGAAGAACTCACAAGCAGGCAGTGTCCATGTGGAAATGTAAACAAACTGCCGAGAAACCATAACATCAATCTTCCGAGCATTCTTCGCCTCTCTCTCTCTTAATAATAGCTCAAACAGTGTCCAAAAGCCAATCTCATTCTCCGGACATTTTAAAGTAATAGTCCACAGAAAATATGAACCCTAGGAGTACATAACAATACAAACAATTGCAGCGAACAACAACATTACCAACAAAACTCAGTCCTCAAATCCAAACTCCACAACAACCCAGAGCAGGCCCAAAGTGAACAACAACATTCCGAACAATGAGTCCTCAGATCCGAACTCCACCGCAGCCCGGAGTAGACCCAAAGCCTCGCTTATCAGGTCATAGAGCACAGGAGTCGGGGCAGTCTTCATAGCCTCAGGAATGTGGAGAGAAGAGTGACCATTGCGGAGGGCAAGCAAAATTTGCTCATCTTGGATCCTGGCACTCTGTCTTTTCAGTCTCTCTGGGCCGGTGTTTACATTGACCAAGCAATGGAATAACAAAAGGCTTGGGCTCAATGGAGAGAGGAGTGAACATTGTGGAGAGTGAGCAAGATCAGCTCTCGCTTTCAATCTGGGCCAGCGTTTAAATTGTCTCAACAGCGAATCATGCCTCACACTAGGACCTGGCTGCTGCAAAGAGTTCCAGGCATAGAATACCCTGCCCAGCAACTTGCTTTGGCTCAGATTTTGATACACAACCCGAAACAGCTCTTGGGAAGATGTTGGAGTCGATTGACAAGGATGTGGTTATTTGGGGTATTTAGATAGATAGATAGATAGATAGATACTTTATTCATCCCCATGGGGAAATTCAACTTTTTTCCAATGTCCCATACACTTGTTGTAGCATAACTAATTACATACAATACTTAACTCAGTAAAAAAATATTATATGCATCTAAATCACTATCTCAAAAAGCATTAATAATAGCTTTTAAAAAGTTCTTAAGTCCTGGCGGTAGAATTGTAAAGCCTAATGGCATTGGGGAGTATTGACCTCTTCATCCTGTCTGAGGAGCATTGCATCGATAGTAACCTGTCGCTGAAACTGCTTCTCTGTCTCTGGATGGTGCTATGTAGAGGATGTTCAGAGTTATCCATAATTGACCGTAGCCTACTCAGCGCCCTTCGCTCAGCTACCAATGTTAAACTCTCCAGTACTTTGCCCACGACAGAGCCCGCCTTCCTTACCAGCTTATTAAGACATGAGGCGTCCCTCTTCTTAATGCTTCCTCCCCAGCATGCCACCACAAAGAAGAGGGCGCTCTCCACAACTGACCTATAGAACATCTTCAGCATCTCACTACAGACATTGAATGACGCCAACCTTCTAAGGAAGTACAGTCGACTCTGTGCCTTCCTGCACAAGGCATCTGTGTTGGCAGTCCAGTCTAGCTTCTCGTCTAACTGTACTCCCAGATACTTGTAGGTCTTAACCTGCTCCACACATTCTCCATTAATGATCACTGGCTCCATATGAGGCCTAGATCTCCTAAAGTCCACCACCATCTCCTTGGTCTTGGTGATATTGAGACGCAGGTAGATAATTGAGATGGAGGCACATGATAAAATAGGCCATGGTCAGCACGGTTTCCTTAAGGGAAAATCTTGCCTGTCAAATCTATTAGAATCATACCTGCTAAACTCTAACTACGCTACAAGATTATCTACCTTATTTTGTGTACTGTGTGCATTCAGGTATAACACCTTCAAACCTGTATTTATCAGCCTTTTCAATTTTGTCCCCCATTTACACTGCAACCATCCCACTGACTGCAATTTTGCCCTGTCACTTGCCTGCCCTTCCTAACAGTCTTAATATACACTACCTCAGCTTATAAACCAACATCTTTATTCTCAGCCCTATCACTCCGGTTCCCAGCCCCTGCCAAATTAATTTACACTCTTCCCAACAGCTCTAGCAAACCTGCCTGCAAAGACTTTTGTCTCTCTTGTGTTCATGTGCAGCCTGTCCCTTTTGTACAAGTCATACCTTCCCCAGAAGAGATCCCAATGATCTATAAAACTGAAACCCTGCCTCCTGAACCAGTTCTTCAGCCACACAATCATCAGCCAAATCATCCTATTCTTGCCCTCACTGGCATGAGGCAAAGGAAGCAATCCAAAGATTATTACCCTGGAGGTCCTGCTTTTCAGCTTTCCTCCTAGCTCTTTAACTTCTCTCTTTGTGACCTCCTCTCTTTTCTTTCTTTTATCATTGATACCAATATGTACAAAGACATCTGGCTGCTCACTCTCCCCCTTTATAACATTATAGACATGATCTGAGATGTTCCTGATCCTGGGGAGTCTGGGTCTCTCTGTCACATCCACAATCTCTGCTATCTACTCCTCCAACTATGGAATCTCCTATCACCTCTGTATTCCACCTCTGCCCCCTTCCCTTCTTAGGTATAGAGCCAGAATCAATGCCAGCAAACTAGTTGCTACACCTCCTCCCAGTAGTTCAATCCAGCCCCCCAAAAGTATACCTTATTGAGGGAAGTGGCCTCAGGACCTGTCTATTTTCTTTCCCTCTCCAGACAGTCGCCCATTCACTTGCCTCCTATAACCTAGTGGTGACTACTGTCTATCATCTCCTCAGTTTCCCTTATGAGCTGAAGGTCATCGAGCTGCAGTTCCAGTTTGTTAACACATTCTCTGAGGAGCTGAAGCTCAGAGCACCTGGTGCAGATGTGGTTATCCGGGAGACTGGAAGTTTCACCTAACTATACACTTACAGATGAAGAATGAGCAAGAATAATCTTACTATATACATAGATCGCCCAAGCCTGTTGAACCAAAACAAGAAGTCTCCCCTCTCTAACACTGTCCCACTCACACAATGGCCGTTCTTCTTGTCCTTGCCCTATTTTTATTTGACCTTGTTGATGAATCCTGAACTCTGATTGGGCACTATTAAAGTAAGTTCCAAAAAAGAACTGCTCTGAAGCACTGATACTTAAAGCTCCTTCCTTGACCTGGGTGAAGCCACCTTTATTTTTTACCTCCTAACTCTGATTGGCCGTTGAGTAAAGTTAATGAAGGGGCAATTGATTTTCACACTGGACTGGGCTGTATCCACAGGTTTTTGCAATTTCTTACAGTCTTAGGCAGTGCAGTTGCCATACTGTGATGGATCCAGAAAGATAGATATGGTGTATCCGTAAAAATTGAACCAAAAGTCTTGGTTTTAAGGTAGAGAATGAAAAGGATAGAAGTGATATGAGGATTTAATCCAGGGAGAGGATACACCCTCAGTGGGTAGTGGAGGCAGGGACTCTTACAACTTTTAGAGAGTGGAACATAGAACATCAAGGCATTGACCGTGTGGATAGTCAGAGGCTTTTTCCCAGGGCTGAAATGGCTAGCGTGAGAGGGCATAGTTTTAAGGTGCTTGGAAATAGGTACAGAGGAGATATCAGGGGTAAGTTTTTTATGCAGAGTAGTGAGTGGGTGGAATGGGCTGTCGGCAACGGTGGTGGAGGTGGAAATGATAGGGTCTTTTAAGAGACTCTTGGACAGGTACATGGAGCTTAGAAAAATAGAGGGCTATGGGTAACCCTAGTAATTTCTAAAGTAAGGACATGCTTGGCTCAGCTTTGTGAGCTGAAGGGCCTGTACTGTGCTTTAGGTTGTCTATGTTTCTGTGAACATTAGAATCTAGGACAATACAGCACGGGAACAGGCCTTTTTACCCACAATGTTATTGCAAACTAATTGAATAAGCAATTAATTACCTAATTACCTAATTTTTTTGCTATATTTCCCCTCTCTTTTGCTTTTATGCTGCCTTTGACTTCACTTGTCAGCCACGGTGTGTCATCCTCCCTTTAGAATACTTCTTCCTCTCTGAGTAGTATCTATCCTGTGCCTTCTGCATTGCCCCTAGAAGCTCCAGTCATTGCTGTTCTGCTGATAGTGTCCCTTTCCAGTCAAATCTGGTTCATTGCACAATATCAAATCCTGAATTGCTTTTCCCCTAGTGGTCTCAACCACAAGCTTCTCTAAAAATCCATCTTGTGTGCATTCTACAAATTTCTCTCTTGGGATTCAGCACCAACCCGTTTTTTCCCAGCCGCCTTCATATTGAAATCCCCATGACTATCATAACATGGCATGTTAAAAGGACAGTTTCTATCTCCTGATGAATTTTATATCCCACAACCTGGCTACGGTTCGGAGGCCTGTATCTAATTTCCATCAGGTTCTTTTCACTCTTGCAGTTTCTTAACTCTAACCACAAGGATTCTACATCCTCCAATCCTATGTCACCATTTCCTAAGAATTTGATTTCATTTTTACCAACAGAGTCATCTACCCCTTCTGCCTGTCCTTTCGATACAATGTGAATCCTTGGATGTTAAGCTCCCAACTATGATTGTCTTCCAGCCACAACTCAGTGATGCTCACGTCATATTTGCCAATTTTTAACTGTGCTATATCATTATTTACCTTATTCCATTCACTGCACACAGTCAAAATCAACAGCTTCAGTCCCATATTCATCACTCTTTTTTATTTTGCCCACGTGTTATACTTCAACTCATCCCACCTCCTGCAATTTTGCCCGATCATCTGCCTGTCCTTCCTGACAATGCATCGACTAGTATACCAACAGCCCCATTCTCAGCCCTATCTCTCTGGTTCCCAGCTCCCTGCCAAATCAGTTTAAACTGTCCCCACCAGCTTTAGCAAACCTGCCCACAAGGATATAGATCCCCCTCAGGCTCAGGTGTATCACATCCTTATTGTATAGGAGAAATCCTAATAGTTAAGAAATCAGAAACCTTACCCCCTACACCGCTTCCTCGGCAATTCATTCATCTGTACCATCATCCTATTCTTGCCCTGACTAGTATTCGGTAATAGGAGTAATCCAGAAATTACTATCTTGGAGTTCCTGGTCCTTAGCATTTTCCTATACTTGCTGTGCAGGGCGACTTCCCCGTTTCTACCAGTGCACACCACATCCTTCAGCTGCTCACTCTTCCTCTTGATAATATTCTGCTCATGCCCCGAGACAGCATGGACCATAGCACCTGCGAATCAATGCACCATCCTAACATTTCCTTCACAGCCACAGAATCTGCTCTCCATCCCTCTCACTCTACAGTCTCCTGTCACTATCACTCTGCCTGACTATACCCTTCCCTGCTGAGTCTCAGGGCCAGCCAGAGTGCCACTGGACTGCCTGCCGCAGCTGTGCCCTGAAAGGTCATACCCCAGTACTCACGAGGAAATCTGCAGATGCTGGAAATTCAAGCAACACACACAAAATGCTGGTGGAACACAGCAGGCCAGGAAGCATCTATAAGGAGAAGCACTGTCGACGTTTCGGGCCATCCTGACGAAGGGTCTCGGCCGGATATGGGTACCCTGCACTGACTGATTACTTCCATTACTTTTCCTGGTGCCCATCCATCCACTGTCTGAAGCCTGCACTCTGGGTGTGACCACCTCACTAAAAGTTTCATCTGTGAGATTTTCAGCCTTTGTTGTGTGAAATTCAGTTTGAGGACAGTAGACACTCAACTACCTGTAAGTAAAATAAATTATAAGACAAGACAGACACTAATCATTCAGTCAACCATAAAGTTGCACACAGAAGAAAGCACTTATCTAAAGTGTGCACCTGGCCCTCTCTTCCCGCAACATTTCCACTGTTTACTGTTTCTACAGGACCAGTCATGACCGCGCACCCCCACCAGTCTGTGGTGACCTAGAGACTGAAAAGAGACTTTGTGCTTGATTTTTCTCCATTGGTGCCAAGATTTCATCAGCTAAATGGCAGCTTGTGGAAGTGCTGTAATGTTCCTTAAACAGACTGATCCTGGGCTAGCATGGGAGTGTGGCTCTCAATAAACAGGTCTGATGGACACTTACTGCAACAGTCACCCCTCGAAAGATGTGACACCATGACACTCAGTCCACAGGCTAGTATAATCCCAGTGGATGCTACATACAAAACTTCACACGATGACACCCAGGATTCTCAGCTCACCAGTTGCTACCCTGTGTGCTATAGTAGTCCACCAACCTCCCAGTGCCCCATTTGGCTGATGATTATGTGAATGTTTTATGGCCAACATTTTCAAAGGGGTGCTTTTAACTTCAATTTCCCGCTTAAACTTATTTCAGTATTATTTATTTATTTGATGACACCATGTGGAGTCGGCCTTTCCAGCCCTTTTAACCATGCCACCCAGCAACCCCACGCCCCTATCCAGACCGGGACCACTCTTACTGCCGCAGGGTCCTACCACTCGTCTTATTCTTCTACCACCCCCTGTTCTCCCTGAGACTCCCAACCCTCCCTCCACCCCTCATCTCCCCTCCATTTTCTGATCCCTCATCCTCCCCTCAGCCCGCTCTCCCTGAACATCCCAACCCCCTTCTCCCTCCTGAGACCTCCCACTCTTTACCCTCCTCTGACCCCAGCCTAACCCTTGCCATGTCTTCACCATCCCCTCTGACCTCCCCCTCTCTGAGGCAGAGTGTTCTGTGCTCAGCAAGGGCCTCACGTTTGTCCCCCTCCATCCACACCTCAGTGAGTTCCGTGCCCGGCATGATGCTGAACTCTTCTTCCGTTGCTTATATCTCCGAGCCTACTACTTTAACAAGGATTCCCCTCCCCCTATTGATGACCCCTTCTCCCGTCTTCAACCCTCCTCCTCCTCCTGGACACCTGCACCGGGCCTTCAACCTGCACTCGATCTTTCCATCTCCAACTGTCACTGAGACATCAACCGTCTCAACTTCACCACTCCTCTCTCCTGTTCCAACCTCACTCCCTCCGAACGCACTGCCCTCCACTCTCTCCGCACTAATCCTAACCTCACCATCAAACCTGCAGACAAAGGTGGTGCTGTAGTGGTCGTGCAGACGGACCTCTACCTCATTGAGGCCAAACGGCAGCTCTCTGATACCTCCTCTTACTTACCCCTGGAACAGGACCCAACCAAAAAACATCAAACCATTGTCTCCCGTACCATCACTGCCCTTATCAACTCCGGAGACCTTCCATCCTCAGCCAAAAAACTCATTATTCCCACACCCCGCACTGCTCGGTTTTACCACCTTCCCAAGATCTACAAGCCTGACTATCCCGGTAGACCCATAGTTTCGGCCTGCTCCTGCCCTACCGAACTTGTATCTGCCTACCTGGACTCCATTTTGTTACCCATAGTTCAGTCCCTCCCCACCTACATCTGGGATACATCCCATGCCCTCCACCACTTCAATAACTTCCAGCTCCCAGGTCCCGACCACTTCATTTTCACAGAGCAAACAAGAGGAAATCTGCAGATGCTGGAAATTCAAACAACACACACAAAATGCTGGTGGAACACAGCAGGCCAGGCAGCATCTATAGGAAGAAGCACTGTCGACATTTCGGGCCGAGACCCTTCGTGTTTCACCAGCATTTTGTGTGTTACTTCATTTTCACTATGAATGTCCAATCCTTATAAACTTCCATTCCCAATCAAGAAGGCCTCAAAGCCCTCCGCTACTTCTGGATAATAGACCTCACCAGTTCCCCAACACCACCACACTCCTCAGGTTGGAGGAACTGGTACTCACACTTAATAACTTTTCTTTTGGCTCTTCCCACTTTCTTCAAACCAAGGGTGTAGCTATGGGCACTCGCATGGGCCCTAGCTATGCCTGCCTCTTCGTAGGTTATGTGGAACAGTCTATGCTCAAAATCTATACTGGTACTGCTCCCCAACTTTTCCTTCAATACATTGACGACTACACTGGTGCTGCTTCCTGCACCCATGCTGAGCTCATCAATTTCATCGACTTTGCCTCTAACTTTCACCCAGCCCTCAAATTCACTTGGTCCATCTTGGACACTTCTCCCCCTTTCTCGATCTATCGGTCTCCATCTCTGGAGATAGACTGTCCACTGACATCTTCTATAAACCCACAGACTCCCATAACTACCTTGATTATACCTCTTCCCACCCTGCCAAATGCAAAAATTCTATTCCCTATTCGCAGTTCCTCTGTCTCCGCCGCATCTGCTCTAAGGATGAGGCTTTCGGTTCCAGGACATCCCAAATGTCCTCTTTCTTTAAGAATCGTGGTTTCTCTTCTGCCGTCATCAATGATGCCTTCACCCGCATCTCCTCCATTTCCTGCACTTTGGCCCCCATCCTCCCATCACACAACAGGGACCGTGTCCCCCTTATCCTCACCTATCACCCCACTAGCCTCCGGATCCAGCATATTATCCTCCACAACTTCCGCCAGCTTTAACAGGACCCCACTACTAAGGCCATCTTTCCCTCTGTACCCCTCTCTGCTTTTCGCAGGGATTGTTTCCTCCGCGACTGCCTGGTCCACACGTCCCTCCCCACAGATCTTCCACCTGGCACTTATCCCTGCAAGCGTAAGTGCTACACCTGTCCCTACACCTCCTCTCTTCCTACCATTCAGAGCCCCAAACAGTCCTTCCAGGTGAGGCATCACTTCACTTGTGAGTCTGTTGGGGTCATCTATTACATCTGGTGCTCCTGGTGTGGCCTCCTCTACATCGGCGAGACCCGATGCAGATTGGGGGACCGCTTCATCGAGCACCTACGCTTCATCCGCCACAACAGACAGGATCTCCCAGTTGCCACTCACTTCAACTCTCCTTCACATTCCCATTCGGATATGTCCATACATGGCCTCTTCTACTGCCATGATGAGGCCAAACTTCGGTTGGAGGAACAACATCTCATATACCGTCTGGGTAGTCTCCAGCCACTTGGTATGAACATCAAATTCTCCAACTTCCGGTAATTCCCTCCCTCTCCCTTCCCCATCCCACCTTCACTCTGTCTCCTCTTCTAGCTGCTTATCACCTCTCATGACTCTGCCTTCTTCTACTCCCCATAGTGCTTTCCCCTTAGATTCCTTCTTCACCTCTCCTGCCTATCCCCTCCCTGCTTCCCCTCCACCACCCCTTGATCTTTCCTCTGATTGGTTTTCCACCCTCCCCCCACCTTCTTTATAGGGCCCCTGCCCCCCCTTTAGTCCTGACGAAGGGTCTCGACCCGAAACGTTGACTGCTCCTTTCAACGGATGCTGCCCAACCTGCTGAGTTCATCCAGCTTGTTTGTATGTCTTGATATAATCCCACACCTTGATGCACTCCAACCTAATCACCGACTACTTATTCCCCTTACTCCTGCTGGTGGCCACCCATCTGCTATCTGAAGCCTGCACTCTGGGTGTGAATCCCTTGGTAAATGTTTCACCTATGAGGTTTTTACCTCCTGATGATCCTGAGTACATCCAGCTCCAGTTCCTTGACCTTGTCAGTCAAGAGCTGCAGTTGGATGCACTTCCTGCAGATGTAGTCATCAAGGAGAATGTCAGCTACCCTGAAATTCCACATCTCACAGGAGGAGCATTTCATTGCCTTATCTGCCATCCTGCCTACACTTGTTATACCCTGAAATTTTTAAGCTTAAGTTCTAGCCTGTGCCTGTTCCCCACTGAGCCAAAACCTGGCCGGTCTAACACTCTCCACTCACACAATGGCCACTCCAATAGTGGCTGCTTTGCTTACACCTTGTTTCTTTTCATTAACCCCTGCTGAGTGCTTAAGAGGTTGTTATGACAGCTAGAGTTTAAATTAGCATCTTGGTTAGGATGTACATTGTGGGCAAGGGACCTGTTACTGCTCTGTTCTGTGTTCTATAATGTAGCAACCAGAACTGTACACTATAGTTGAAATACAGCCTAATCAAAGTTTAATACCGCTGCAACATCACTTATCAACTTTCCCTAATCGATGAAAACATGATGACTCTACACTTTCTTTACCACAGTATTAATTATGTTGCCACTTTCAGAGAGCTAAAGAATCATATCCCAAGTGTACTGAGGATTATGCCATTGACTGTGTATTAAATTGGCCTTCCAAATTGCAATACTTGTCTGAACTCAACTCCATTTGCCATTTTTCTGTCCCCAATTATTCTCATCTAAGTTTTTTACATATATCAGAAACAGAGGTCCCAGGATTGATCCCTGCGGAGCATCCAGTCAGAAATCAGCTTTCCACAACTACCCTCTGTCTTTATGGGTCTTTGGCACCAATGTGCCAAATCTTTATGCCTCCCTCGTACCTTAATCATCTAGATCCAAGACCATATTTATGATGAGCATTATTGAAAGCTTTATTAAAATCGATGTATAGGTCCACTACTGTATCTTCATCAATCTTCTTTTCACCTCCTCAAAAACACAATCAAGTTTGTAAGACTTATTTCTCACACAAATCTTTGCTGATAAAGTCTATGCCTTTCCAGATGATAGCAGGTACCAACAATAAGAATCTTCTCCAGTAATTTCTCTACCACTGATGTAAGTTCTTATGTCTTGATTGGACAACTATTGTTGGCATAATCTTAGATGGTGACAAGGAGGTGTACAGGAGTGAGAAAGATTGGCTGGTTGAGTGATGTCACAGCAACAGCCTTACACTCAATATCAGTTAGACCAAGTGATTGATTGTGTAATTCAGAAAGGGCAATAATGAGAAAACACAGCAGATATCATTGAGGGGTCAGTAGTGGAAAGGGGGAGCAGCTTCAATTTTCCAGGTGTCAATAGAGATATCCTGGGCCCAAAAAAGATCTATCCTGGGCCCAACACATTGATACAATTACAAAGAAAGCACACCACTGGCTATATTTCATGAGGAGTTTGAGGAGATTTAGTATATCACCATTGCTCTACAGATGTGGTATATCGACTGATTGGTTGCATCACCATCTAGTATGGAGGTGTCTCATCATGGTTACTAGCCTCCCCATCATTGAAGACATCTTCAAAAGGCAATACCTCAAGCATCCAACATGAAAAACTCTCACCATCCAGGACATGCCATCCAGAATATGAGGAAAATGAAGAGTGGGGGGGGGGGGGGTGGAGGTAAAGATGTATTTGGTGGTACGAGATGGTAGAAGCTGTGGAGAATGATGTGTTGGATACGAAGGCTCATGGGGTGATAGGAGGAGGAACAGCAGCTGAAAACACACACCCAGAGATTTAGGAACAGATTCTCCCCTCTGCTGTCATATTTCTAAATAGTTAATGAACCCATGAACACTACCTCACTATTTTGTGCAACACACACAAAGCATAGGAGGAACTCAGCAAGTTTATACAAATGAACAAGCAATTGACGTTTTAGGCCGAGACCTTTCTTCGGGGCTGGAAAAGAATGTGGAAGGTGCCAGAATAAAATGGTAAGGGAGGAGAAGTAGAACTAGCTAGGTGAAAGGTGAAGCCAAGTGTGTAGGAAAGGTCAAGGGCTGCAGAGGAAGCGGAGAGTGGATCATGGAAGAAAGGGAAGAAGGAGGGGTGGTAATTGGCAGGCGAGGAGAAGAGATAAGAGGCCAGAGTGGGGAATAGAAGAGGGAAGGGGTAGGAAAACAAATTATAGGAAGGAAAAATCGATGTTCATGCCATCAGGTTTGAGGCTAACCAGATGGAATATGAGGTTTTGCTCCTCCTTCCTGAGATTGGCCTGATTATGGCAAAAGTGGAAGCCAAGGACCAACATGTCAGAACAGGAATGGGGATAGGAATTGAAGTGGCTGGCCACCAGGAAATTTCACCTTTGTCAGATGGAGTGGAGGTGCTCGACAAAGTGTTCCCTCAATTTACGCCAGGTGTCACTAATAGAGAGGAGGCCACATTAGCAGCACTGGATGCAATAGATGGCCCCACCAGGTTCTCAGGTGAAGGACTGTTTGGGGCTCTGAATGGAGAAAGTGAATGGGTAGGTGGAGCATTTCTGTCGCCTGCAGGGATACGTACCAGGAGGGACATTAGTGGCGAGGGACAAATGGACAAGGAAATCATGGAGTTTGTGATTTCTGCAGAAAATGGAGAATGGATATTGGCGGGGGGAGGGTGGAGGTAAAGATGTGATTGGTGGTAGAATCCTGTTGATAATGGCAGAAAGATGGGATGAGCAACCGGGAAATGGAGGATATACAGGTGAGGCCAGCATTAATGGCGTAGGAAGGGAAACCCCGTACTTTGAAAAAGGAGGACATCTCTGATGTCCTGGAAAGGAAAGCCTCACCCTGGACTTTGACAACTATTTTGTTCTCTTACTATCTTCTTTCTTACTATTTCTTCTCGCACTATT
Organism: Hemitrygon akajei; assembly: GCF_048418815.1. Lineage (NCBI taxonomy): Eukaryota > Metazoa > Chordata > Chondrichthyes > Myliobatiformes > Dasyatidae > Hemitrygon > Hemitrygon akajei. The sequence continues at coordinate 97,066,568 of NC_133133.1, read as the reverse complement.
TTGTTCTCTTTTTACACTATTTACTCTTTATTCTTATTGTAATTTATAGTAATTTTAATTTGTTGTCCTGTACTTCTGCTACCAAACAACTTTCACAACATTGTCACATCAGTGATAATAAGCCTGATACTGATTCACCATTTTGTGATATATACTTCCCTGTTATCTAACCGCTGATATCCTTTGACATTCAGTGTTCCCTGTACTCATACCCGTTACAGGAACATGATAATCCTCAACTTTTGCTGTTGCTCCTTTGAGTACTTTCAATTTGACTGCAGATGTAGATCTTTATTCCTGTCATACCAAACTAATTATTTGTTGACACTTAAATACGTTTGAAGTTCCATTTTGTTTCTTACTCAAAATGGTGGAGGAATTCAGCTGGCCAGGCAGCATCTTAAAGCAAGCAATAGCAAAGCCCCTAGTAAAGACTATGATCTGCAGTCCAACAAAAACTAACCATTCACCCGAATAGTTGACATACCACAGGCTCTTTCTCCTGAATAAAGGGAAAAAGAGGAGTCTGTTTTCACAGCAAGAGGGGGAACATAATGTGGTGAACTACATATACCTGTCTGGACATGCCACTCTGCTGACTGCTCCTGTGGCTCCTCCCACAGACCCCTGTAAAAAGGCACTGTTCCCCCCCCCGCCCTCAGTCTCCAGGATGTTGTGTGGTCATTTCTTGCAGCTAATAAAAGCCTATCGTTCGCCTCCCGTCTCCGAGAGTTATTGATGGTGCATCAATTTTATTAGCTGCAATTTTAAAACATGGTGAGCATTTTACGACCAGATAAATTGGACATTGATCCTCAAGCTCCCGAAGCAGCTATTGCCTTTGAACTCTGGCTTGCATGCTTGCAATCGTACCTGGAAGAGATTCCCGTGACTGAGCCTGCTATCATGCACAGAGTCCTCCTCTCCAGGGTCAGTCCGCGAGTGTACTCCCTCATCAGAGACCTGCCGACCTACCAAGGGGCACTCGACGCCCTCAAAAGACAGTACCTGCGGCCGGTGAACACCGTCTACGCAAGAGATCGCTTAGCGACACAACGGCAGCGGGCTGGAGAGTCGAGTGCTGATTTTGTCCGGGCCCTACAGACACTCGTGCGGGCCTGCGACTGCAGGGAACTGACGGCGGAACAGCATGTGGAGCTCCTGGTAAGAGACGCCTTCGTTACGGGGATCAGGTCAGTGTACGTGCGCCAGCGGCTGCTGGAAAACGCCGATCTTACCTTACAGTCGGCGATTGAGCTGGCCGACACACTGCTCTGCACAACGCTGACCCTGTCCAGCCGCGTGATCTCCTGCCGGCCCCGAGGACGCTGCAGACCCCGCCACCCGCTGGCGAATTGACCACAGCTGCTGCCACTCGCAAGTCCGTGAACTCCCCGCAACCCTCCGGCGAATCGACCACAGCTGCTGCCAGTCACAAGTCCGCGCAGTGTTACTTCTGCAGACTCGAAAAGCACCCCCGAAATCACTGCCCGGCCCGAGAAGCTACCTGCTCCAGCTACGGAAAGAAGGGCCACTTCGCCAAGGTCTGTAAGTCTCAACCACGAGTGGGGTCGAGCAGCGCCACGTGTGAGGCATGGGGGCCGCCATCTTGGTCGCCGCCATCTTGCCTGCCCACCTCGTGCGAGGCATGGGGGCGGCCATCTTTGTCGGCGCCACCTTGCCCCGCCTCCGACCCACGGGTGCTTACTGGACACCAAAACGGCGGTTTAACTCTGGCCTCCGTAACCCTCGACCAAAGCGCTCCACACCAGCTTGCAAGGTCAATGATGGACATCCTGGTGGAGGAGCACAGGACTAGCTGCCTGTTTGACACGGGCAGCACTGAGAGTTTTATTCACCTGGACACGGTGCAATGCTGCGGACTCGTGACACAGCCGGTAAGCCAGAGGGTCACCATGGCTTCTGGATCGCATTCCACAGACATCCGGGGTGGGTTGTGTAGCGATATTGGTGGTGCAGGGCACAGAATATCGGGACTTAGTGTTACTGGTCATGCCTCAACTGTGTGCCCCTGTGCTATTGGGGCTCGACTTCCAGAGCCACCTGAAAAGTGTGACAACGGACCCCTCCCACCAATCACTGTCAGAAATCCTCAGTTTTGTGGGGTTTCGTCATATACCCCGCTACTGACCACACACACACACCGACCCGCACATCTAACCCAGCACCATGCCAACAGCCGCGCTACTGACACTACTTGCAGCCTCTCCACCCTCAAGATCCCTCCCCCACCGCTGTTCGCCAACCTGACCCCCGACTGTAAACCTGTGGCAACTAAAAGCAGGAGGTACAGCGCGGGGGACAGGGCCTTCATTCAGTCGGAAGTGCAGAGGCTGCTCAGGGAGGGGATCATTGAGCCAAGCACAAGTCCTTGGATGGCCCAGGTGGTCATTGTTTGGACAGAGCAGAAAAATAGGATGGTCGTGGACTATAGCCAGACCATCAATAGGTTCACGCAGCTTGACGCGTACCCCCTACCCCGCATCGCGGATATGGTCAATCAGATAGCTCAGTACAAGGTGTACTCGACCATAGATCTGAAATCCGCTTACCATCAGCTCCCCATCCGCCCGGAGGACTGCCCCTACACCGCCTTCGAGGCGGGCGGCAGGCTCTATCACTTCCTGTGCGCCCCCTTCGGTGTCACGAATGGTGTCTCTGTCTTCCAGAGGGAAATGGACCGGATGGTGGACCAGTGCCATGTTCCCATATCTGGATAACATCACCATCTGCGGTCACGACTGGCAGGATCACGACACTAACCTCCAACAATTTTTCCAAGTGGCCAAAGCTCTGAACCTCACCTATAACAGGGACAAGTGTGTGTTTGGAACCACCCGACTTGCTCTTCTTGGGTATGTCGTGGTGAACGGGGTCATTGGCCCTGACCCCGACCGTATGCGCCCCCTGTTGGAACACCCTCTTCCCACCACTCTCAGAGCCCTCAAAAGGTGCCTGGGCTTCTTTTCCTATTATGCCCAATGGGTCCCTCACTACGCAGACAAGGCCCGCCCCCTGGTCAAGTCCACTGCATTTCCCCTCTCAGCCGAGGCTGCGCGGCCTTCAGCCGCATTAAAGGGGACATTGCCAAAGCAACGATGCATGCGGTGGACGAGACCATTCCCTTCCAAGTAGAGAGTGACGCCTCCGACTTCGCGCTGGCTGCTACCCTCAATCAGGCAGGAAGGCCAATAGCATTCTTCTCTCGTACCCTTCAGGGCCCTGAAATTCAGCACTCCGCGGTGGAGAAAGAAGCCCAGGCCATGGTAGAAGCGATTAGGCACTGGAGGCACTATCTCACCGGCAAAAGGTTCACCTTGCTGACCGACCGACCATTAAGTTGTGTTCATGTTCAGCAACCAACAGCGGGGCAAAATCAAAAATGATAAAATTTTGCGGTGGAGAATGGAACTCTCCACCTACAACTATGATATCCTGTACCGGCCTGGAAGGCTCAATGAGCCCCCTGATGCCCTATCCTGGGAAGCGTGTGCCAGCGCGCAGCTTGACCGGCTATACGCCCTCCATGCAGATCTTTGCCACCTGGGGGTCACCCGATTTTACCATTTCGTGAAAGCCCGGAAACTGCCTTACTTCCTTGAGGAAATCAGGACGATGACCAGGGATTGCCAAGTCTGCGCTGAGTGCAAACCGCACTTCTACCGTCCTGACAAGGCGCAACTTATCAAGGCCACCCGCCCCTTTGAGTGACTGAGTATCGACTTTAAGGGCTCCCTTCCCTCCACCGACTGCAATGTCTACTTTCTCAACATAATCGACGAGTACTCGCGGTTCCCCTTTGCCATCCCCTGCCCCGATATCTCTGCCACTTCCATCATAAAAGCCCTGCGCCAGCTCTTCACTCTGTTCCGATATCCCTGCTATATCCACAGTGATAGAGGGTCCTTGTTTATGAGTGACGAGCCGCGCCAGTACCTGCTGGCTAGGGGTATTGCTACTAGTAGGACCACGAGCTATAATCCCCGGGGGAATGGACAGGTGGAGAGGGAGAATGCCACTGTGTGGAAGGCCACACTCTTAGTCCTTAAGTCAAAGGGGTTGCCGGTCTCTCGCTGGCAGGAGGCCCTCCCCGAGGCGCTCCATTCCATCCGCTCCCTGTTATACACGTCCACCAATGTCACCCCTCATGGGCGACTCTTTTCTTTTCCCAGGAAGTCTGCTACTGGGACCACCCTATCGGTTTGGCTGACGTCCCTGGGGCCAGTGCTGCTCCGGAAACATGTGAGGAGCAATAAATACTCCCCGATGGTTGAGAGGGTTCACCTACTTCATGCGAACCCCCAGTATGCCTACGTGGTCTTACCTGATGGGTGGGAGGTCGCGGACGGAGACCGTGTCCTCCTGCCCATCAGGTAAGACCACGTAGGCATACTGGGGGTTCGCATGAAGTAGGTGAACCCTAGGTGGCGCCCGCAGGAGCACCAGACCCCTACCCCGAACACTCCACGGTGACTATGAACCCCGTACCCACCGAGGTGTATACCCACGAGACACCGCGCACACCAAGCCCTACACAGACTCCTCACGACACTCCCATACCGGGCACCTCGCACACACATGAGGGATCACTGACGCCTAACGGGCTAACACATCAAGTCAGGCCGGAGCCAGCACAACCACCGTCACCGGTGCAATCACCACCGGTGCTACGTAGATCACAGCGACAGATTCGACCGCCTGATAGACTTAACCTGTAAATATACTTGTAAGAAACTTTGCCCCATGGGGACTCTCTTTTAAAACAAAGGAGGGGGGGTGAATGTGGTGAACTACATATACCTGTCTGGATACGCCCCTCTGCTGACTGCTCCTGTGACTCCACCCACAGACCCCTGTATAAAGGCGGTTGGAGGCACTGCTCCCCCCCCTCAGTCTCCAGGATGTTGCGTGGTCGTTTCTTGCAGCTAATAAAAGCCTATCGTTCGCCTCCCATCTCCGAGAGTTATTGATGGTGCATCACATAATAAAACGGTAAGAGAGAGGGACGGGAAAGGGGAGAGGGTGGGAAAGAGGGGAGGGGGAGAGAGGGAGAGGGTGAGAGATAGAGGGGAGGGAGAGGGGTATTTGTCAAGTTCAGAGCTCCCGACAGCTGATCTGCTGTTCCCAATGTTCCGTTTTCTTCCGTGATGCTTCCGCCAGTGGCACTTGCATAGAATCAGCCCATCCACAGGGCTGCGAACCCATGAAGTTACTCTTGTTTTCTAGGCCATATCCTTGGGATTTAAAAAGCGGCCGGTCGTGAGCCCCCAGGAGCAGGTCCCGTTACCGCAAGAGCCAAAGTCTAAGTGTAACCCTAGGTCAGGGTCTCTGACAGAACCCCATCCACCCTGAAAAGGAAAAAGAGAGACGTCAAAGGTCGAAATTAAGCTATTTCCACAGATGAACTTGAAGGAGTTGCCACTGAGTGCCATAGTAACTCCTGCCATTCTCCATGTGCTTGTTCATAGGCCTCTTAAGTGTCATTGTATCTGCCTCCACTAACCTCTTCTGGCCTACCCCCAGAGAGTGCAGAACACCCTCTGTACTGGGGAGTGTGTGTCTTTCTGGAGTATATACACCTCCCTAGAATGTAAACTCAACTCGCCTTGTAAATCTTTTTAAACTTTGCCCATCCCATCTTAAAGCTACACCCTCCAGAATTTTATCTTTCTGGAGGGAAAAATCTATGCCTCCCACAGTTTTATAAACCTTTATCAGATCTCCTCTCACCCTCTGATGCACCAAAGAAAATGATACAAAATTGTCCAAATTTTCCTTCTCTATCCAGACCATATTCTGATGAATCAGAATCAGAATGAGGTTTATTATCACCAGCATGTGACAGGAAATTTGTTAATTTAGTAGCAGCAGTTCAATGCAATACATAATCTAGCAGACAGCGAACAAATAATAATAAATAAAATAAAACATAATAATAAATAAACAAGTAAATCAATTACATATATTGAATAGATTATTGAAAATGTGCAAAAACAGAAATACTGTATATTTTAAAAAGTGAGGTAGTGTCTAAAGCTTCAATGTCCATTTAGGAATCAGATGGCAGAGGGGAAGAAGCTGTTCCTGAATCACTGAGTGTATGCCTTCAGGCTTCTGTACCTCCTACCTGATGGTAACAGTGAGAAAAGGGCATGCCCTGGGTGCTGGAGGTCTTTAATAATGGACACTGCCTTTCTGAGACACCACTTCCTAAAGATGTCCTGGGTACTTTGTAGGCTAGTGCCCAAGATGGAGCCGACTAGATGTAGAACCTTCTGCAGCTTCTTTCAGTCCAGTGCAGTAGCCCTCTTCATACCAGACAGTGATGCAGCCTGTCAGAATGCTCTCCACGGTACAACTATAGAAGTTTTTGAGCATATTTGTTGACATGCCAAATCGCTTCAAACAGTGACAATTCATATTGCTGTTACTGAATCACAAACAAGAGAAAATCTACAAATGCTGGAAATGCTGGAAATCTACAAAATGTTGGAGGAACTCAGCAGAACAGGCAGCATCTATGGAAATGAGTAAACTCTCACAGATTTGGGAAAAGCCCCTTTATCAGAACCGAATGGAGTCCTGATAAAGGGTCTCAGCCTAAAATGTCAACTTTTTACTCTTTTCCATAGAGCTGCCTGGCCTGCTGAGTTCCTCCAGCAATTGCTGTTACTGAATATGGAAACACTTATTACAACTCAATAATTAGAAAATAAAACTTGACCTGGTTTTCCATTCATTGGACTTTGCAAACAAGAATATCTCAATTATTGATTATGTTAATATTGCACTTATTGAAAGGCCTAGACAAAATGGATGTGGAGAGGGTATTTCCTATAGTGGGACAGTTTAGGACCAGAGGGCACAGACTCAGACTAGAAGGATGTCCCTTTAGACAGTGATGAAGAGGAATTTCTTTAGCCAGAGGGTTGTGAACCTGTACAATTAATTGCCACAGGTGGCTGTGGAGGCCTGTCATTAAGTCTATCTAAAATGGAGGTTGATGGGTTCTTGATGAGTAAGGATGTCAAAGGATATTTCTTTATGTTCTATTTATTTAGTGATACAGCCTGGAGTAGGCCCTTCCGGCCCTACTGCCCCAGCAACACCACAACTCTGATTAACCCTAACCTAATCACTGGATAATTTACAATGACCAATTAGCCTATCTAGTCTGCCTTTGGAGGAAACCAGAATACCCAGGTAAGCCCGTGCATTCCATGGGGACAACATACAGACACTCCTTGCAGAACTGTGCCCGAATTGAACTCTGGATGCTGGAACACCCTGAGCTGTAGTGGTGCTGTGCTAACTGCTATGTTACTGTGGTGTTATGGGGGACAGGCAGAAGAATGAGGTTGAGGGGGATAATAAATCATGGCAGATTAGATTCGATGGGCTGAATTGCCTAATCCTCCTCCTATGTCTAATTGTCTGACCACCCATTTATAGTATCCACCTATTTTATTCTCCTCACATTCTCATCGTGTCCGTGGATTCCACCATTCATCTAAACAATAGGGACAATTTATAGCAGTCAGCTAACCCACCAACCTGTACGTCTTTGGGATTTGGGAGAAAACTGCAGCACCTGGAGAAATTGCAGACAATTTCCAAACTCCATGCAAACACCCAGCACCAGAGGTCAAAATTGATCCTGGCTCAATGATGCTGCGAGGCAGTGGCTGTGCCAGAATAAGCAGAGATGGAATAGGGTAAAGATAGGAGGAAACAAGTTTTAATAAACACGAGGAAATCTGCAGATGCTGGAAATTCAAACAACACACACAAAATGCTGATGGAACACAGCAGGCCAGGCAGCATCTATAGGGAGAAGCACTGTCGACGTTTCGGGCTGAGACCCTTCGTCCTGACAAAGTTAGTCCTGATGAAGTGATGAATTAGTCCTGACGAAGGGGTCTCGGCCCGAAACGTCGACAGTGCTTCTCCCTGTAGATGCTGCCTGGCCTACTGTGTTCCACCAGCATTTTGTGTGTGTTGTAGGAAACAAGTTTCGTCAGAAAAGAGGAGGCTGAAATAATGTATCTACCTATTTGTGGATCTTGTGGGTGGAAATGGTCTTTGTGGGTTTGGCGAACAGTGGGTTTCGAGACTGTGGAGCACTGATCTCCTGAAGAGGTCAGATACTCTCCAGGAGGCAATAGCCTGATATCTGGTGGAATTATGAGATACCTGAGGTACAAGGCCTATGGTTTCCCAAGTGACATCAGCTGGACATGCCTTTGTCCTGAGTGAAGCACTGCAATATCTGAGAAGGGTGTGCAAGTATGTACGAAACAAGCCAAGTCAATGGGAAGCAATAAATAGTTCTGGAAAATATAAGAGGACAGGAAGAGGGGTTAGGAGTTCCAGAGAGAGTGGCAAGTATTCATAGTCATGGGGGGCTGGAAACCTATTGAGATAATGATGCAGGGGGATGAAGCCAGGACTGATCACTTAGTTTCAGAAGGATTGAGTGAAAATGAGGCAAGGGTGAAAACTGGAGGGAAAGATGGAATCAAAAGAAAATGGAGTGGGAACAGGGGTCTGGATAGGTATACTGTACTTAGAAATCAAGACTAATTGAAGTTTGAGTCAGAAAAAAAAAGCAGAGTGCCTTTTGCAAAAGAGCAAAAAGTAAATTCCAGACCAGGACAGCTTTGAGGTAGATTGTGGTGGTGCTGTTGGCGAGAGGCCAAGTGTGGGCACATGGTAATCTAAGTGTGGATTTCAGGATGTGATGCGAGGAGTGATTGGAGAGACACTGGGTAGTTTGAGCAGAGCTGTGGAGGGCAGGATGTTTGTTGGAACAAATTGGAATTGGAAACATTTATTGAGGAAGAAGGTGCAATGATAGTCAGTGGAACTTCATGTGTAATTCAGCAACATCGCCAATATCTACCAAGCAGCTCATATTGCAGACATCCGATTCAATGACCTTGATGTCTCTGTTACTTTGTTAAGATAATATTTACAATTTGTCTATGTAATTGTTAAGCGAATTCATTAAAAGCAGTCACTAAATCACATATCAAATGATGCATTTGGAAAAAAGCATCATGGAGATGTTGACTGGCTGGCTTATCTGTCTCTAAGGAAGCAGCAGAGAAGTGGTCAAACCAGACAAATCCAAAAGGAAATAACAGGTTTTTTTTCTCATTAAGGATTTATTTTTATATGCAATGAAATATGATGCTTTGAGCTATGATATCTGAAATGGCTCAGTCTCACAATTAACCTACATGATAAACTTTGGTTTGTATATTTTAACTATATCACCAGAAGTAATAGTACCTGTTGTAAGCAAGTTAATATGCAGCTGGGTAGTACTTTTAGTGTACACTTGCAGCCTGTGTCTCTACCTCAATGCTTTTGAGTTTGACTGATTACATTTGCTACAAAGTCAACACCACCTTACTTTATTTCTGGCAAAGCTAGATTTTACTTCATAAACACAATGTTTCATTGAGTTGCCTGCAGTTTCTTATTATTTATACCTTGATTCCTCTGCATTTTCAAAGGGAAAAATAAATCAAGTTGTTCACAATATAACGACAATAACGCATTTTGTAGTATTTTCCGTACATTTATCCCAGACAATATTGTCTTGTGAATAATCCCTTTTTATTGCAGATTAATGACGTCAATTGTGATGTTTTATTACCGAAATTCAATCCCTAGTTTGAACAGTGCAGATATATCTTAAGTTACAGCAGGTGCACTGTGACTATGCCATAAAAAATGGATTATAGCTAACAAGGTGACTAAAATCACATTCGTAAAGGTCTTGAGGACTTTAATCAATAAATTGTCCATATATAGAAAGCACACTCTGCCCTGTTAGTCACAACCCTAAATAACAGAGAGTTGTGCTGAAATGAAACTCACTATTCTAAGTAGCACTCCCAATTTCTGTAATAAGTAGAGCTCTTTTAACCATTTTTCCTATAATTTCAACCCAGGTTTACACTGTATTGAAATAAAATTCACAAATGGTCTAAGAGGAAAAGTGTTCCATTATTCACATAAAAAGAAAATCCACTAATATGATTGAATACACAGAAGAATAAAGCAGCTAGAACCAATAGCTGCAGTTTTTGAAATTGCTGTTTGTAATAAATTATCATAAATCATATAAAGCCGAGATGCGGAGAAACTACTTTAGCCAGAGGGTGGTAAATCTGTGGAATTTGTTGCCACGGGTGGCAGTGGAGGCCAAGTCATTGGGTGCATTTAAGGCAGAGATAGATAGGTTTTTGATTAAGCCAGGTCATCAAAGGGTATAGGGAGAAGACAGGGGAGTGGGGATGACTGGTAAAATTGGATCAGCCCATGGTTGAATGGCAGAGCAGACTCAATGGGCCGAATGGCCTACTTCTGCTGCTATATCTTATGGTCTTATGCTACAGTGAGGCTATATGTGGATATCTTCTTGTAATTCTCTGGGAATCGGGGTGGAGGTGGGATCCTTTTGAAATGTTGATTCGTGCAAAATCCAAAACATTTCTTATTTTCTAACTATGTAGGAGACAACATTTGGCCTCTAAGGTCTATGCTCACTCTCAGAGCATTTCCATCAGTCTCATTTCCCACCTATCCCCTGACCACCTATCCTTTCACATGCCAACAACTTCCCTCCTTTGAGGCCTTCCTCCACGAAAGAGCCATTTACAGCGGCCAGTGAATCCTCTGGCACACTGTTGGGATGTGAGAGGAAAACAGAGCACTCAGGGAAAACATACACGGACACAGGACAGATATGCAAACAGCACTCGAGGCGAAGAAGTGAAGAATTGTGGGAGAGTCGCTAAAGACTATGCCACTGTGCTCCCTTATATCATCTTGATCTAACTCTGAGCAAGCCATTTCCCTTTGTGTGCCAACAAAATTTCCCCTAAAGTGCATCAAGACTATTAGCTTCAAACAGTCATAGACTCACAACATGGATACAAGGCCAGTGTTCCCAACCATGAAGCATCCATTTTCTCTCAATCTATGGTCGTCTCCTTTTTATTCTCCTCACATAGTCATCAACTTTCCCAGCTTCAACCACTCATCTATGAACTAGCGACAATCAGCTGCAGCCATTTAACCAGGTCACCCAATCACAAATCTGCAGATGCTGGAAATCCAAGCAACACACATTCACAATGCTGGAGGAACTCAGTGGCCAGCCAGCATCTGTGGAAAAGGGGTTCGGCCCAAAACGTCAACCGTACTTTTTTTCCACAGATGCTGCCTGGCCTGCTGAGTTCCCCCTGCATTTTGTGCGTGTCACCTGGTAACCCACAAGGCTTTGACATGTGGGAGGAACCCAGAGGAAAGCCCTGCAGTCTCAGGGAGAATCTGCAAACTCCATATAGACAAGAACAAAGGTTAGGATAGAACCCGAATCACTGGAGCTTTATGAGGAATGTCACTGTCACCCAGGTAACCACTCCCTGATGCGGCATTCTGTATTTTTTCTGCTCTCTGTATACATTATCTATCAAAATTATTAACAATTATCCTTTGTGTCACTGGCTGCATCCCCACTGATGTTAATCCAGCCCCCTTATACTGTCCCTCAGTGACCGCTCTCCCCCAGCATCCTGCGTCACTGACTGTATCCCGACTGACATTAATCCAGCCCCCTCACACTGTCCCTCAGTAACCCCTCTCCCCCAGCATCCTGCGTCACTGACTGTATCCCCACTGACATTGATCCAGGGATATCTTGGATCAAGTCCTCAGCATTCTTAAGTGGGAGGGTGAACAGCCAGAAGTCATTCTCTATATAGATACCAATGACATGGGTAGGGTGAGTGACAAAGTTCTGCATCAGGTGTTCAGGGAGGTAGGTGTTAAGTTAAAGGGCAGGATCTCCAGGGTTGTGATTTCAGGATTGCTACCAGGGCCATGTGTTAGGGAGGCCAGAACTAGGTAGATTATACAGTTCAACACATAGCTAAGGAGTTGGTGTAGGATGCAGGGCGTAAGTTTTTTGGATCATTGGGCTCTCTTCCAGGGAATGTGGGACCTGTACAGAAGGGACAGTTTGCACCTGAACTGGAGGGGGTCTAATATCCTAGCTATCCTAACAACACTCCTCCCTACTTAGCTATAAACTCCAACTCAATATAGAATGCATCTCAACTATATACACACTATATTATATAATACAACTACTATATTGACAACATGGTAAATTTTAACAACAACGCACACAAAATGCTGGTAGAACACAGCAGGCTAGGCAACATCTATAGGGAGAAGCAATGTCGACGTTTTGGACGGAGACCCTTCCTCAGGACTAACCGAAAGGAAAGATACTAAGAGATTTGAAAGTAGTGGGGACAGGGGGAAATGCAAAATGATAGAAGAAGACCGGAGGGGGTGGGATGAAGCTAAGAGCTGGAAAGGTGATTGGCGAAAGTGATACAGAGCTGGAGAAGGGAAAGGATCATGGGACAGGAGGCCTCAGGAGAAAGAAAGGAGGGGGGGGAGCACCAGAGGGAGATGGAGAACAGGCAAACAACTAAATATGTCAGGGATGGGGTCAGAAGGGGAGGAGGGGCATTAACGGAAGTTAGAGAAGTCAGTGTTCATGCCATCAGGTTGGAGGCTACCCAGCCAGTATATAAGGTGTTGTTCCTCCAACCTGAGTGTGCTTTCATTTTGACAATAGAGGAGGCCATGGATAGGCATATCAGAATGGGAATGGGACATGGAATTAAAATGTGTGGCCACTGGGAGATCCTGCTTTTTCTGGCGGACTGAGCATAGGTGTTCCACGAAACTGTCTCCCAGTCTGCGTCGGGTCTCGCCAATATATAAAAGGCTACACCGGGAGCACCGGACGCAGTATACCACACCAGCCGACTCACAGGTGAAGTGTCGCCTCACCTGGAAGGACTGTCTGGGGCCCTGAATGGTGGTGAGGGAGGAAGTGTAAGGGCAGGTGTAGCACTTGTTCCGTTTACAAGGATAAGTGCCAGGAGGGAGATCGGTGGGAAGGGATAGGGGGGACGAGTAGACAAGGGAGTCGCGTAGGGAGCGATCCCTGTGAAAAGCAGAAAGGGGGGGGGAGGGAAAAATGTGTTTGGTAGTGGGATCCCGTTGGAGGTGGCGGAAGTTACGGAGAATTATATGTTGGACCTAGAGGCTGGTGGGGTGGTAGGTAAGGACAAGGGGAACCCTATCCCAAGTGGGGTGGCGGGTGGATGGGGTGAAGGCAGATGTGCGGGAAATGGGAGAGATGCGTTTGAGAGCAGAGTTGATGGTGGACGAAGGGAAGCCCCTTTGCTTAAAAAAGGAAGACATTTCCTTCGTCCTGGAAAGAAAAGCCTCATCCTGAGAGCAGATGCGGCAGAGACGGAGGAATTGTGAGAAGGGGATAGCTTTTTTGCAAGAGACAGGGTGGGAAGAGGAATAGTCCAGGTAGCTGTGAGAGTCTGTAGGTTTATAGTAGATCTCAGTAGATAGGCCGTCTCCAGAGATGGAGACAGAAAGATCAAGAAAGGGGAGGGAGGTGTCAGAAATGGACCAGATAAATTTTAAGGCAGGGTGAAAGTTGGAGGCAAAGTTAATGAAGTCAACGAGCTCAGCACATGTGCAAGAGGCAGCGCCAATGCAGTCATCGATGTAGTGAAGGAAAAGAGGGGGATGGATACCCGTATAGCCTTGGAACATGGACTGTTCCACAAAGCCAACAAAAAGGCAGGTATAACTGGGACCCATATGGGTGCCCATGGCTACACCCTTGGTTTGGAGGAAGTGGGAAGAGCCAAAGGAGAAATTATTGAGAATAAGAACTAATTCCACTAGACGGAGGAGAGTGGTGGTAGAGGGGATTTGGTTAAGTCTGGAATCCAAAAAAAAACGAAGATCTTCGAGACCATCTCGGTGGGGGATGGAGGTATATAAGGACTGGACATCCATGGTGAAAATAAGACGGAGGGGGCCAGGGAACTTAAGATCATTGAAAAAATACAAAGCATGAGAAGTGTCACGAACATAGGTGGGAAGAGATTGAACAAAGGGGGATAAGACAGTGTCAAGGTATGCAGAAATGAGTTCAGTGGGGCAGGAGCAAGCTGAGACAATGGGTCTACCTGGACAGGCAGGTTTGTGGATCTTGGGTAGGAGGTAGAAATGGGAAGTGTGGGGTGTGGGAACTATGAGGTTCGTGGCAGTGGATGGGAGATCCCCAGAGCTAATAAGGTTGGTGATGGAGTCTGTAGGTTTATAGTAGATATCAGTAGATAGGCCATCTCCAGAGATGGAGACAGAAAGATCAAGAAAGGGTATTCCCTTCGTCCACCATCAACTCTGCTCTCAAATGCATCTCTCCCATTTCCCACATATCTGCCCTCACTCCAACCACCCGCCACCCCACTTGGGATAGGGTTCCCCTTGTCCTTACCTACCACCCCACCAGCCTCCAAGTCCAACATATAATTCTCCATAACTTCTGCCACCTCCAACGGGATCCCACTACCAAACACATTTTTCCCTCCTCCCCCTTTCTGCTTTTCACAGGGATCGCTCCCTACGTGACTCCCTTGTCCACTCGTCCCCCCCATCCCTTCCCACCGATCTCCCTCCTGGCACTTATCCTTGTAAACGGAACAAGTGCTACACCTGCCTTTACACTTCCTCCCTCACCACCATTCAGGGCCCCAGACAGTCCTTCCAGGTGAGGCGACACTTCACCTGTGAGTCGGCTGGTGCGGTATACTGTGTCCGGTGCTCCCGGTGTGGCCTTTTATATATTGGTGAGACCCGACGCAGACTGGGAGACCGTTTCGTGGAACACCTACGCTCGGTCCGCCAGAAAAAGCAGGATCTCCCAGTGGCCACACATTTTAATTCCATGTCCCATTCCCATTCTGATATGTCTATCCATGGCCTCCTCTATTGTCAAAATGAATCCAAACTCAGGTTGGAGGAACAACACCTTATATACCGGCTGGGTAGCCTCCAACCTGATGGCATGAACATTGACTTCTCTAACTTCCGTTAATGCCCCTCCTCCCCTTCTGACCCCATCCCTGACATATTTAGTTGTTTGCCTGTTCTCCATCTCCCTCTGGTGCTCCCCCCCCCTCCTTTCTTTCTCCTGAGGCCTCCCGTCCCATGATCCTTTCCCTTCTCCAGCTCTGTATAACTTTCATCAATCACCTTTCCAGCTCTTAGCTTCATCCCACCCCCTCCGGTCTACTCCTATCATTTCGCATTTCCCCCTCCCCCCACTACTTTCAAATCTCTTACTATCTTTCCTTTCGGTTAGTCCTGACAAAGGGTCTCGGCCCAAAATGTCAACATCGCTTCTCCCTATAGATGCTGCCTAGCCTGCTGTGTTCTACCGGCATTTTGTGTGTGTTGTTGTTTGAATTTCCAGCATCTGCAGATTTCCTCGTGTTTGCTTAGTAAATTTTAAATTGTCCCATTCAGAATTAAAGACTTAATCACTTTAGAGGCTTTCATACTTTTGTGGGATAATGTCTTTCCTGACAAGAGGGATCACTTTGCTTGACAGGTGAGACTTATAGCTGTGAAACAATCTCAGGCTCTGGACCTTCTCTGTGGTGGTAGTAGGAGTTGACTCTGAGACTGCAGGAAGTGGTTCTGAGAACAGTAGCCACCTGTCCTCTTCCTTTTCTCTCTCTGTATCTACTTTGATCTCTTTCTTTTTCTTTCTTGTGTTTCTCTACTCTTTCACACAATTCCTTTCCTTCTTCACATTCCTAGTTTCTGCATCTTGATCTTGGGAAGCACTATTTAGTTCACTGGAATATTCTCTTATTAATCTTTCTATTGCTCCCTCTATGATCCGATCTCTCCTCTTGTTTTCCTCATCCATAACATCATCTGACGAATCCTCTGTTTTCATATTTCCACTGACTCCTTTCTTTTTGTCTTACCATTCATTCAGTTGGGCTTTGGTCTTTGCATCTACTTTTACAAACAGCTTTTTGTCTGCCACTTGAAGGTCATGCAATAATCTTAATGCACACAGAGTAGATTCTGGTTCTTTATACTCACAAAAGCCTGAAGCTTGCAACTTTCCTGAAGCTCCCTGAACTCTGTTGCAGCTTAAAACCAAGCCACATTTCACAAATAACAGCTATTAACATATTGGATATATTGCCTACAAAAACTGGTGTAGACCAACCACTACCTTTGTCATTTTCATGTTTCCTCTAAAGAGCATGGTGTGGCGACCCAATTACTAGCACACTCGAACCAGCTGACAATTAGCCAGCGTGCAGGCACAAAGGCTAGGTCCGCAACAAAGGGAGAAAGCCTGAGGGGGTTTCAGTACGTGCCTCTCGAGGCATCTAGCGGGGGAGCGAGGTTTTAAAGCAAGGCTGTGAAGTTGGAATAAACTTTATCTTTGACTGCAGTTTACTGACTCCGTGTCGTTATTTTAGCGCTGCATGTAGCACACCGCTACAATTGGTGACCCTGACGGTCCAAACGTTTTTGGACCGGAGATGAATGACGCCGCATCTGTTCATGTGGTTTCCTTGAAACTGCCAAGCTTCTGGACGCTACAACCTCACCTATGGTTTCAAGATGCATCCAGACGACGCCCCCAAAATGGCTCTCATCACCCCGTTCGGCCTTTTTGAGTTCCTCCGCATGCCGTTCGGCCTGAAGAATGCCGCACAGATGTTCCAGCAGTTGATGGACACGGTGGGATGCGAACTGGACTTCGCATTCATCTATTTGGATGACATCCTCATAGCTAGCAGCAGTCGTCAGGAGCATCTGTCCCACCTCCGACAACTCTATGCCCGGCTGAGTGACTACGGTCTAACAATCAACCTGGCCAAATGCCAGTTCGGGCTTGACACCATTGACTTCCTGGGCCACAGGATTACCACAGACGGGGCAACCCCTCTACCCGCTAAGGTAGATGCGGTCCGCCATTTCCCCCGACCCACCACGATCAAAGGCCTTCAGGAATTCGTGGGTATGGCCAATTTCTACCACCACTTCCTCCCCTCAGCTGCCCAGATCATGCGCCCCCTGTTCGCCTTGCTGTCCGGTCCGGGCAAGGACATTACCTGGGACGAGGAGTCCGCCGCCACTTTCATTCAAACGAAGGATGCCTTGGCGAATGCCACGATGCTAGTACACCCCAGAATGGACGTCCCTACCGCCCTCACGGTGGACGCATCTAATACGGCAGTCGGTGGGGTACTAGAGCAGCTCATCGCGGGCCGCTGGCAACCCCTGGCGTTTTTCAGCAAACACCTGCGGCCACCCGAGCTCAAATACAGTGCTTTCGACCGGGAGCTGTTGGCGCTATACCTGGCAATCCGGCATTTCATGTACTTCTTAGAAGGTAGGCCATTCACCGCGTTCACGGACCACAAACCGCTTACCTTTACATTCACAAAGGTGTCCGATCCCTGGTCGTCCTGCCAGTAGCGCCATCTGTCCTACATCTCTGAATACACGACGGACTTCCGGCACGTCTCGGGTAAGGACAATGTCGTGGCGGATGCGCTCTCTCGCCCTAACATTCACGCCCTTTCCCAAGGGGTAGACTTTGAGGCGCTGGCAGAGGCACAGCAGGCAGATGAAGAGATCCCGAGTTTCAGGACCGCAGTCTCCGGTTTGCAGCTCCAGGACCTCCCCGTAGACCCAGGTGAGAGGACCCTACTCTGTGACGTCGCCACCGGCCAGCCCCGTCCCGTCGTCCCGCCACTTTGGCGACGACGTGTTTTCGACTCTATTCATAACTTGGCGCACCCCTCCATCCGCACTACCGTCCGGATGGTCTCCAGCAGGTTTGTTTGGCACGGACTCCGCAAGCAGGTCCGTGAATGGGCCAGAACGTGTATGCACTGCCAGACAGCCAAGGTGCAGCGACACACCAAGGCCCCGCCGCAGCAGTTCCACCCCACCTGCCGGCGTTTCGACCACATTCATGTGGATATCGTGGGCCCCCTGCCAGTGTCGTGCGGAGCATGGCACCTCCTGACGATTGTGGACCGGTTCACAAGATGGCCAGAGGTGGTCCCGCTCACCGACACCACCTCTGAATCTTGCGCCCGGGCACTGATCGCCACCTGGGTGTCCCGCTTTGGTGTACCGGCCCACATTACCTCCGACAGAGGCGCCCAGTTCACCTCCAGCCTGTGGTCAGCGATGGCCAGCCTGTTGGGGACTCAGCTGCACCACACCACTGCCTACCACCCACAGTCGAACGGACTGGTGGAGCGTTTCCACCGTCACCTGAAGTCGGCTCTCATGGCCCGCCTGCGAGGAGCTAACTGGGCGGACGAGCTTCCCTGGGTCCTACTCGGCGTCTGCACGGCGCCCAAAGACGATCTGCACACTTCGTCGGCCGAGTTGGTGTACGGCGCACCCCTGGTCGTTCCCGGGGAGTTCATACCAGCCCCAAGGGGGCGAGAGGAAGAACCCACAGCAGTCCTGGGCAGACTACGTGAAAGGCTCGGTGCCCTGGCCCCCATACCCACTTCACAGCATGGGCAGAACCCGACCTGCGTACCCAAAGATTTGCAGAACTGTAAGTTTGTGTTTGTACGAAGGGGTGGGCATCGGCCACCGCTGCAACAGCCCTACGAGGGGCCGTTTACGGTGATCAGAAGCAACAGGTCCACGTTCGTGCTGGACGTTGTGGGGAGAGAGGAGATTTTCACGGTGGACCGACTCAAACCAGCCCATGTGGACTTGGCGCAACCGGTCGAGTTTCCGGCACCGCGGCGCAGAGGCCGACCTCCCAAACAGGGTCCGGCCCAGACTGTGGACATTGGGGGGTGTATCGCCGGTTCTGGGGGGGGGGGTTAGGTGGCAACCCAATTACTAGCACACTCGAACCGGCTGACAATTAGCCAGCGTGCAGGCACAAAGGCTAGGTCCGCAACAAAGGGAGAAAGCCTGAGGGGGTTTCAGTACGTGCCTCTCGAGGCATCCGGCGGGGGAGCGAGGCTTTAAAGCAAGACTGTGAAGTTGGAATAAACTTTATCTTTGACTGCAGTTTACCGACTCCATGTCGTTATTTTAGCGCTGCGTGTAGCACACCGCTACAATGGTCCTTTTTTGGTCCAATATGCTTTCTAACCAGTGGCACAGAAAGTTGGCACCAACACCTATTTGTTCTCTAGATAGATAGATAGATACTTTATTCATCCCCATGGGGAAATTCAACATTTTTTCCAATGTCCCATACACTTATTGTAGCAAAACTAATTACTACAATACAATACTTAACTCAGTATAAATATGATATGCATCTAAAATCACCCTCTCAAAAAGCATTAATAAATAGCTTTTAAAAAGTTCTTAAATAGTTTACTAAAATACATTGAATGGTAACTTAAGCTCAGTCCTAACCCCGGCACTTTAACATATCTTGCCCCTGGCGGTTGAATTGTAAAGCCGAATGGCATTGGGGAGTAATGATCTCTTCATCCTGTCTGAGGAGCATTGCATCGATAGCAACCTGTCGCTGAAACTGCTTCTCTGTCTCTGGATGGTGCTATGCAGAGGATGTTCAGGGTTTTCCATGATTGACCGTAGCCTACTCAGTGCCCTTCGCTCTGCTACCAATGTCATACTCTCCAGTTCTGTGCCCATGACAGAGCCCGCCTTCCTTACCAGCTTATTAAGACGTGAGGCGTCCCTCTTCTTAATGCTGCCTCCCCAACACGCCACCACAAAGAAGAGGGCGCTCTCCACAACTGACCTATAGAACATCTTCAGCATCTCACTACAAACATTGAATGACGCCAACCTTCTAAGGAAGTACAGTCGACTCTGTGCCTTCCTGCACAAGGCATCTGTGTTGGCAGTCCAGTCTAGCAACGGACTAGCAACTCTGTGGGGCAACGGTTCATGGTGTTTGGTATGGAGACAGTTGTGCCATCATCAGTACCTTTCTTAATTTACTTTCAGTTGCTTCATTGTGTGGCATGCAAATATGGATGGATCTCCAATCAGGTTGTGGTTGTCTCAGCCAATCACATCCCCACAATGCTGGTCCTTCTGTTCTTACCACATACAAGCTCAATGTGGCTTGTTGTTTGTTGTATTTCAATGTTACAAATGTCATTCCCACAGGAGTTATCTTTTCTCCAGTATGTTCTCAGTTAGGTATCTGCAGGCATCGGTTTAGTATTTCTATATCGCTCTCATCGTTACCAGATTTTGCAGATTAGTGCTCTTTTTGAAACTGCATCTTGACTTTTAGCTTTTTTTCTTTCCTGCAACTCAACCGTTCCTCACTGTGTTTTATTTATCTCGCTGTACTTTAACAGATCGGTAGCCTTGTCAGATTTGTTTTAAAAATAGCTCATTGCAATGCTATGTTTTGTAACTTCAAACCATTGAAGTAATTCAAAAGAACACACAAGAGTCTGAAATATAGGTCTAACATTGTTTCTAAGTGAGATGTGCACATATCATGTGGTAGCATGATTCCACTTTGCCAGAACCACAGCGACACACTGGTGGAACAAATGAGGAATTAAAGAATGTTCGGCTAATAACAATAGGTACCCAATAAAGGAGTTCTGTAAATGTTACTAGAGGAAATAAAACACCCCACCACATTTGCATCTCATTTCTGGATAGTGTTCCAAGGGGTATATAAATTAACATTAGATCAAAATCATTTAGAATCAGAACCCGCAAAAAGATGGTTAAGAGCATTAGTCTCATTGCACTGATGAATCTAGAAAGATGTTGGAACTATCAACTACTATCACAATGAGGCCACACTCAGGTTGAAGGGCAATAACTTATATTCTATCTGGGTAGCATCCAACCTGATGGTATGAAAATCAATTTCTCTAACCGGTAATGCCCCCACCCACCTTCACCATTCCCCATCCCCTTTTCCCTCTCTCACCTTATCTCCTTGCCTACCGATCACCTCCCTCAGGTGCTCCTCTCCCTTTTTCTTTCTCCCATGGCCTTCTGTCCTCTCCAATTAGATCCCCCTTTCTCCAGCCCTGTATCTCTTTCAGCAATCAACTTCCCAGCTCTTTATTTCACCCCTCCCCCTCCAGGTTTCACCTATCACCTGGTGTTTCTCTTTCCCCTCCCCCATCTTTTAAATCTACTCATCTTTTTTTTTCTCCATTCCTACTGTAGGGTCTCGGCCTATAATGTCAACTGTATCCTTTTCCATAGATGCTGGCTGGCCTGCTGAGTTCCTTCAGCATTTTGTGTGTGTTGCTTGGATTTCCAGCACCTGCAGATTCTATCTTGTTTGTAGATGCTGGAAGTGTTTGATCCCAATGACCATACACACGCTGAGGTAATGGTACTGAGGAAAAGAATTAGAGCCTGGGAGAAGGAAATGCAGAGGTTGATTTTAACCAGAAATACTCCAAAGGCAGCTTCAAGGGCACCAATCAGGGAAATTGTTGGGGGGTGGTGGGGGGGCAAAGTCTCAGTACAGTCTCAGATCTACTGCTTCTGCTGTGGTAATGTGGGTCATTGTGATGGAATTGTACAGCAAACAGCTCACTTAATCTGAATTTTACATAGAGCTGAGATTGGAGTAAGAGAAATGTCAGAGTATGTTGGAATTTTGGTTAATGTAGGGACCTCCTGGGACAGGTGGGACCAGTACAAAAGTGATGGATTGCACCTGAATCCGAGGGAGACTAACATTCTCGTGGGCAGGTTTACTAGAGCTGTTGGGAATGGTTTAAGCTAATAAGGCAGGGGGATGGGAACCAGTATGCTAGAGCTCAGGATGAACCAGCAGGTTTACAAGTAGATGATGGGTGTAACATGAATGTAAGGAAGGACAAGCCAATGATTGGGTATAAATGCACACAAAGCAAAGAGTAAAATTGTACCATAGAGACAAAATTCATAAGGGTGAAGAATGCAGGACCGAAGGTGCTGTATTTAAATGTGCACAGCATTGGGAATAAGGTGGATGAACTCGTGGCACAATTAGAGATTGGTCATTATGACTTTGTGGGCATCACTGAGTTATGGCTGAAAGAAGGCCAAAGTTAGGTGCTTAACATCAAAGGATATACTTTGTATTGAAAGGACAGGCAAGAAGGCATAGGCAGTGGTGTGGCTCTGTTCATAAGAGATGGAATCACATCTTTAGAAAGAGGTGACATAGGGTCAGAGAATGTTGAATCGTAGTGGGTGGAGTTAAGAAAATTCAAGGGTAAAAAAACCCATTATGTGAATCATATATAAGCCTCCAAATAGTAGTCAAGATATGGGTTAAGATTGTAAAGGGAGCTGGAAAAGGCATGTAATAAAGGTAATGACAGAATTGTAATGGGGGACTTCAATATGCCATGGATTTGGGAAAAGCAGGTTGGTGTTGGATCGCAAGAGAGGGAATTTGTTCAAAGTCTACGAGATGGCTTTTTAGAGCAGCTTGGGCTTGAGCCTACTTGGGGAAAGGCTATCTTAAACTGGGTGTTGGGTACTAACCCAGATCTTATTAGGGAACTTAACGTAAAAGAACCCTTAGGAGGCAGTGATCATAATATGATTGAATTCATACTGCAGTTTGAGAGGGAGAAGCACAAGTCACATGTATCTGTGTTGCAATGGAATAAAGGGAATTACAGAGGCATGAGAGAGGAGCTTGCCCAGGTAGGTTGGAGGAGGATACTGGCGGGATGATGACAGAGCAAAGATGACTGAAGTTTCTGGAAATAGGCAACCCTGGCTGACAAAGCAAGTTAAGGACTGCAGAAAAGCCAAGGACAGGGCATATAAGGCAGCAAAGGTGAGTGGGAGGTTGTATGATTGGAAGCTTTTCAAATCCAACAAAAGTCATCTAAAAAAGCTATAAGAAGGGAAAAAATTAAATGAGAACAGAGTAGTCAATAATATAAAGCAGGATACTAAAAAGTTTTTTTCAGTTATAAAAAGAACCATAGAACACTATAGCACAGTACAGGCCCTTCAGCCCTCCATGTTGTGCTGACCCATATAATCCTTAAAAGCTACCCCATAACCCTCTATTTTTCTTTCATTCATGTACCTGTTCAAGAGGCTCTTAAATACCCCTAATGTTTTAGCCTCCACCACCATCCTTGACAAGTCATTCCAGGCATTCACAACCCTCTGTGTAAAAAACTTACTCCTGATGTCTCCCCTAAACTTTCCTCCCTTAATTTTGTACATATGCCCTCTGGTGTTTGCTATTGGTGCCCTGGGAAACAGGTACTGACTATCCACCATATCTATGCCTCCCATAATCTTGTAGACCTCTATCAAGTCCCCTCTCATTCTTCTATGCTCCAAAGAGAAAAGTCCCAGCTCTGCTAACCTTGCTTCATATGACTTGTTCTCCAAACCAGGCAACATCCTGGTAAGTCTCCTCTGCACCCTCTCCATAGCTTCCACATCCTTCCTATAATGAGGTGACCAGAATTGAACACAATACTCTAAGTGCTGTCTCACCAGAAACTTGTAGAGTTGCAACATGACCTCTCTACTCTTGAACTCAATCCCCCTGTTAATGAAGCCTAGCATCCCATAGACTTTCTTAACTACCCTATCAACCTGCGCAGCGACCTTGAGGGATGTATGGATTTGAACCCCAAAGTCCCTTTGTTCATCCACACTCTTAAGTAACTGACCATTAATCCTGTACTCAGTCTTCTGGTTTGTCCTTCCAAAATGCATCACTTCAGATTCAGATTCAGTTTATTGTCACTTAAAAACCACAAATGCAATGCAATTAAAAAATGAGACAACGTTCCTCGAGAATGATATCACAAAAGCACATGACAAAACAGACTACACCAGAAAATCCACATAACGTTTGGCAATCCCCAATCCAGAGTCTGGAGAGGCTGCTGCGTATTAATATCGCGCTACCATCTTAGCGCGTTCCCCGGAAAGGAGTTCCAAATCCACCAGACAAACAAGACCAAAAACTAAAGCTACAAGACCTGCACAAAACCACACATTTACAACATTACAACAGTGCAAACAATTGCATAATTGATAAAAAACAGACCATGGGCACAGTAACAATAGTCCAAAGATGTTAAAAGGCTATAAGTTCGAAAGAAACCACCACACAGTTTCCACAAGTCCTCGGGGTCCCTGATTGACTCGTCATCCCACGCCGGCGGCAGAAGGGAATACCCCCGCTATGGCCTTCCTCAGTGCCGCCCAACTCAGCCTCACAGACACAACACACACTGAAAGCGACCTGACCGCAGCAGACTCCGAGTCTGTTGAACCTCCGAGCCTCCGACCATCCCCTCCGGCACAGCTTCTCCGAGCACCATCCACTGCCGAGCGTATTAAGACGGTCCCGCCAACGGCCATCGGCAATGCGACCCCAAGGACTGGGGGCCTGTTCTTCCCAGCAGAAACCTGGACCTCACAGCAGCAGCAGCAACGAAGAAGGATTATCCGGATTCTGATATTTTTCCGCCGTGATCTTCCCTCCAGGTCAAACAGTTTACTTTCTTGGTGATTTAATATTTTTATTGTCTTACTCAGTATCCATTCCATGTTTTGAATGCGATCTTCCACCTTCTCAATTCGAGTCTCTGCCACCGCTACTTTTTGATTGACGCTGGTGAGCTCTGACTTAATATCACGGAGCTGCTGCTTTATTTCTTTCTGGACCTCCATTATTTCTTTCAGGATTTCGAAGATATTCGCTGCTTCGCCTGAGCGAGGCCTGGCGTCCGCCTCGCTAGCACGTGATTGGGTAGGAGAGCTGCTCGCTGCACTCCTCTCGGCCGCAGGCTCTGCAGTGTCGCTTTTTTTATTTTCCTTCTTTTTCCCCATTCTTGCCCCTCTTTTCAGTTCAAATATTTTTCAAAAAATATTATATTTGATGGGATAACAGGGCTTAATACACGTTTTTCCGGAGGAGCTAGTGACTTAAGCTGCCATTCTTGATGATGACGTCACTGGAACCCCCCTTTTCTATTTTCTAATTATAATTTATAATTTAAATTTTTATTATATTTACTTCAAATTGTACTTCAGTGAAGCACAGAATCAAATATCGCTGTTGTTACGTACCCCATAACTGGGTGTCTTACCAGTAAAGATAGAAGTGTCCATTGGAGTCTGGTGATACTATTTTCAACAATATTTATTAGCAAGAATATACAAAATAATATCAATGTGAATATACAGAGAATATACGTTAGCAATACTAAACCTAAAAGTGCGGGTATAATAATAATCACTAATGAAACAAGCTCTATCATTGTCTAGGAGATAATGAATTGTCAGATGGAAATATAAAGTTCAGTTCAGTTCATGCAGGCTGTGGTAGTTGTTTGTCGATGTGTTGCAATTGTTGGAGAGAGAGAGAGAGAGAGAGAGAGAAAACGTGTAAGCAGTAACAGCTATTGTCTTGCCAACCTTCCTTTACGATTTTGATCCGTCGATGCGTTGTTGTTGTGGCCATTCAAGTGTGACCCCTCCGTCCTTTAGCTAGACCGTTCTTCCGTGGTGGACTCGTCACCCAGGCAAGGGTGGACACACACACAAGCCCCCACCGGTCTCGCTATAAACACTGTGAGTTAAAATTTACCAACCCTTCGTTCGGTCTCCGATGTCCCACACTGTCTTGTGAGTTTCTGCCGCTCACTAGCGTTTCTCCTGGTGCGTCTGAGGGGTGTTACCCCAGACCTCACTTTCATCCCCACTCATGGGGTCTCAGGTGTCAATCAGGTTGGGATGATGTAACCCATCAAACCAGCCCACTCTGGTTGTCTCCTGAGGGGTTTCAATGAATAGAACAGTACCAAGTAAACAATCCTTCTCCAAAAGACAATAGCAGTAAATTTCTTCTTTTGTCACTAGGAGACGATCCACCCTGGGTAACTCTTAGCTGTGTGTGTCTCTCTCTCATTAACTTTCATGAGCTGTTATCACTAACAACTGCCCTGGCAGATTTCCTTTGTCTCTCTTACTTCCTTGATAACAGCATCGAAATAGTAGCGATTTGCGATTCTTCAAAAGAATGGGCGACTTTGCACCCTTCTGCCCATCAGAGTTGTTCATCCTTCGTAACACCCCCATCCTTCTAAGAATTTTCACCAAAGGGGAAAATTAACTAATAGAGTCTTACAGAATTACAGAATCTAACACAATACAAAAGAGTTTTTAACTACAGAGTAATACAGATATACATTCAACTTAGCATCTAAACAGTTAGCGATTACATTGTCACTTCCTTTAATATCTTAATATCTTGTACCTTAATAAATTCCTGTAGCATCAGACTCCAATTTAATAACCACCTATTTTTATTCCTTTTCTTCAGCAAAAACAAAACTAAAGGGTTGTGATCTTAAGTATGTATTACAAAATGTGAACCAATACATGTGTGATTATTCTGTAGTACATTACAAAAGTTTATGCAAATACTAATCTTTATTTTACTTTTAAACTTAACAGTCAATCTTCCATGGTGTTGTCTTTATTATTTACATGCTTTGTCGAAATCCCTCAAAACCAGATCCTGTATTTTAAAGTGGCATTTTGTCAACCTTTGCCTCTTTTCCATTTAACTCTCACGTGGTTAGCTTGCTCACCAGTGTGGAATAGGCCTTCACACACTCCTTTCATAGGAGTTATTTTATCAACAATGTTTTCCAAACTTAGCCCATCTTCTGAACTTCCACACAATTCTTTATTTTTAAGCAAGTCATTAGTTTTATCTTCAGGACCCTTCATTCTATTAGATTTCAGTTTAACATCTGCAAGTTGTTTACCTTTAAATTCCAAAACAAACTGTAATTGATTCACAGGCACCTTGTTAACAAGCCATTGTTCCTTCAGCCTGGTTACTGCTTCTGAAACCAATCCAGACTTTAAATTTTCTTTATTCAATTTAGGAACTACACTTTTCCCTTCTCCTTCAATAATAATATTCACATCACCAGCTCCCATCTCCTCACTAACTTTTAACACACCTTCTAACACAAACAACTGAGAATTCTCACTTTCCACTGGTACCAAGGTTAACCCTTTCTTCCCTGAACTAAGTCCATCTGACCCAAAAGGACTGCATTCCTTTTCAACTAAATCAGATACCTCAGACTTTTCCTGAGTTTCATTACTAGGTTCAGTACCATGTGCATCCACATCTTGAACACACTCAAACGGGATATCTACCTCTTCCAGGCTTTCCATACCAGTCCCTTTTTCAAATTCTAAGTTCACCTGATCCTCCCAGTTACTCTCTGGGCAACTCCCATCTGGAGTACACTCAACCCTGTGGGTTAAGACAATTTCATCTGCTAACCCAGCAGACTCCTTCAAGGTAACGGCATCCTTTTCATCTAGGACTGCCCTTATATCATTATCGGGAACACATTTCAATTTTTCAACTTCTTCAAACAGTTCCATCAAGCGAGACAGATCATCCATGTCCAACCCTGGACCTTCTAACTGCCTTATCTGTTTCTCATTTTTACTCCGTGCCTCTATAAATTCCCTCTTGGCTAAGGGTAGGTCTACCTCCTCTCCTTTACTCTCTTTCCCTATTCTCTGTCTTACCATCCCCTAACCCCTCTTGGTACAGGGTCGGTAAAAACGTCTCAGCCAAATCAACACAGGACTCATTTAAACTGGTCTCTTTCTCAGCTGCCTTTCTCGACATGCTGCGAGTGATCGCGCATGCGGGATAGATCTTGGAATCTAGGGGCGGGACCTCAGCACTCACAGGCTTGCTCGTCAGCTTCACGGCTGAACACACCTCACCCCCTGCTAAATCATTACCAAGAAGGACGTCCACGCCATCTCTCGGTAATTCTGACCGTACCCCTATTTCAACTGGTCCAGATACCAGGTCACAATTTATAATGATCCCATGCAAAGGCACAGCTTCTGTCCCTTTTCATATACCTCTTAAAACTACCTCTCCAGTCTCAGGACCAAAATCTAGTACCTTACTGAGAATCAATGACTGCTCAGCTCCAGTATCTCTCCAGATCCGCACTGGAACTGGTGTTTCTCCCTCTTTCACAGACACGGTCCCTTCTGAAATAAATTTCTCATGCCCTTCTCGTATTTTATCTACCTGGGCCTTTCTCATCAATTTGCTGATCGACACAATACACCCTGTAGGGACTGCTGCGTTCCCTTTTCCTGTCTCCTTCCTCGGAGCAAAGCACTTAGATGCAATATGACCAACCTTTCCACAATTAAAACAGGTCAAGCCAGGAACCCTCCTGCCAGCTTGCCTTTCTTCCTCCTTACTTTTACCACTAGCTCCCGGCTTATTTTCTACCTTAGCCGGCGGGCTTTCTCTACCGTTCCTACGGTCTTTCTGGTAACTCTTATTCGAGGAAAACTTTGTATTGTGGGTTAGGGCATATTCATCTGCGAACCTGGCAAATTCTGATATAGACTTATTCGGCTTCTCGTACAAATACATCCAGATATCATCCGAAACACAACCTTTAAATTCCTCAATCAGAATTAACTCTCTGAAATGCCGGAAATCCTCCTCCACCTTTTCTGCTGCACACCAATGATCCAAGAGCACACCCTTCTCATAGGCAAACTCTGCATATGTCTGATTCCACACTTTCTTTAAATCTCTGAACTTCTGTCTATATGCCTCAGGTACCAACTCATAGGCCTGAAGGATAGCCTGTTTTACTTCCTCATAATTCTCAGACTTCTCCACAGACAACGCCGCATATGCCCGTTGTGCCTTCCCTTTTAACACACTTTGTAACAACGCCACCCACTGATCTCTGGGCCACTTCTGATTCACACCACCTTTTCAAAATGCAAGAAATAACTATCAACATCTGTCTCCTTGAACGGAGGTACTAACCTAAACTCCCTACTAACATTACACTTCTCCTCTCGGTCTGCCCCTTGGACTCTTCTCTCTTGCTTTAACTTCTCCATTTCCAGCTCATGCTGCCTCTGTATCTCCTTCTCCTCATACTCCCTCTGTTTTTCAGCTCTTTCCTTCTCCCTTTCCTCTGCTTCCAGCTGTTTTAACCTGTTCATGCTCCCTCTGTTTTTCAGCTCTTTCCTTCTCCTTTTCAGCTCTTTCCTTCTCCCTTTTTGCCTCTAACTCCTTTAGCTGGAGCTCATACTCCCTTTTCTTCTGTTCCACGTCCAGCCTCAATTTTTCCAACTCTACCTGAACTGTCCCAATAGCTGATACCTTTTCAGGGATATGTTCCAATACCTCAGCCGAAAACACATCCTTCTCAATATAATACTGAGTTATGGCCCTCTGCATCTCCCACTTTTTCATTGACGACTTCATCTCTGTGAGATTTAGTCCTTTCGCAATATTTACCAAGTCCGTCTTTGTGGCATCCTCTAGCGCCTTCAAAGTCGGGTTTTGTGTAAATTCGTCTACGTCCATCTTTGCTGGTTTCCCGTCTGGTTACCCACGCAACCAGATCAAAGTCTGGACTTATAGCCCGATTCACTGGCCCTCCAATTTGATATCAAATCCCGGACGAGACCCCAATTTGTTATGTACCCCGTAACTGGGTGTCTTACCAGCAAAGATAGAAGTGTCCGTTGGAGTCTGGTGATACTATTTTCAACAATATTTATTAGCAAAAATATAAAAAATAATATCAATGCGAATATACAGAGAATATACGTTAGCAATACTAAACCTAAAAGTGCGGATATAATAATAATCACTAATGAAACAAGCTCTATCGTTGTCTAGGGGATAATGAATTGTCAGATGGAAATATAAGGTTCAGTTCAGTTCATGCAGGCTGAGGTAGTTGTTTGTCGATGTGTTGCAATTGTTGGAGAGAGAGAGAGAGAGAACGTGTGAACAGTAACAGCTATTATCTTGCCAACCTTCCTTTATGATTTTGATCCGTCGATGCGTTGTTGTTGTGGCCATTCAAGTGTGACCCCTCCGTCCTTTAGCTAGACCGTTCTTCCGTGGTGGACTCGTCACCCAGGCAAGGGTGGACACACACACAAGCCCCCACCGGTCTCGCTATAAACACTGTGAGTTAAAATTTACCGACCCTTCGTTCGGTCTCCGATGTCCCACACTGTCTTGTGGGTTTCTGCTGCTCACTAGCATTTCTCCTGGTGCGTCTGAGGGGTGTTACCCCAGACCTCACTTTTATCCCCAGTCATGGAGTCTCAGGTGTCAATCAGGTTGGGATGATGTAACCCATCAAACCAGCCCACTCTGGTTGTCCCCTGAGGGGTTTCAATGAATAGAACAGTACCAAGTAAACAATCCTTCTCCAAAAGACAATAGCAGTAAATCTCTTCTTTTGTCACTAGGAGACGATCCACCCTGGGTAACTCTTAGCTGTGTGTGTCTCTCTCTCATTAACTTTCATGAGCTGTTATCACTAACAACTGCCCTGGCAGATTTCCTTTGGCTCTCTTACTTCCTTGATAACAGCATCAAAATACTAGCGATTTGCGATTCTCCAAAAGGGGGGGGGGCATGGGTGACTCTGCACCTTCTGCCCATCAGAGTTGTTCATCCTTTGTAACACTGTGATGATTGTACGCTCTAGTATCAGTTGTTTGGTGACAATAAAGTAAAGTAAAGTAAATTTAAGAAGAGAAATGTAAAAGCAGAATTAAGATAACAGAAAGAAGAGGCAGGGTCATAAATATACAATAAGTATTATGGAGTGCTTACTCGTGGTCTTTTGTGAAAGGTGTGGTTCCAGAGGGGGAAAGAAAACAAATAATTATGGAGTTTTCAGGGAGCAGAAGGTCCTCTGGAAAAGCTAAAGGAAAGTGTAAATCTTTCATTTAACCCAACATGAAGGGAATAATGTATTTTGTTGCAATTAAATATGACTGGGGTCATGGCCTCTCTTGCTCTAGTTTCATTACAGCAACAGCAATGTTATTTGGAGAACACTTGGTGACCAAAAACATCTCTTCTTTCAATGAATTTGGGAAATGCAAGGCTAAGAAAAGTGGAATAGAAAATTATGGTGACTAGTGCTGTTCCACAGGGGTCTGTGTTGGGACCCATTTTTTACGTTATTTGTCAATGATTTGCATGATGGATTTGATGGCTTTCTTGCAAAATTTGCAGATGATGTGAAGATAGCTAGAGGGGCAGATAGTTTTGAGGGAGTAGAGAGGCTAGAGAAGGATTTAGACAGATTAGGAGAATGAGCACAGAAGTGGCAAATGCAATAGTGTCGGTAAGTGTATGGTCATGCACTTTGGTAGAAGAAATGAAAGGGTTGAATATTTACTAAATGGAGAGAAAATACAAAAAAACACAAGGCTCAGAGGCACTTGGGAGTCCTTGTGCAGGATTCCCTAAAGGTTAATTTGCAGATTCAGCCTGTGGTGAGGAAGGCAAATGTTATGTTAGCATTCATTTCAAGAGGAATGAATTCTGGCCAACTCCTTTCTCATGCTTCTGTAATTCCTTTTACTCCACTGTTATACTGATACATCTGACTTTAGCTTCTCTAACTGCATATTGAAATCCCCCATGATTGTTGTAACATTGCCCTTTTGCCATGCATTTTCTATCTCCCATTGTAATTTGTAGACCACATCCTTACTACTGTTTGAGGGTATGTATATTAACCCCATTAGGGTGTTTTTACCCTTGTGGTTCCTTAGCTCTATCCACAATGACTCAACACATTCCATAAGACCGTAAGATGTAGGAGCAGAGTTCGGCCATCTGGCCTATCAAGTCTGCTCTGCCATGGATGATCCTTTTTTCTATCTCCTCCTCAACCCCAGTTCCCACCCTTCTTCCCCATAACTTTTGATGACCTGTCCAATCAAGAATCTATCATTCTCTGTCTTAAGTACACCCCATGACATGGCCTTCACAGTTGCATATAACAACAAATTCCACAAACCCACCACCCTTTGGCTAAAGAAATTTCTCCGCATCTCTGTTTTGAAAGGGCACCCCTCTATCCTGAGAGGGTGTCCTCTTGTCCTAGACTCTCTCACCATGGAACATCCTTTCCACATCTACTCTGTCTTATATATAGTTACAGGCATCCGTTAGTCTCGTGAGACCATGGATTTGCGCCTTGGAAGGTTTTTCCAGGGCACACGCCAGGGCAGGGTTGTATGGGAGACTGACAGTTGCCCAAGCTGCAAGCCTTCCCTCTCCACGCCACCGATGTTGTCCAAGGGAAGGGCACTAGGACCCAAGCAGCTTGGCACTGGTGTTGTCGCAGAGCAATGCATTATTAAGTGCCTTGCTCAGGGACACAAACACGCTGCCTCAGCTGAGGTTCGAACCAGTGACCTTCAGGTTACTAGTCCGATGCCTTATCCACTAGGTCACGCTACTCTGTCTAGGTCTTTCAATATTCGAAAGGTTTCAAAGAAATCCATGCCCCCATCCTTCTAAATTCCAGCGAGTACAGACCCAGAGACATTAAACATAGTTGTCAAGTCAAATGAAGTTTATTGTCATTGAACTACATACATGTACAGTATATAATGTATATAACAATGAGACGACGTAGGGCACAGTGGTACGCATAACACACGATAACTTTTGAAGGTAAGGATAAAATCTACAGATGAATCACACATAAATAACAAACTAAAGTGCATTAATATTAAATATTGTAAAGTACGGAACAGATTAACAGTGACACTTCAAATACGATGCAGCCAGATGTTCAGAAGCCTAATGTCCTGAGGGAAGAAACTGTTTCCCATCCTGACCATTCTTGGCTTTATGCATCGGGGTCTCCTGCCTGATGGTAGAAAGACAAGGAGGATGCTGGATGGATGGGTGGGACCTTTAATAATACAGAAGGCCCTGCATACGCGGTGCTCCTGATAGATGTCCCCGATGGATGGTAGGGAGACCCCCTATGACCTTTTCAGCTGTTCTCACTGTCCTTTGTAGGGTCTTCTGGTCTGATGCTCGACTGCTCCCATACCAGACAGAAATGCAAATCATCAGGATGCTCCCAATGGTGTTCTGTAAAACAGTTAAGCTGGGGGTGGGGAGACTTGCTTGCCTCAATCTTCTTAGGAAGTGGAGGAGCTGCTATGCCTTCTTGTTCAGGGCAGTTGTTATTAAGGGACCAGGTGAGGTCATTCATAATGTGAACTCCCAGGAACTTGCTGCACTTAACTTTCTCTATGGAGGAGCCATGTATTCACAGAGAGGATGGTTCATCTGCACCTTCCAGATCCACAATGATTTCCTTTGTCCACTCCACATTCTCCAGGCTTAGGTTGTTCTTCTAACACCAATCCACTGGCCACTCCACTTCCTCTCTATACTCCATCTCGCCATCATTCTTGATAAGGCCAATCACTGTTGTGTCATCTGTAAACTTGATGAAGCGGTTTGAGCTGGATCCTGTGACACAGTCATGTGTCAGCAGTGTGAACAGCAGCGGGCTGAGCACACAGTCTTGGGGAGCACCAGTGCTCAGTGTAATGGGACTAGAGATGTTGATACCTACAAGTCCAGTTTCCAATTGCAGAAGGAGGTGTTGAAACCCAGACAGGATAGTTTTCCCACCAGTTTCTGGGGTACGATGGTGTTGAACACTGAACTGAAGTCTATAAACAGCAGTCTGACATATGAGATTCCATTTTCCAGATGGGACAAAACAGAGTGGAGGGCAGAGGCTAATGCATCATCAGTGGATCGATTTGAGCAGCAGGTGAACTGGAAAGGTTCCAGTGTAGCTGGGAGAAAGGCTTTAATGTGCTTCATGACCAGTCACTCAAAGTACTTCATAATGCTCAATGTTAATGCCACCAAATTATAGTCATTTTGGCAGGTTAAAGTCACTTTCTTTGGCACTGGAATGATGGTTGCTGCCTTGAAAACTGTGGGGACAATGGATGTTGAATATATCCATCAGCTGGACTCACAGCCTTTCAGAACCTGACCTGGTGTATTATCGGGCCCCACAGCTTTGCGTGGGTTGACTCTGGCCGGGGTCTTCCTCACCTCCACTTCACCCAGATGGAGTGTCTGGTCCCTGGGGTGCCTTCCTCACCTGCACGTTGTTCTATGCATCAAACCGGGCGTAGAAGATATCCAGCCTCACAGGGAATGAAGCATCCTGGTTACTGACATGCAGGGTAGTCTTGTAGTCCGTAATCCTGCTAATTCCCTGGTATCGCAGAAGTGACTGTAAATTCTCTGAAAATGCTCCCATTCTATGAACCATTCTCAGAATCCCAAGAACCTTCTACAGGGGCACAATTGAGAGCATTCTGACAGACTGCATCACTGCCTGGTATGGGAACTGTACCTCCCTTAATCACAGGACTCTGCTGAGTGGACAGCCCAGCACATCTGTAGATGTGAACTTCCCATGATTCAGGACAGGTTTGTAAAAAAGGCCCGTTGGATCATTAGGGACCCAAGTCATTCCAACCACAATCTATTCCGGCTGCTACCATCCGGGAAGTGGTACCACAACATAAAAGCCAGGATCAACAGGCTCCGGGACAGTTTCTTCCACCAGGCCATCAGACTGATGAACTCACACTGACCTGAGTGTACTCTATATTACATTGTCTGTTCTATTTATTATAAATTATTATAAATGACTATAATTGCACATTGCACATTTCGATGGAGATGTAATGTAAAGATTTTTACTCTTTGTGTATGTATGTGAAGGATGTAAGAAATAAAGTCAATTCAATTCAATGTATTTTGCCTTCCTGATGGAATGAGAGAGCACAGGTTTTGCTCCCCTGAGAGTTGTCACGTCTCCTGATCTAAAAGCAGCATCCTGATCCCTCAGCCTGGCACGGACCTCTGCAGTAAGCCATGGCTTCCGATTTGTCCTCACCTGGGTGTGCTTCTCATCCTCAGTACACTTCTCCATGTAGCTGGTGACAGAATTCACACACTCCTCAATGTTACCATGGTTGCTATAGGTAGCAGCCTTCCTGAACATTCAACAGTTTGTGTTTTCAAAGCCAACCTGCAGAGCTGAGATTGCCCCTTCAGGCCAGGTTTTCACCACCTTTAGAACTGGTTTGACCTGTTTGATCAGTGGCTTGGTTGCCGGAATTAACATTACAGATAAGTGATCTGAGTGTCCAATGTTTTATCCGCAGCTGGTATTGTTAGTGTAACAAGGTCTAGTGTGTTTTCACCTCTGGTAGCAAAGTCAGCATGCTGGTAGAATTTAGACAGGACTGTCTTTAGGTTCGCAGGGTTAAAATCACCTGCGATAATGAAGATACCACCAGGGTGTTTGGTTTGAAAATCACAGATGGCGTCATGGAGCTCACACAGTGCCCTGCCAACAGTGAGGGAGTGCAGGAGTGGGGGATGTATACAACTACCAACACAATAGTAGTGAACTCTCTCGGTATATAAAACGGTCTGTTCTTCACAAAAGTAAACTCAATCATCGGTGAACAATAGGATGCCACTGCTAAAGCATCTTACTCCAGTTTTTGCTAATGTAAATACAGATACCGCCACTGCGAGTCTTGCAGGAGATCCCATCAGTCCGAAACATGCTGAAATCGTCCAGCTGGATGGCCACATCTGGGATGGATTCGTAAGCCATGATTCCGCGAGAGTGAGTGTGCAAATGTTTTTCTCTCGCTGGTTCAGTCTCAGACACAGGTAGTCCAGTTTCTTTTCAAGTGAGCTGACCTTTGCCAGTAAGAACGAGGTGGAGAGCCAGCGTGAAGAGCTTTGACAAGTCATTCCCGGATTTCAGCGCGTTGCCATGCACACCTCCACTACAGCGTTGTTCACAGAGGTCTGAAGCAGGCAATGGTGTGCGCAGTGAGCCCAAAATGCAGAGCCTTCCTGCACTCCAACAGTTCACTAGCCAGGCGGAAGCGCTGTGCAGGGTATATTTAATAGCCAGCAGCATTTTCCGATCATAACAAAGATGTACAGGACATGGTCGAACTACACCCACAGATAAAAATAAATAAACAAACAAACAAACAAATAAATAAATAAATAGAAACTTAAAAAAAACAATTGAAGTGGTCTTTGTGTCTGAACACATCGCCACCTTGGATAGGATTGATGATTGTAAATTGAAGGGTCTTGGCCTGAAACAGCGACTGTACTCTTTAAAGTAGATGCTGCCTGGCCTGCTGAGTTCTTGTATGTGTTGCTCGGATTTCCAGCATCTGCAGATTTTCTCTTGTTGGGCATTGTAAATTGTCCCGTTATTAGGCTAGGGTTAAATAGGGGTTGCTATGTAGCACAGCTGGAAGGCTGTGTCTCAGTAAATAAATAGAGTAGACAAGTTCATCCCAGCTCTTGTATTTTTCTTTTGATTAGTTTCTGGAATTACCAAACAGAACACTTTGACAACTGTGGCATATTTATTCTGATCTTCTGAAGATTCCTTGACCTGGCCCAGTCCACTGACTCAAAATAATCCGGTAGCCACTCTTTTGCCTCCCGTTTGTTCTCCTTACCTCTGGTGCCTTGCCCTTTAGCCTCTATGTGCAGATAGGAGGAGGTGAGCGAGAAGGCAATATTTCCCAAACTGCAGTCTAAGTATGGAATGGTAGGCATTCAAAGGTTTCAATAGGTACATTTAATGTCAGAGAAATCTATACAATATGCATCCTGAAAAGCTTTTCCTTCACAATGATCCATGAAAATGGAGGAGTGCCCCCAAAGAATGAACAACAGTTAAATGTTGCAACCCCAAAGTCCACCCCCCCCAGATCGCCTACCTCCCGCGTGTATGTGGCAGTGATGATCTCCCTCCCCCACCAGCAAAGAAAAGCATTGGCACCCGCCACCGAGCACTCAAGTGTGAGCAAAGCACAGCAAAGACACAGACTTGCAGTACTCCAAAGACGACATTGTTCACCCAGCATTCGACATACCACAGGCTCTCTCTCTCTCTCTCCATAATAAGGGATAAAGAGATGTCTCCTTTTCACAGTGAGAGGAGAGACATAACAAACAGCTCACTTGTTTATGACGTTAAAAGTTCATTGCATCACTTTTTCTGAGCTCTGTGCCCAAAGATCTCAGGTCTATGGGCACACAACCAGAGATCTTCTGTCTCCAATGACACACCGATCTCCTGCAGAGGCACCGACCTCCGATCCCCCATCTCCATAGCTACGAGATCCTGGGCCTCTGAAGACAAGCGGAGCTCTTAGACTGAGCCCTTGGCGTGCCAAACAACGGCCAGTTGTGGAACCCTGAGAGCAGGTCCCATTCCCATAAAGAACTGTAGTCAGCATCTAACTCCAGGTCAGGGTCTTCAAAAGAACCCTGATCATAGAGTAACAATGGTCGAGTGTGTTGAGAGCCCTGGTGATGCTGGTGTTATGTTGATGATAATTGGCAGAGATTTCTTCAAACAAGTTTGATTGAAGTCCCCAGCAATGATCTGAAAGCCATTAAGGTAGGCTGTTTCTTGTTTGCTTGTTTGATATTGGAAATAGGGAAACTGTTGTTTAGAAAAAATAGGCATGAGTAGAACTACATTTTCCTGAAAACCAGTTTGTTCATGTAGCAATGATGAAGGTCAGTTTTTTGTATAAGAATTGTAACTTCGGGCATAAATGCTGTGCAGCTGACAAGTTTTTGTGGCTGCACATGCTTGGGAATCATGCAGACCCCAATAGACCTTTGACATCAGGTGTAAAGGTTGAACTTCTTAAAGCAACAGTACTGAATACACTGCTGTTATAAGTCTAGGTGTGTGAGGTCAGGGAAAGGCGGAGTTGCAATCGATGTTGGAATAGGATTGGTGCCTCTCCAATGATGACAAAATAGACTTTAGATCTAAAGATAGGATCTAAATGCTTCCCTACTAACCCCATCAACAAAATATGATCACAGCTCAACAAAGAGCAGATTTGGTTACTCAGCTGCCCCCAGGTTCCATTGTAAGTGATTCACCAATAAAATAATGGAGTATTTCATGGGGTGAGACTGCTTCCTACAGTTGAATTCTCTTCTCTGAATCTGGTATCAGCATTCCCCTGTTGAAGTGTTGAATAGCTGTGGCATTAAACCTGCATCACAGGATAATTCATGTAGTTGCTGTATACTCATTGCACATATTCACAATTCAGGATCAGGAGGTGTTTTGCTGAAGTCAGTTTTCTAGCACAGCAAAAGGAATTGTTCAAGGTTCAAGATGTTCATTGTTTATTATTTATTATTATTGTTTATTATTATTTTTTATTATTCTATAGCCATTCTATTGAGAAGCAATATTGTCTAGGGTCACGAGGCCTATTGCTGGTTTACCTGAGACAGCAACCAATTCAGAACAATTGTCTGTTAACTTGAGATTCCTGCCATCTGACCTGATTCATGCAAATCATACAAGGTGGGGAGGTATTAGTGGCAGAGATGAAGACATAGAGTCTACTCCTCGGCCTTGATCTGAGAAGGATCTCTTCCCAGAGCCTTCTCTTAGCTGTGGATGACATGTTCATCTGCAACTCATTCTTATGATTTTCTTGTTTGTAAGAATTGTAATTACTGTTGAATCATAATTAAAATTATTCCTCAAAATAAATGTGTTCTGTTTAAAATAAAATAACTGCATTCAATCTGCTTCATTATCTGGAAGTATCTTCTCCTTGGTTAGGAGAGCAAATAGTTCTCGAAATGATGAACCAGTTCAGAAAAGAGACTGAAGTAGTTAAATCAATTAGTCTTAGAATTATAATTGATATGGTATCATCTCCATGAAGTGAGCTTACTTTTAGACACTTACTAAAGCTTGGGACTCTGGAATGGGTACACTCAATATCATGCTGGTACATGCATGTACACTTTCAACATTCAGTACATAATCCATCTAATAAAGAATCTATTGCCAGTGGTGTAATTTCACAATCCTTTAACATTAAAAGTCATAGATTCATGATAGAGTTTCTTGGCTATTGTCTTCAATAGGTTCCAATAGGTACACTTAACGTCAGAGAAATTTATACAATATACATCCTGAAATTCTTTTTCTTTGTAAACATCCATCAAAACAAAGGAGTGCCCCAAAGAATGAATGACAGTTAAATGTTAGAACCCCAAAGCCGCCCTAACTCCCCCTTCTGTGCACAAGCAGCAGCAAAGCAACGACCCCTCTCCATCAGCAAAAAGTATTGGGGGCCCTAATCAAGCACTCAAGTGTGCAGCAAAGTATCAATAAAGACACAGACTTGCAGTACCCTAAAGCCTACTTGTTCACCCAGTAATTTGACATACCACAGGGTCTCTCTCTCTTCCTAACAAGGGAAAAAGAGGTGTCCCCGTTTCACAGCGAGAGGGGAGACATAACAAAATAACTCGCTGATTTACGGTGTTAAAAGACTGTTGCATCACTTTTTCCAAGCCCTGTGCCTAAAAAACTCAGGTCTCTGGACACACAGCCAGCAGCAAGCTTGCTGCTTCTGATCTTCCATGTTCTCCCACAACGTACCAACCTTGGATCAGCCCGTCTCCAGACCCATGAAAATCTGGCACCCTGAAGGCATGCTAGTCTTTCAGGCTGTGTCCTTGGGATATCGAAAAGCGGCTGGTCGTGAGGCCCTGAGAGCAAGTCCTATTTCCGCAAAGAACCAAGCTCAGCGTGTAACTCCAGATCAGGGTCTTCAAAAGAACCTTGAAAGAGAAAAATTCTTAAAATTAGAGCTGGATTATTTTAAATGGAAATTAGGTAGCTCTTCTTGACTTATGCAAGTAATATTCTGGAACCTCCACCAGATGACAATGGGCATTGCAATAGTTCAAATTTCAAGACTACAATTGATTGATTTCCCTTCGCTGCAGATATCAAGCTATATCTGAATGTATGGTTTTAAGTGCAGATCAACCGTGATCCAATTGAACAACTCAGAAGAGAAAGGAGAATGATATCTGCATTAATTCCAAGCTCTATTTGATTTCTCTCTCCAAGGTCATGAAAAGTGCTGTGTAATTGCAAACATCATTTATAAATTCTCAGATTGTTGGTAAATAGATCACTATTGTCGGCAAGACTCAGATGGCAATAAGGAGACGTAAAGAAATTAGAAAGACTGGGTGGTTGACTGCTGTTGCAACAACAACCTTTTACTCAATGTCAGCAAGACCAAGGAATTGATTGTGGATTTCTGGAAGAGGAAGTCAGGAGGACACACAGCAGTCCTCATCAAAGAGTCAGTAGTGGAAATGGTGAGCAGCTTTAAGATCCATCTCCAAGGATCTGTCCTGGGCCCAACATATTGATGCAATCATAATGAAGGCATGTCACCAGCTCTGCTTTATTAGGAGATTGAGGTGATGTGAGGGCACCATGGTAGCGTAGTGGTTAGCACGACACTGTTACAGCTGAGGACATCAGAGTTCAATTCCAGTGTCTTCTGCAGAATGATCCTTCTGTGTGTGCATGTGTTTCCTCCAGGTGCTCCAGTTTACTCCCACGGTCTAAAGACATACTAGTTAATGGGTTAATTGGTCACTGTAAATTGTTCCATGATTAGGCTAGAGTTAAGTCGGTTGGTCGCAAGGTGGTGCGGCTTAAAGGGCCAGAAGGACCTGGTTCCATTATCTCTCTTAATAAACTAAAATAAATGTGGTTTGGCAGGAAAGACTTTTGCAAATTTATGTAGGTATATAGTGGAGAGCATTCTGATCGGTTTCATCACTGCCTGGTATGAATGCTCCAATGGACAGCATTGCAAGAGAGTTGTAGATTCAGGCAGATTCATTATGGGCACAACCAATCCCTCCATCAAGGACAACTTCAAGAGGCAGTGCCTCAAGAAGGCAGCGTCCACCATTGAGGACCTTACATATTGGGACATAACCTCTTCTTGTTACTGCCAGTAAGGACCTCACATACTGGGACATACACTCTTCTTGTTACTGCCATTAAGGAGGTTGGTACAGGCATCTGAAAACCTACACTCAATGACTGAAAGACAGCTTCATCTTCTCCATCATCATATTTTTGAATGGTCTGTGAACCCATGAACCCTACCTCATTATTCATTTTTGTACAATTTACTTATTTTGTAATTTACAGTAACTTTACCTATTTGCACTACGCATTTGATGCAAAACAAAAAATTACAGATCGAGATAATGAAATCTGTGTTTGATATCATCATGGGTGTTAGAGGAGAACATGGACAAGCATGTTGGTGAGGAAATGGGAAGTTAATCTGAAAATGGTGACCACAAGGAGGTCCTGGTTGTTGCAACAGATGGAGCAATGGTGTTTGATGGTGGTCCACAATCTGCACTGAGTCTCACTGCTGTAGAGACGACTGCATCAGGACAACCTGAAACAATAATGGACCCCAACAGACGCAAGTGATTACTAGGGGTAATTACTGGTTTGAAGCAGGCAGCTGGTTCTTGTTTTGCTAACAAGGATTTAAATTAAATAAGACAGTTTTAAGGGATAAATTTAAGAGATAAAAATAAAAATAAAGATAAAAATAAGAGATAATTTAAATTAATAAGGCAATTTATTTCACATATATCCCGGGACTGACGCTGGCTGTGACAAGTGTTCCTTCTCTCCGGCTGGTTTAGTGCATGCATTTTGGTCTTGCCCTCAGCTTGATGGCTATTAGGCACTGGTTTTTAAAATTATCAGTGAGGTTTTGGGGGTAACACTGAGACCTTGCCCGCTTATAGCTGTATTTGGTGTGGCAGATGATGCTTTGGGTTTAAGTGCAAACCTGTTGGATATTGTTACATTTATATCATTTTTGGCCTGTAGGAGAATCTTGCTGGTCTGGAAATCTGCCACTCCCCCATCTGCTGCTGTTTGGTTAGAGGACATAATGTTTTTTCTGAAATTAGAAAAGATTAAATTCACTTTGAGGGGGTCTGTGAAAAAGTTCTATTTGAAATGGGGACCTTTCTTGTCATATTTTGGGAGTCTTAAGGAATTACCTACTAGTTGAGGGCATTTGATTTACTTGGGAATTTGGCCCTCTTTTAACATGCACATGGTTTACCTCACAGGGTGGTTGATGAATTGATTATGAGTGTATTCTGGATCACCTGATATGTTGTGGATGTGTGTGGGCCTTCAGCTTGAAGTAGTGTGAGGGTATGGCTGTGAAATGTCCGTACTTGTATTTGTGAATTGTTGTATTGTAAATACATTAGCTGCCATGGTATGTTCAGGGATGGAGGGTGAGGGGAGGTTTGTTTAGGGGTAAGATATAAAAGCAAAATGGAGGAAAATGTAATGCATTATGTATTCTGTATTGTGTCATACCTTCAATAAAAATAAAAATTAAAAAAAGAATAGTTCATTGATGTGAACTAGTGTCTCTGTTGTCATGATCTCTGGAGTAATTCTATTAACACTAGCCTGAAATTGTTAATTAGCACATAAACTAGCTGTTGAAGATGCAAAAATCCAGAGCACCATCCTAACCTCCTGTACCTTCCACCATCTCCAACAGGATCCCACTACCAAGCACATTATTTCCTGTCCCCCTCCCTCCAACCATCGACTTTCCATAGCAATCACTCTCTTATTTGAATGTCCAAGGCACAGGGTGGATGGAATGAAATTTCCAACTTTCTAATCCAGAATATGTAGTTCTAGGGAATGGATTTAATGTTGGCAATTGGCACCTTAACAAGTTAATCACTGTACTGAAGTCCAGATCAGTCAAAACAGGCATTTTGATCTTTCAGTAGCTTTGATTTCCATTACATCAGTTTGGAAAAAAAAGCCAAAACTTCCTCCAATATACAAATCAATACCTTCATGCCCAGGGCACCAGCCTAAAGTAAGTAATTGGTTCTTACTATAAACGCTAGAGATTATGTAGATGCCAGAAATCCAGAGCAACACTTGAAAAATCCTACACGAGGAAATCTGCAGATGCTGGAAATTCAAACAACACACATAAAATGCTGGTGGAACACAGCAGGCCAGGCAGCATCTATAGGGAGAAGCACTGTTGACGTTTTGGGCCGAGACCCTTTGTCAGGACTAACTGAAAGGAAAGATAGTAAGAGATTTGAAAGAAGGAGGGGGAGGGGTAAATCTGAAATGATAGGAGAAGACTGGAGGGGGTGGGGTGAAGCTAAGAGCCGGAAAGGTGATTGGCAAAAGGGATACAGAGCTGCAGAAGGGAAAGGATCATGGGTCGGGAGGCCTAGGGAGAAACATAGGCAGAGAGGAGCACCAGAGGGAGATGGAGAACAGGCAGAGTGATGGGCAGAGGGAGAAAAAAAGAGGAGGGGGAAAAAAACTAAATATATCAGGGATGGGGTAAGAAGGGGAGGAGGGGCATTAACAGAAGTTAGAGAAGTCAATGTTCATGCCATCAGGTTGGAGGCTACCCAGCCGGTATATACCCAACCTGAGTGTGGATTCATATTGACAGTAGAGGAGGCCATAGATAGACATATCAGAATGGGAATAGGACATGGAATTAAAATATGTGGCCACTGGGAGATCCTGCTTTCTCTGGCGGACCGAGCGTAGGTGTTCAGCGAAACGGTCTCCCAGTCTGTGTTGGGTCTCACCAATATATAAAAGGCCACACCGGGAGCACTGGACGCAGTATACCACACCAGCCGACTGACAGGTGAAGAGTCGCCTCACCTGGAAGGACTGTCTGGGGCCCTGAATGGTGGTGAGGGAGGAAGTGTAAGGGCAGGTGTAGCACTTGTTCCGTTTACAAGGGCAAGTACCAGGAGGGAGATTGGTGGGAAGGGATGGGGGAGGGAACGAATGGACAAGGGAGTCACATAGGGAGTGATCCCTGCAGAAAGCAGAAAGGGGGGAGGGAAAGATGTGCTTGGTAGTGGGATCCCGTTGGAGGTGGCAGAAGTTTTGGCGAATTATACGTTGGATCCAGAGGCTGGTGGGTGGTAGGTGAGGACAAGGAGAACCTT
The DNA here is from genome assembly GCF_048418815.1 of Hemitrygon akajei. Taxonomy (NCBI): domain Eukaryota; kingdom Metazoa; phylum Chordata; class Chondrichthyes; order Myliobatiformes; family Dasyatidae; genus Hemitrygon; species Hemitrygon akajei. The sequence continues at coordinate 97,022,773 of NC_133133.1, read as the reverse complement.
ATCCCGAGTGGGGTGGCGGGTGGATGGGATGAGGACAGATGTGCGGGAAATGGGAGAGATGCGTTTGAGAGCAGAGTTGATGGTGGAAGAAGGGAAGCCCCTTTGTTTAAAAAAGGAAGACATCTCTTTCGTTCTGGAATGAAAAGCCTCATCCTGAGGGCAGATGTGGCAGAGGCGGAGGAATTGCGAGAAGGGGATAGCATTTTTGCAAGAGACAGGGTGGGAAGAGGAATAGTCCAGGTAGCTGTGAGAATCTGTAGGCTTATAGTAGATAAGCCGTCTCCAGAGATGGAGACAGAAGATCAAGAAAGGGGAGGGAGGTGTCAGAAATGGACCAGGTAAATTTGAGTGTGGGGTGAAAGTTGGAGGCAAAGTTAATGAAGTCAAAGAGCTAAGCATGCGTGCAGGAGGCAGTGCCAATGCAGTTGTCGATGTAGCGAAGGAAAAGAGGGGGATGGATAACCATATAGGCTTGGAACATGGACTGTTCCACAAAGCCAATGAAAAGGCAGGCATAACTGGGACCCATGCGGGTGCCCATGGCTACACCTTTGGTTTGGAGGAACTGGGAGGAGCCAAAGGAGAAATTATTGAGAGTAAGGACTAATTCCGCTTGGAGGAAGAAAGTGGTGGTAGAGGGGAATTGGTTAGTTCTGGAATCCAAAAAGAAGCGTGGGGGATGGAGGTATATAGGGACTGGACGTCCATGGTGAAAATAAGGCGGTTGGGGCCAGGGAACTTAAAATTATTGAAAAAATTCAAAGCGTGAGAAGTGTCACAAACGTAGGTGGGAAGAGATTGAACAAGGGGGGATAAAACAGTGTCAAGGTATGCAGAAATGAGTTCAGTGGGGCAGGAGCAAGCTGAGACAAAATGTCTACCTGGACAGGCAGGTTTGTGGATCTTGGGTAGGAGGTAGAAATGGGAAGTGTGGGGTGTGGGAACTATGAGGTTGGTGGCAGTGGATGGGAGATCCCCAGAGGTGATAAGATTGGTGATGGTATAGGAGACAGTGGCCTGGTGCTCCTTAGTGGGGTTATGATCAAGGGGTAAATAAGAGGAGGTATCAGAGAGTTGTCACTGTGCCTCAGCCAGGTAGAGGTCAGTATGCCAGATTACAACAGCTTCCCCCTTCAGCGGGTTTTATAGTGAGGTTGGGATTGGTGCGGAGGGAGCAGAGACCAGAGTGTTCAGAAGGAGTGAGGTTGGAATTGGAATACAGTGTGGTGAAGTCGAGACGGTTGATGTCCCGTCGGCAATTTAACAATAATGAGATCCAGAGCAGGCAGAAGACCAGAGCGGGGTGTCAATAAAGAGGAGGAGGGTTGAAGATGGGAGAAGGGGTCATCGGTGGGGGTAGGAGAGTCCTTGCCAAAGAAGTAAGCTCGGAGACGGAGCCGGCGGAAGAAGAGTTCAGCATCATGGTGTACGCAGAACTCGCTGAGGTGTGGGCGAAGGTGGACAAAGGTGAGGCCCTTACTAGGGACAGAACGCTCTGCCTCAGAGAGTTGAATGTCGGAGGGAATGGTAAAGACCTGGCATGGATGAACAATAGGATCAGAAGGGGGTGTGAGGCTGGTGGTGTCGGTGGAAAAGGGACGGTTGGGGTGAGAGGAAGATGGAGCCTCTGAGGGCCCAGGAACTGATGATGGGATCTTAAAAAATCCTGTTGGAATTCAGCAGACCAGGTACCATCTATGGTAGTGGTTGCCAACCCGTCGATCACAATCAACTGGTCCATCTTTGAGACTTTCCCAGTAGATCCCGAAAAAAAATGAAAAATAAATACACAAATACTGTTGAGAGATTCTTTCCAGGTTGCGGGGTTTTAGTTCCGTTCTTTCTGCCCAGTGCGCATGCGTGTAGCTCCCCCGCCACACACTACACAGTGTAATTCAACATGTACAAACAAGCTGGATGAACTCAGCAGGTCGGGCAGCATCCGTTGAAATGAGCAGCCAACCTGCTGAATGCTGAGTTCATCCAGCTTGTTTGTTTGTACGTGTTGATTTGACCACAGCATCTGCAGTGTACTTTGTGTTTACACAGTGTAATTCAGTGGTCCCCAACCACTGGGCCGCGAGGAAACAATATGAGTCAGCTGCACCTTTCCTCATTCCCTGCCACACTAACTGTTGAACCCACGCGAGGTCATCAGTCGCCTAAACGCAATGACACCCTAGTGCCAGAGAACACTGTTTGGCCAAGGCGTCTGGCGGTGAGTCGCGGGTGGGGTGAGAGGACGAGATCAGGGCCGGAGGTCCCCGTGCTGGGGCCACAGCAGTCGCAGTCCGGAGAGCGCGGCCAACCGAGGGAGGAGAAGTGTGACAGCCGCCCCCCTTGTAGGATCTATCGGCCAACAAAAGTTTGTTTCAGTAGATCGCAGTGCGGTAGCTGCTCTGATATCTATGGAACCCTGTGCCCGAGTTAGATCATCTGTGACTATTGCTTCAGTACCCTGAGTCCAAGCACCCTGCAATTAAAGACAAACCCATTGAGTTTTTTGAGCGGAAAAAACGTGAGCAAGTGGGACAGAAGCTAAGTGCCGAGAGCCGCGAAAACTACATTGCGGAATAGACTAGACATAAAGAACCTGCTTCGAGTATCGCTGCATGCTGGTCATGTTTAACACCCACCTCACCTCCCCGTCGGCCAGTCTGCGAGAATATTGCCAATATTAAACCGGTCTGCAGAGCAAAAAAGGATGGGTACCCCTGGTGTTTATACATTATTTCTACTTCTGGGTTGTGGGGTTTTACTTCCGGTCTTTTCTCCCCTGGTGTGTACGCATGTAACTAATCGATCTGGGGTCGATCTCGCCTTTGACTATGGCCGAGGTAGGGGATCTTGGGCTTAAAAAGGTAGGTGACCACTAGTCTATGGAAATGAATAGTTGATGTTTCCTCTGGCATATTGTGTGTGTTACATTGAATTGGTGCAATGAACTGAAACTTCTACAGCTGAACAATGGAGAGTATCCTGACAGGTTGCATCACAACTGGTATAGAAACACCAATGGCCATGAATGGACAAGCCTACAAAAATGTAGGCTTTTTTGTAGGCACAGCCCAGTCCATCACAGGGAAGCTCTCCCCTCAAGAAAGCAATCTCAAGACAGGCCAAATTGCTTCAGCTTTCTCAGGAAGTAAAGGCACTGGTGGGCCTTCTTGGCAGTGGACTCTGCTTGGTTAGACCAAGTCAGGTCATTTGTGATATTCACTCTGAGGAACTTAAAGCTTTTGACCTGTTCCACCTGCGCACCACCGATGTAGATGGGGTCGTGCGGTCCGCTACTCCTTCTGAAGTTAACAACCAATTCCTTTGTCTTGCTGACGTTGAGAAATAGGTTATTGTCTTCACACCATGCCACCAGGTTCTTAATTTCCTCTCTGTACTCAGACTCATTATTACCCAAGATACGGCCTACAATTGTGGTGTCATCAGCAAACTTGTATATTGAGTTTGATGGAAACTTGGCTACACAATCATGGGTGTACAGTGAGTACAGCAGGGGGCTGAGTACACAGCCTTGTGGGGCACCGGTGCTCAGAGTGATTGTAGAGGAGAGCTTGTCCCCGATCTTTACAGCCTGGGTCCTGTCTGTGAGGAAGTTGAAGATCCAGCTGCAGATCTGAGTGTTAAGACCCAGGTTCCGGAGCTTAGGAATCAGTTTATTTGGAATGATGGTATTAAAGGCAGAGCTGTAGTCAATGAAAAGGAGCCTTACATATGCGTCTTTATTCTCCAGGTGTTCTAAGGAGGAATGTAGTGGCAGAGAGATAGCATCTGCCATTGACCGGTTGCTCCGGTAGGCGAATTGCAAAGCGTCGATGTTGACCAGTAGGTTATGGCTGATGTGTGCCATAACCAATCGCTCAAAGCACTTCATAGCAATTGATGTCAGAACCACAGGTTGATAGTCATTCAGGCATGCCACCTTGCTTTTCTTCAGCACTGGGATTATCGTTGCCTTCTTAAAACACAAGGGGATCTTAGACTGAAGCAGGGAGCAGTTGAAGATGTCAGCAAACACTCTAGCTAGCTCGCTTGCACAGGCATGGAGAACCCGTCCCGGGACACCAACTGGGCCCGTTGTCTTCCTTGGATTTATCTTCAGGAAAGCTCTTACAACGTCTTCCTTGGTGACGATGAATCTCGATGCCACCAGGTCCGGTTCATCCGGAGGGGGCAGGATGCTCCTCTTCTGTTCGAATTTTGCGTAGAATACATTAAGTTCTTCAGGAAGAAAAGTGCTATAGTTATTGATATTCCCAGCATTTTCTTTGCGACCAGTGATCTCATTTAGACCCTGCCACAGTCTACTGGCATCCCTCTGGTTAGCCTGGGCTTCTAACTTAGCTCGATATTGCTTCTTGGTGCCCTTAATGGCTTTCCGGAGTTCATGCCTGGATTCCGTGTAGCGACTGGTATCCCCGGACCTAAAAGGCCGCAGCTCTAGCCTTCAAAAAGGATTGGACCTCATAATTCATCCAAGGTTTCTGGTTAGGGAATACCTGGATCGTCTTGCGAGACACAGAGTCCTCTGTGCATTTCCAGATAAAGTCTGTGACAGCTGAGGCATACTCATCGAGGTTAGCTGCCGAGTCCTTGAATACTAACCAGTCCACCGATTCAAAGCAGTCACGGAGGACCTCATCTGTTTCCTCTGTCCAATGCGACACCACTTTTGACACTGTGTACCTCCCGCTTCAGTTTCTGTTTGTAAGCTGGAAGGAGAAGAAGGATGGTCCGATTTTCCGAAGTGAGGTCGTGGGACGGAATGGTAGGCACCCTTGACTGCTGTGTAGCAGTGGTCAAGTATATTTGGGCCTCTAGTGCAGCAGGAGACATGTTGGTATAACTTTGGCAGTGCTTTTCTGAGGTTGGACTGGTTAAAGTCCCCGGCTGTAATGAGCAAAGCCTTCGGATACCTGGTCTCAAGTTCACTGATGTTGGCATACAGTGTATTCACAGCACACTACACGTCCGCCTGGGGGGGAATGTAGACCACTGTCAGTATGAGCGAGGTGAATTCCCGTGGCAGATAATAGGTCCGGATAATAGGCAGATAATAGATAATCTGTCACTTCACTGACAGATGTTCTAGGTCCGGACTGCAGGAGCTTGTCAGTGTCACTGTGTCCGAGCATCACGCAGTGTTGATCAGTAGGCAGACTCCACCTCCCTTCGTCTTGCCTGAAGACCCTGTGCAGTCCATCCAATGGATCAAAAATCCCTCTGGTTGGATGGCACAGTCGGGGGTGGCAGGGGAGAGCCAGGTCTCTATGGAACAGAATACACAACAGTTCTGCATCTCCCTGCAGTAGGTGAGTCTCCCTTTAAGATTACCCACCTTGTTCTCTATGGCTTGCACATTAGCTAGTAGGATGGTGGGCAGAGGGACCCTAAACACCCTTCGCTTCAATCTGACTAGCAGCCCAGCTCTTTTCCCACGCTTCCTCGGTAAATAGTGCATCTTTCCAGGTTTCCATCGATGCAGTGTGTTGTTGACAGCTCTTTAACTTTCTTTAATTCCAGGGTAGCAATCTGAAGCTGCCAGTTAGTGATTTGAACATATTAACGATATCACTGCTCTTAGACAGCATTGTAAGTCTGACAGCAGTTTCCTCTAATATTTTAATGAGATGTTCCAAGTGCCATTCTGATCTTCTAACATTATTCAAGGAGGGAAATAAGGATAATCCTAGAAACTAGTGACAAATGAGTCCCATGTTGGTGGTGGGAAAGTTACCAGAGAGAAATCTTAGGGATAGAATTTATAAGCATTGGGAAACTCATAGCCTAATTAGAAACAGTCAGCATGGTTTTGTGTGGGGCTAGTCATATTTTACTAATTTGCAAACACGAGGAAATCTGCAGATGCTGGAAATTCGAGCAACACACACAAAATGCTGGTGGAATTCAGCAGGCCAGGCAGCATCTATAGGAAGAAGCACTGTCAATGTTTTGGGCCGAGACCCTTCGTCAGGACTAACTGAAAGAAAAGATAGTAAGAGATTTGAAAGTAGGTGGGGGAGGGGGAAATCTGAAATGATAGGAGAAGACAGGAGGAGGTGGGGTGAAGCTAAGAGCTGGAAACGTGATTGGCAAAAGGGATATAGAGCTGGAGAAGGGAAAGGATCATTGGACGGGAGGCCTAGGGGGAAAGAAAGGGGTCGGGGAGCACCAGAGGGAGATGGAGAACAGGCAAAGAGTGATGGGCGGAGAGAGAAAAAAAGGAGTGAGTAATAAATAAATCAGGGATGGGGTAAGAATGGGAGGAAGGGAATTGTTAAGATTTTGACTTGGTGATTAATTATTATGAAGATTGTATTCTGTTTTATTTTTTTAAGAGCTTGTTTTTTAAAATGGTCTACAAAAGGTGATTTTTTCACTTAGCCTGTGTTTGGCATTCTTTCATAATCAGAATCAGAATCAGAATCAGACTTTAATCACCAAGTACCTATTGTTATGTTCCCCAGTAACCGGGTAATTTACCAGCAAAGATAGATAGGTCCGCTGAGCCTGGTGCTACTATCTTCAAACGTTTTATTTATAAAGGGGCACAAACGTATGGTTAATACAAAACATTCAGATCATATACATCGTCAAAACTCAATCTAAAGCATAGGTGTAGTAATAATCAATCAAAAATGAGCTCCATCGTTGTCTAGGGGTTAAACGATTTGTCCAATTGAAATATAAAAGTCTCGCCAGTTCATGGAGGCTTTTTGCCGCTTGAGGGACCGCTGCGTGTTCATGGGTTGGAGAGAGAAAATAAACTTGTCAGCCTTCTGGACTCAAAGCGTGAGATCGAGAACGGGAGTTCCTCGTTGTCAGTCCAAAATCCTTTTCGGACTTATTAGCCACTCGATTCCCTAGCTAGGGGATCCGAATCACACATGGCTTCCGAGCAGCTTCCCGTTATTACGAGAGGAGTGAGCGATGGTGTCCGTTTAGTGCGTCGCTGGAGTACCGCCTCCAGCAGTCTCCTTTATATCATGGCTGGCAGATTTGTAAATGTCAATCAAGGTAGGGTGAGGCCATCCCCACAACACATGGCCCGAGGGTGTCCTTGTCCCTGATATCTGGCACGTACTATAGAGTTGCAATTCACACAGGTGCCTCTAAGAACAATGGTCAACTCCGTGGCATTGTCTCTCATTTCCTGGGTCCAAGACGCGAATTAATAGCGATCTTGCGATTCTCTTGAAGGAGGGGGCTGAGGTCATGACACCTCCCCTCTTAAAAGTTTTTTACCAGCGGTTAAAAACAAGTTGGTACAGGATCTTTTTTTTTGGACTCTAACATACTACACAAGCTTTTCTCTTCACAGAGTACTACCGTTATACATTCCAGTCAGTATCTAAACAGTTAACAATTACAGTGCCCCTTTCTTTAATATCTTAACATCACGTACCGTACTAACGTCTGGTAGCACCAAACCTCAGCTCAATAACCACTTATTTTTATTTATTTTCTTCAGCAACACAACTAAGGAGTCTTAGCTTAGGTGCATCTACAAAAGTTTATACAAATACTAATCGTTTCGGTCGTGTTATTTCACCGGCAGGTCTCCAAAAGGGTTGTCTTTATTAGTCACCGGCTTGGGCGCAAACCCGTACAACCGGCGTCGCTGTTTAAAAATGACAATTTCTATTAACCCTCTTCTCTTTCCCGGGGAGTCCCTCCGTGGGGAACTTGAGTAATTTGGCGAAGTACTCTCCCGCCTTTCCTTTCCTCGAGGGTTATCCTCTTAACTCCGTGTCCCCAACCTAGTCCATCATGGGAATTTCCACCCAATTCCTTAATGCTACACAGGTAGTTAACCCTTTTGTCAAGACCATACAGGCTGATGTGTTTTAGTTCGAACCTTTTTCTCCGGCCGCATTTAAATTTCGGCTTCCTCACAGCGCTTTCTCGAATAACAATAGCGTGTGAGGCCCCTTTACATTCCAAATCAACCTGTAATCGATGCGCAGGCATCAATCTAGACTTTAACTTTTTCCCATTCGATTTGGGAACTACAGATTTTCCGTTCTCCTCCACAACAACAGTTATCTCCCCATTCGTAAACTCCACCTTAACTCTGAACACCCCCTTTAGCACAGACACCTTCTTTCCCAAACCAAGTCTATCTGATCCAAAAGGACGGCCATCTCGTCCAGCCGAGTCAAATACCTCAGACTAGGTTTAGGACCACGGGCCTCCCCATCTTGGACACACTCAAACAGGGCATTGGCCCCTTCCAGGCTTTCAATACCCATACCCTTTTCAAATTCTAACTTCCTCTGATCCTCCCAGTTACTCTCTGGGCAACTCCCTTCTGGAGTAAACTCAACCCGGCGGGCTGAAACAACCTCATCTGCCAACCCAGCAGACCTCTCCAAGGTAGTGGCATCCTTTTCACCTAGGACTGCCCTCATCTCATAATCGGGAACATCTTTATAACTCTCAACTTCTTCAAACAGGGCTGCCACCCCAGACAGATCATCCATGTCCAATTCTGGACCTTTTAACAGCTTTATCTGTTTCTCATCTTTGTTTCCTACCTCTACGACCTTTCTCTTCGCTAAGGAAGGATCTACCTTCTCTCCCTTACCCCCTTTTACGTTACTATTCCTCGTTCTACCGCCCTCGAAACCCTCGTGGCACAGGGTCGGTAAAAACGTCTGAGCCAATTTTAAACTGCTCGCTTTCTCAGCTGCCGTTTTCGACAGGCTGTGAGTGTCCGCGCATGCGGGATAGCTCGAGGACTCTATGGGCGGGGCCTCAACTCTCACGGGCTGGGTTTTCAGCTTCACGGCCGCCCCAATCTTCCCACCCGCTAGGTCGTTACCCAGAAGGACGTCCACGCCTTCCCCCAGTAACTCCGGCAGGACCCCCAGTTCCACTGGTCCCGACACCAACTCACAATCTAGAAGGACCCTATGCAAAGGCACTACCTCGGTCCAGTTTCCTATGCCTCTCAGGGCTACCTCGCCCGTCGGGGGTCCGAATGGTAATACGTTACGGCTAATTAATGATAGCTCCGCCCCCGTGTCTCTCCAAATCCGTACGGGGATAGGCGGGTCCCCCTTCCTCACAGACACGGTTCCGGGTGACAGATAAATCTCCGACCCCTCGCGCTCTCTGCTCCCCTGGGATCCTCTTGCCGATTTTCTGATTACCACTGCACGCCCGATAGGGATCGCTGCTCTCTCTCTCTCTGGCTCCTTTCTCGGAGCAAAGCATTTAGATGCAATATGACCCACCTTTCCACAATTAAAACAGGTTAAACCAGGAAATCTCCAGGTTTCCTGTCTGTTATCCTCACTTTTTCTGCTAGCTCCCGGCGGGATCTCCGCCTCAGCCGGCGGGCTTTCCCTACCATTCTGACGGTCTCTCGGGTAACTTTTTGGCGAGAAAAACTTTGTCTTGTGGGTTAGGGCATATTCATCTGCGAACCTAGCAATTTCTGAGATTGGCTGATTCGTCCTCTCATTTAAATACATTTGGATCTCTTCCGGAACACAACCTTTAAATTCCTCAATCAAAAATAACTCCCTGATACACCCATAATTCTCGGCCACCTTTTCCGCGGTGCACCAACGGTCCAAGAGCACACCCTTCTCATGGGCTAGCTTGGTATACGTTTGATTCCACCCTTTCCTTAAATTTCAGAACCTTTGTCTATACGCCTCAGGTACTAACTCGTAACCTCGGAGAATGGCCTCCTTTACTTGATCATAATTCCCTTCCCCTTCTGGGGGCAACACGGCATATGCCCGCTGTGCTTTCCCTCGTAACACACTTTGTAACAATGCCACCCACTGCTCTCTGGGCCACTTCTGATTCACTGCCACCTTTTCAAAAAGCAAGAAATAACTATCAACATCCGTCTCCTCGAAGGGGGGGGACCAACCTCAACGCCCGACTAACATCAAACCCCTCCTCTCTCTCTTGCCCTTGAGCTCTTCGCTCTTGCTTTCGCCTGTCCAGCTCCAATTCATGGCTCCTTTGTTTCTCTTTCTCTTCTGCTTCTGCTTCTAGCTGCTTTAGCTGGAGCTCATGACCCCGTTTCATCTCTAATTCCTTTAGTTTGAACACCTGCTCCCTTTCCTCAGCCTTTTCCTTTGCAGCTGCTTCTAGCTCCTTTACTTGAAGATCATGTTCCAACCTTACTTTCTCCAACTCTACCTGATCTGTCCCACTCGCTAATCTCTTTTCGGGGATATTTTCCAAATCCTCCGCTGTAAACACCTCCTTTTCAATGTAATACTGATTTATGACCCCTCGCACTTCCTGCTTTTTCATTGATGACCTCACCTCTGCGAGGCCTAACCCCTTTGCCAGATTTACCAAGTCTGATTTGGTAGCCGTCCCTAGCGCCTCTAAAGTCGGATTTCTCATAAATTCACCCACATCCATCTTTGCTGGTTTCCTGTCTGGCTACCTGCGTAACCAGATTTAAGTTTGGACTTACAGCCCGATTCACTGACCCTCCCTTTGGTTTCAAATCCGGGACGAGCAACCCACTTGTTACGTTCCCCAGTAACCGGGTAATTTACCAGCAAAGATAGATGGGTCCACTGAAGCCTAATGCTACTATTTTCAAACGTTTTTATTTATAAAGGGGCACAAACGTATGGTTAATACAAAACATTCAGATCATATACATCGTCAAAACTCAATCTAAAGCATAGGTGTAGTAATAATCAATCAAAAATGAGCTCTATCGTTGTCTAGGGGTTAAACGATTTGTCCAATTGAAATATAAAAGTCTCGCCAGTTCATGGAGGCTTTTTGCCGCTTGAGGGACCGCTGCGTGTTCACGGGTCGGAGAGAGAAAATAAACTTGCCAGCCTTCTGGACTCAAAGCGTGAGATCGAGAACAGGAGTTCCTCGTTGTCAGTCCGAACTCCTTTTTGGGGTTATTAGCCACTCGATTCCCTAGCTAGGGGATCCAAATCACATGTGGCTTCCGAGCAGCTTCCCGTTATTACGAGAGGAATGAGCGATGGTGTCCGTCTAGTGCGTCGCTGGAGTACCGCCTCCAGCAGTCTCCTTTTTATCATGGCTGGCAGATTTGTAAATGTCAATCAAGGTAGGGTGAGGCCATCCCCACACCACATTGCCCGAGGGTGTCCATGTCCCTGATATCTGGCACGTACTATAGAGTTGCAATTCACACAGGTGCCTCTAAGAACAATGGTCAACTCCGTGGCATTGTCTCTCATTTCCTGGGTCCAAGACCCGAATTAATAGCGATCTTGCGATTCTCTTGAAGGAGGGGGCTGAGGTCATGACACTATGCACATACAAGAAATTTACTTCCGGCAGATGTTGTCTCTCTGCTCATAACAATAATAATGATAAATATAAATGAAAATATAGATTATACATACAGGTAGTGTAATCCAAGTAATAGTTAGCCGACAGTTAACTGTTCAGCAAAGTGACCGCAGTAGGGCAAAAACTTCTCCAGTGCCTATTAGTCTTAGTCTGGAGGGATCTGAAGCACCTACCAGATGGAAGCAGATCAAACAGTCCGTGCACAGGATGGGAGGAGTCCTTTATGATGTTCACCACCCTCTTCTTCAACCTGGAAGAGTACAAGTCCACAATAGAGGGCAGGGAGGCTCCAATAATGCGCTCGGCAGTCCTCACTGTGCGCTGTAGTCTGGTTCTATCCTGCTTGGTGGCGGCTCCAAACCACACAATGATGGAGGTGCACAGGACAGACTCAATGACTGCAGTGTAGAACTGCAGCAGCAATTCCTGAGGCAGACCATATTTCCTCAAGTGCTGCAGGAAATACATCCGCTGCTGGGCCTTCTTCAGGATGGAGCTGATGTTCTGCTCCCACTTCAGATCCTGAGAGATGGTGGTTCCCAGGAACCTGAAGTTCTCCACGGTGGACACAGGGCTGCTGAGGAGTGTGAGGGGAGACATAGCGGGGGGATGTCTCCTGAAATCCACTGAAATGTTTTGGCTACGGGTGATTTATTTTTCTTTAAAATTTTGGAGACTTGCTATCAAGAGAGATGGGGATTGGGCAGTTCTTAGATAGTCTCTGGCTGCCTATTGGCCTGGTTTTGTGGCTTTGGGGGAGGGGGAAGGTCTTTTTTTTTTGTTTATTATTTTTCCTTTGGGTTGCCTTGAAATGTCTATATTGTCATAACTTACGGTTCCTCTTTAAACTCTTTTTCATCTTCCTGGTTTATGAGTTTCCTATGCAACTTGGTTAACCCTTTACATACCATATGGTTTATTTAAGGAAAATGGATAGTATTATTAACTTTGTTTCATGGAACACAAATGGCTTGAATCACCCAATTAAACGGAAGAAGATTTTTGAAGATTTTCATAGATTGAATGCTCACATTATTTTTGTGCAGAGACTCATGTGAAGAAGGAGGATAATCAGCACTTTTTTTGGTTTTGGACGGGACAACAGTTTCACTCAAACTCATCGATCAAAGTGAAAGGTGTTTCCATTTTTATAGACCCTTCGATTTCATTCGTTCATTATGATACAAATTCAGATACATATGGTAGATTTCTATTAATTACTGGTTTACTTTATAACCAAAAAGTAGTTTTGGTTAATGTTTATGCACCCAATACTGACTATCCTGAATTCTTTAAGCAGTTATTTATATCTCTTCCCAATTTAAAAGAATACAGGTTAATAATGGGCAGAGATTTTAATTGTTGTTTGAATCCTATGATGGATAGGTCTGCACCCCAATCAGGTACTTTCAAACAAATCTGCTACTTTTATTAATTCCTTTTTATTGACTTGGGGATTTAAAAAAATTGGAGGTTTTTACATCCTAATGATAAAAAGTTCTTCTTTTCTCATGTTTATCATAATTACTCTTAGCATCGATTACTTCTTTATGAATTCTAGATTAGTTTTGTCTGTAACTACCTGTGAGTATGATGCAATTGCCATTTCTAATCATGCACCTTTGAAATTATCAATTAAACAGTGATATAACTTTTAGTATTAGACAATGGCAGTTCAATTCTCTTTTACTTCAGGATTTAAATTTTGTCAATTTCATTAAAGAGAAGATTGCTATTTTCTTTTCAGTTAAGTCCACAGAAGAAATTTCCAGTGGGATATTATGGGATACCTTTAAAGAATATATCCGTGGACAAATTATTTCATACTCTGCTGAATTGAAAAAATGAATTGATAGTGAGGTACATACATTGATTGATAAGATTAAAGAAATCGATAAAAAATATTCTATTGCTCCCAATTTGGAGCTTTATATAGAGTTGAACTTCAAATGCAACATAGTTTGTTATTAACATCACCAATTGAAAACCAATTACTTAAAACTAGGAGTCAATTTTATACATGGTGATAAATTGGGTAAATTGTTGGCTAACCAATTGAAATCTGCTTTGGTGAAACATCAGATTAATTAAGTTTGTAGAAAGGATGGTATTTTGCCAGTTAACCATGATGAAATTAATAATTATTTTCAAGAATTTTATACTAATTTATATCAATCAGAATTTCCTGATGATCCTACCATAATGCGTGAATTTTTAAGGAAACTAAATATTCCAAAATTATCAGCTGATGAACATTTAGCATTAGATGCATCCATTACCAAAGCAGAAATAAAGAAGGCAATTTTTTCAATAAACTCTGGTAAAGCACCTGGCCCAGATGGATATACTGCTGAATTTTTAAAATCTTTTTCAGATTTACTTTCTCCCTGGTTATGTAAAATTTTTAAAGATGCTTCATTGGTAGGTAAATTACCACAAACCTTTTATGAAGCACCTATTTCTTTAATTCCTAAAAAAGATAAAGATCCCACTGAATGTGCATCATACAGACCTAGATCTTTGTTGAATGTGGATTCTAAAATCTTCTCCAAAATATTAGCAATTAGATTGGAGAAGATATTGCCTCAAATTATTTCTGAGGATCAGACAGGATTTATTAAAAATCATTATTCATATTTTAATGTTAGAAGGTTAAGGAACATTGTATACACTACTTCATCTAATACTTCAGAATGTGTTATTATGCTCGACACCGAGAAAGCATTTGACAGACTTGAATGGGAATATTTATTTAATATACTTGAGAAATTTAATTTTAGCTCAAAATTTATATCTTGGATTCAATTGTTATATCATATACCCTTGGCTGCAGTATTTACCAATAATCAGAGATCCCCTGTCTTAAGGCTTTTTCGAGCTACTAGACAGGGCTGTCCTTTAAGCCCTTTACTATTTGATATTGCCCTGGAGCCCTTGGCAATTGCTCTTCATGATTCACCTGATATATTTGGCATTATTTGTGGGGATGGGACACATAAAATATCACTATATATAGATGACCTGTTATTATATATTTCTAACCCAGAGAAATCCATTCCTGCAGTAATAACACTACTTGCTCAGTTTAGTAGTTTTTCTGGTTAGAAATTGAATCTTGCTTTGCCCATTAAATATGCAAGTTCCAATTTATAGACAATAACCATTTAGATTGGTTACTGATTATTTTACTTATTTGGGGGTTAAAATTACTAAGAAGTTTAAGGATCTATTTAAAGTCAATTTTTTACCTTTAATTGATCATGTTAAACAACTGTTTACTAAATGGTCCCCACTGTCTTGATCTTTGAATGGTAGAATTAATGCTATTAAGATGTTTATTTTACGGTTTCTGGTGACATCATCATCAAGAATGGCAGCTTAAGTCACTAGCTCCTCCGGAAAAACACTTATTAAGCCCCGTTATCCCATCAAATATAATATTTTTCCAAAAATATTTGAACTGAAAAGAGGGGCAAGAATGGGGAAAAAGAATGGAAATATAAAAAGCAACACTGCGGAGCCTGAGTTCGAGAGGAGTGCAGCGAGCGGCTCTCCTACCCGACCGCGTGCTAGTGAGGCGGATGCTGGGCCTCATTTAGGCAAAGCGGTGTGTTACGTATTCAGGCAACAATAAATATATATGAGTTAGGCAAGGGTTTTTATAACAAATAACACGTTTATTGAACACTGAAAACAAACCCCCCAAAAGTAAACAAACACTAACGTAACCGGAAAACAGCTGCTGTGCGGCAGCTTCACAGTTCTTAAAGCGATGCAGCAAAAACAGTTCTTAAAGCGATATGCCAAAAGTTCAAAATGCTCACAGTCCATTTAAAAGGAGAGACTTTTTAAGGCGATTTAAATTCTCTTCCACGTCGTTGTCCTTCGATCCCCGGCGTCGAACTCTTCCCACGTAGAATTTTATGAAACGTAATGGTTTAAAGGCACTGACCTTTCCTTCCACACTATTCTCAAATCCTTTCTGGTCAACCCAGGGATTAACACAAGAATAGTCAACGAAATCCTTCCGAATGAGGATCACACAAGGTCGAACCCAATCCACCGTCGAAAATCGATTCTCCTCGATCTTTAACTTCTGAACTCCGATATTCACTCTCCACTAGCAGTATTGTAAAGAAACTGCTGGCAATGACCTTTTAAACTTTAGGCATTAGATAAAACTTCATCTTTCAACTAAACTGCGTCATCACATTAAATCACGCAGTGGCATGAAGTCAACATGGCAAACCCAGCCACAAACTGCCCCACCTGACAGGGTGGGGTCTTCCTGTTATACCCTGAAAAAAAACCTGTCACATGACCTCTACTGGTGGGAAAATGACGTCACTCCACCATCACAAGACCATTACCTCAAGTCCAGTATAACTTCAACCCCAGTCACGTGACAAGGGTACCACTGTCACGAGTCACGGGTACGTAACAGTCGGGAGTTTAGGTTAGTACCTCCATTAATGGAGGTCCAGAAAGATATAAAGCAGCAGCTCCATGATATTAAGTCAGAGCTCGCCAGGGTCAATCAAAAAATAGTGGTGGCAGAGTCTCAAATTCAGAAGGTGGAAGATCACGTTCAAAATGTGGAATGGATACTGGGTAAGACAATAAAAATATTAAATCACCAAGAAGGTAAACTGCTTGACCTGGAGGGAAGATCACGGCAGAAAAATATCAGAATCTACAATGTTCCCGAAGGAGCGGAGGGCTCGTCTATGACGGAGTTTGTCGGAAAGTTAGTGCAGGATGCGTTGGATCTTCCCCCGGCTATGGAGCTGGAAGTCGAAAGAGCCCACCGCGCGTTAGTCCCAAAACCTACCCAGGATAGAAAGCCACGCTCAATAATAATTAAATTCCTTTGGTACAGCACCAAGGTGGGGATTCTACGAAGGGCCTGGCTGAGGAATTATCCTGCTCCACTTGGGAAATAGTGCGAGAACTGAGAAGGCAGGAGACAGGAGGAGGCCGAGAGAAATATATCAGGAAGAGACCGGGAGTTTCCCAAAGACAGTCCTCACACCCTTCAGAAGAGCCATAAGGTTTGGCTAACTTTAAAAAATGTTGAGAAGCTAAATGGAAGCAAAAGTACACGGTGATATACCTATCTCGAAAAATACTTACTATAATGTGGATTTTATATTACTTAGTTGTTATTCTTTATTCGCTCACTTACTCCATTTTCCCCACCAAAATGAGAATATATATGTGTACATATATGTGTATGTATGTAATGTGTGTGTATGTATGTGTCTGTGTGTGTATATGCATATCTGTGTGTGTGTGTGTATATATATATATATATATTTGTGTGTGTGCATTGTATATATATATATACATATGTATATATAGGAGGAATACACAGGGAAATCATTTGTGTGTAATGGATTTGTTCACTGACTTTTATGAATACTGCAATGGGGGCCCTCAACTCACAAGTAGGAGGGGTTACCCCTCACAGCTAGACATTTCCTCTAGCTCAACGCAGGTTCATCTACTAGAGACCTCAGCCTTGGAATCACACGTTTGTTGCCACTTTATTATTATTTGTGTTTCTTGGTTCTTATTTGTTCAGGGAGTAGATCGATTAAGTTTTATTCTAATTTCAATGATACATTGACAGTTAAATACAGATGGCTAAGGACAAGGTAAAATTCATTTATTTTAATGTCAATGGGCTATTAAATCCAATCAAATGTAAGAGAATTTTATCCAAAATGAAAAAAAGAACAAGCCCATGTAGTATATTTACAGGAAACTCATTTAAGTGATAATGAGCATAAAAAACTAAAGAGAATGGGCTTCACTAATCTGTTTTTCTCCTCATATAAATCAGGACATAGGAGAGGAGTTGCTATTCTTATCTCAAGTAAGCTAAATTTTGAAAAAGTGTTCGAAATGGGAGATAAAGAGGGCAGATATATTCTGGTAAGATGGTAATTCAGTTACTCTATTGAATATATACGCACCCCCGGGAAGTGATATTGGTTTTTTTCAGAAAATTACTGATATTATGGTAACGGAAACAGAAGGTCTCCTGCTATGTGGGGGAGACTTAAATTTACAATTACAACCAAACTTAGACTCTTCCAATAGAAAAACCTATGAAACAAAATCTTTACATAAGAAAGTTAATACACTTTTTGAGGATGGTGGTTTAATTGATATATGGAGGGACCTTTTCCCTGACAGAAGGGATTACACTCATTATTCTGCTCCCCATTCTGTATATACAAGAACAGACTATTTCATAACATTTGGAAAAGACAAAGACAAAATAAACACCTGTGGAATTGAGACAATAGATGTAAGTGACCATGCACCTATATATTTATCTGTTGATTTTGACCTACAACCAAAGAATACTATTTGGAAACTAAATTCAAGTCTACTCAATCATCCATACTTTAAGGAACAAATTAAAAAAGAAATTGGTCTCAACTTAGAATTTAATGATAATGGAGAGGTTTCTCCTCCCATTTTATGGGATACTCTGAAGGCGGTCTTAAGAGGGAAAATTATAGCGATATCTTCATATAAGAAAAAAATAAGGAGTAAAACATTAGAGGAATTACAAAATAGGCTGAAGGAACTAGAGAAAAACACAATTTGAATTTGGCACAGGATACATTAGGGGAAATTAAAAGAATCAGGAATGAAATAAATAATTTGGCTACACAAGAAATCAGGAAAAACAATGTTTCTGAAACAGTGACGTTATGAAAGTGGATTGAAATCTATGAAAATACTGGCGCGGAAACTGAAAAAAAAGATAGCAGAAAATACAATTCATAGAATTAGGGACCCAAGAACGCAAATGATAAAAAATAAGCTAAGTGAAATTCAAGAAGCTTTTGAAGTGTTTTACAAAACTCTATATTCCAAAGTTCCAGGGGGAAGCATAACCCAAATTGACACCTTCTTGAATTCTCTAGAGTTACTCACTTTAAGCGAAGAACAAAATAGAACAATGACTGCTGACATAACTGAAGTTGAATTAAAAGCTGCAATTAGTAGGCTTAAATTAAACAAGTCACCAGGATCAGATGGGTATACAGCAGAGTGGTACAAAGAATTTAAAAATGAGTTAATTCCTGTTTTACTCCCCACACTGAACTGGACTCTAAAAAAGGCACAAATGCCACCCAGTTGGAAGGAAGTGATAATCTCAGCTATACCGAAAGAAGACAAGGATAAAATGGAATGCGGGTTATTTAGACCAATATCCGTTCTTAATGTAGATTATAGGTTATTTACGTCCATCATGGACAAACGATTAGAGGAGTTTCTACCCATACTGATACGTAACAATCAGACAGGTTTTACACAACAACGCCAGACACAAGACAATATACGAAAGACACTTCACGTTATGGATCATATACAAAAAAATAAAATCGAAGCAATAGTGATAAGTGTGGACACTGAAGAAGCATTTGATTCAGTTAATTGGAATTTTCTTTACAGAGTTTTACATAGATTTGGTTTCCAAGACACAATTATTAAAACAATACAGACACTATATGACAATCCTACTGCTAGGATTAAAATCAATGGATATTTATCAAATAGTCTTACCCTAGAAAGGGGCATGAGACAGGGTTGTGCATTGTCACCACTACTCTTCGCGTTATATCTGGAACCATTAGCTCAATACATCAGACAAACTGAAGATATCAGGGGAATTACTATTAAAGGGACAGAGCATAATTTGGCTTGTTATGCGAATGACATTTTGACCTATCTAGGGCAACCAACATACTCTTTACCTAAATTGACGGAATCCTTTGAACAATATGGTCAATTATCAGGATACAAGATCAACATAGATAAAACCCAATTACTTTCATATTACTGTAGCCCACCAAGAGAAATTGAAAGTCGATACCCCTGGGCATGACACACAGAGTCTTTCAAATATTTGGGCATCATTATGCCAAAAGATTTGGCAAAATTATCAGAATGTAATTATCAGCCTTTATATTAAAAAATTAAGGAAGATGTGGCAAGATGGAACCTGATTTCTTTTTTCAGTCTCAGTTCAAGGATTGGGTCTATTAAAATGAATATACTGCCCAGACTGTTATATCTCTTTCAGACCCTACCAATAGATATTAATCAAAATCAATTCAATGAATGGAACAAGAGGCTATCAAGGTATATTTGGCAGGGTAAAAGGCCTAGAGTTCATCTCAAAACTTTGCAATTAGCAAAGGAAAAGGGGGGATGGGGCTTGCCTTCTCTTAGATATTATTACTTTGCAGCACAGTTGAGAGCTGTGATATGTTGGTGCAGCCCAACATATGATGCTCAATGGAAAAACATTGAGGAGCGGGTACTTCCCATCCCCATACAAGCAATTTTGGCTGATAACAACCTGCAAAGGTACATAAATACTATTGATAACCCATGGGTGAAATTGACTCTTAAAATATGGAAAACTACTATAAAAGAATATAATCTAGATGGAGATATTGCAATTCTTAAATGGTGTGCATATGACTCGGATTTTACACCAAATAAATTGGATGCTAGATTTAAGGACTGGACAGCTAAAGGAATAACAGTTCTTTGCAACATAATGAAAGAAGGAACACTGTTCAGTTTTGAAATGCTTAAAGAGAAACACTTATTAGAAAAACAAGATATTTATCAGTATTTACAAATGCGACAATATGTTAAAAAGATGCTTAAAAATGTAACCAAGGCAAATACATGCTTGATAGAACTCTTTAGAAAAGCATATAATTCAGATAATGGTAGTAGAATCATTTCAAGCATGTATAAGGGGTTGTCAAATCTTAAAACACATTCGACTTCATACATTAAAACAAAATGGGAGAAGGAAGGAGGGATAATTATACCTGAGGAAGAATGGACAACAATATGGAGATATCAATG
The DNA here is from genome assembly GCF_048418815.1 of Hemitrygon akajei. Taxonomy (NCBI): domain Eukaryota; kingdom Metazoa; phylum Chordata; class Chondrichthyes; order Myliobatiformes; family Dasyatidae; genus Hemitrygon; species Hemitrygon akajei. The sequence continues at coordinate 97,002,529 of NC_133133.1, read as the reverse complement.
GAAGTGTACCAGTTCACAGAAATGGAGGAAGTTTGGATGGAAAAACTTGATAAGATATTTTATTACACCCTCTCAGAAATCCCATTATGATAGTAACCTCCCTGTTTGCTGGAGAAATTGTGGAAATCAAAATGCAAATCATTATCATATTTTTTGGGACTGCCCTGTTATGAAAAACTATTGGTGGGGAATACACAATGCCCTACAAGACATCTTTAAATGTGAAATACCCTTGGAGAGTAAGACCATATATTTTGGATATACACCTCAAGAATGGTTGAAAAGAGATAAATATTTAATGAATATACTGTGGTGGCTGGTAAAAAGACTCTTACTAGGAAATGGTTATCACAGGAGAGCCCAACTTTAAATACATGGATGGAAATTACAATGGACATTTACAAAATGGAGAAGATAACAGCATCTGTTAATCATAAGCCGGAACAATTTGATTCATACTGGGGGAAATGGTTTAACTATATAATGCCTCATAGGCCTGATTTTATTCTCACAAATCAATGAATCTGTTGAAAAAAAGAGATCACTCCCTACTTGTACATAGTTCTTTCCTTTTGCTTGTTTTTTCTTTCTACTCTTTTCTATACTTTGTGGAGATTTGTGATATATATGATTATATGATATATATGTACAATGTCTGAAATACATCTTATGGAAATGTTTGATTGATGAACTTCAATAAAAAAAATAAATTACAAAAAACAAGATATTTATTTTACCTAAATTTCTGTGTCTATTTCAGGCAGTATCAATTTTTATTCCTAAATCTTTTTTGATATCATTGAATCTAAAATTTCTTCATATATATGGCAGTATAGTAATCCCTGGTTAAGTAAGAAATATTTACAGAAATCAAAAAAGGAAGGCTGTTCGGCTTTGCCGAATCTTAGATTTTATTATTGGGCAATTAATATTCAATATTTAACGTTTTGTACTCAATCTCCACGATGGATGAGCCGCGAGCGGAAGTCCGCACAAAAGTTTTCACTGGCTTCTATCTTAGGAGTTGCACTTCCTTTTGCATTTACTAAATTGAATAAACAAATGATAAATCCAATAGTTAAACATACAATACGAATCTGGTTTCAATTTTGTAAATTTTTTGGATTGAATAAATTTATTCTGTCAAGTCCTATTATATCTAACTTTTTTCCAACCATCTAGAATTGATCAAACCTTTCTTTTATGGAAAACAAAAGGAATAACATACTTTCTTGATTTATTCATGGATGATTGTTTTATGTCTTTTGAACAGTTGTCTAATAAATAAAATTTGCCTAGATCACACTTTTTCTGATATTCACAGATCAGAAACTTTCTGTATGCTACTTTACCTACCTTTCCAAATCGAAGTTATAGAAAAAAAATTAGGTTTAAACCACAATCAGAAGAGTTTAGTAGCAATTATTTATGATTTGATTACAAAAATATGTCTAGGTACAGCTGATAAAATAAAGAATGAGTGGGAAAGAGGACTTCAAATATCTTTACCTACAGAGAAATGGGAGAAAATTCTTAAACTAGTTAATATTTCTTCAATGTGTACCACACACACTTTGATACAATTTAAGGTGGTTCATAGAGCTCATATGTCCAAGGATAAGTTAGCTCGTTTTTACGATCATATAAATCCTGTTTGTGATAGATGTAATTCTGAAGTAGCTTCCTTGACACATATGTTCTGGTCTAGTCGTCTTCTAGAAAAATATTGGAAAGATATTTTTGATATTATTTCAGCAGTTCTGCGTGTTGACTTACAACTTCATCCTATTACATCAATTTTTGGATTACCAGTGATAGACTCCAGCCATTTATCCACATCAGCTTGTCGTTTAATTGCATTTGTGACATTAATAGCCAGAAGATCCATTTTACTTAAATGGAAAGATTCCACCACCCCCTACCACATTTGGTTTCCCCAAACGATAGCATGTCTAAATTTGGAAAAAATTAGGAGCAGTACCATATATAGCCATATAAAAATTACAGCACAGAAACAGGCCATCTCGGCCCTTCTAGTCCGTGCCGACGCTTACTCTCACCTAGTCCCACTGGCCCGGACTCAGCCCATAACCCTCCATTCCTTTCCTGTCCATATACCTATCCAATTTTACTTTAAATGACAATACCGAACCTGCCTCTACCACTTCTACTGGAAGTTCATTCCACACAGCTACCACACTCTGAGTAAAGAAATTCCCCCTTGTGTTACCCTTAAACTTTTGCCCTCTAACTCTCAAATCATGTCCTCTTGTTTGAATCTCCCCTACTCTCAATGGAAACAGCCTATCCACGTCAACATGATCTATCCCCCTCATTATTTTAAATACATCTATCAAGTCCCCCCTCAACCTTCTATGCTCCAAAGAATAAAGACCTAACTTGTTCAACTTTCCCTGTAACTTAGGTGCTGAAACCCAGGTAACATTCTAGTAAATCTTCTCTGTACTCTCTCTATTTTGTTGATACCTTTCCTATAATTTGGTGACCAGAACTGTAGACAATACTCTAAATTCGGCCTTACCAATGCCTTGTACAATTTTAACATTACATCCCAACTCCTATACTCAATGCTCTGATTTATAATGGCCAGCAACCAAAAGCTTTCTTCACCACCCTATCCACATGAGATTCCACCTTCAGGGAACTATGCACCATTATTCCTAGACCACTCTGTTCTACTTCAATCTTCAATGCCCTACCATTTACCATGTATGTCCTATTTGGATTATTCCTACCAAAATGTAGCACCTCACTCTTAACAGTATTAAACTCCATCTTCCATCTTTCAGACCACTCTTCTAACTGGCCTAAATCTCTCTGCAAGCTTTGGAAACCTACTTCATTATCCACAACACCACCTATCTTAGTATCATCTGCATACTTACTAATTCAATTTACCACCCCATCATCCAGATCATTAATGTAAATGACAAACAACATTGGACCCAGTACAGATCCCTGAGGCACACCACTAGTCACTGACCTCTAACCTGACAAACAGTTATCTACCACTACTCTCCGGCATCTGTCATCCAGCCACTGTTGAATCCATTTTACTACTTCAATATTAACAATTGAACCTTCCTAACTAACCTTCTGTGTGGAACCTTTTTCAAAGGCCTTACTGAAGTCCATATAGACAACATCCACTGCTTTACTCTCATCAACTTTCCTCGTAACCTCTTCAAAAAATTCAATAAGATTTGTCAAACATGACCTTCCACACACAAATCCATGTTGACTGTTCCTAATCAGACCCTGTCTATCCAGATAATTATATATACCATCTCTAAGAATACTTTCCATTAATTTACCCACCACTGACGCCAAACTTACAGGCCTATAATTGCTAGGTTTACTCTTAGAACCCTTTTTAAACAATGGAACAACATAAGCAATACGCCAATCCTCCGGCACCATCCCCGTTTCTAATGACATTTGAAATATTTCTGTCAGAGCCCCTGCTATTTCAACACTAACTTCCCTCAAGGTCCTAGGGAATATCCTGTCAGGACCTGGAGATTTATCCACTTTTATATTCCTTAAAAGCACCAGTACCTCCTCCTCTTTAATCGTCATAGTTTCCATAACTTCCCTACTTGTTTCCCTTACCTTACACAATTCAATATCCTTCTCCTTAGTGAATACCGAAGAAAAGAAATTGTTCAAAATCTCCCCCATCTCTTTCGGCTCCACACATAGCTGTCCACTCTGATTCTCTAAGGGACCAATTTTATCTGTCACTATCCTTTTGCTATTAATATAACTGTAGAAACCCTTTGGATTTATTTTCACCTTACTTGCCACAGCAACCTTGTATCTTCTTTTAGCTTTTTTAATTGCTTTCTTAAGATTCTCTTTACATTCTCTATATTCCTCGAGCACCTCATTTACTCCATGCTGCCTATATTTATTGTAGATATCGCTCTTTTTCCGAACCAAGTTTCCAATATCCCTTGAAAACCATGGCTCTCTCAAACTTTTAACCTTTCCTTTCAACCTAACAGGAACATAAAGATTCTGTACCCTCAAAATTTCACCTTTAAATGACCTCCATTTCTCTATTACATCCTTCCCATAAAACAAATTGTCCCAATCCACTCTTTCTAAATCCGTTCACATCTCCTCAAAGTTAGTCTTTCTCCAATCAAAAATCTTAACCCTGGGTCCAATCCTATCCTTCTCCATAATTATATTGAAACTAATGGCATTGTGATCAAAGTGCTCCTCAACACATACCTCCATCACCTGACCTATCTGATTCCCTAACAGGAGATCCAACACTGCCCCTTCTCTAGTTGGTACCTCTGTGCATTGCTGCAAAAATCTATCTTGAACACATTTTACAAACTCTAAAACATCCAGCTCTTTTACAGTATGGGCTTCCCAGTCTATGTGTGGAAAATTAAAATCTCCCACAATCACAACCCTGTGCTTCTTATCTGCTATCTCCTTACAAATTTGCTCCTCCAATTCTCTCTCCCCATTAGGTGGTCTATAATACACACCTATCAGTGTTACTACACCTTTCCCATTCCTCAATTCCACCCAAATAGTCTCCCTAGACGAGTCCTCTAATCTATCCTGCCATAGCACTGCTGTAATATTTTCTCTGACAAGCAATGCAACATCTCCCCCTCTTGTCCCTCCGATTCTATCACACCTGAAGCAACAAAATCCAGGAATATTTAGTTGCCAATCACACCCCTCCTGCAACCATGTTTCATTAATAGCTACAACATCATATTTTCAGGTATCAATCCATGCTCTAAGCAAATCCACCTTTCTTACAATGATCCCAGCTTTAAAATAAATGCATTTAAGAAATTCCCTACCTCTTACTCGCTGTTTATCTCTAACAGTGCAAACAACTTTACTATCTTCTTTTTCTTCCTTCTCCTATACATCTGTTCCTACACTCTGGTTCCCCTCCCCCCTTCTATCTAGTTCAAATCCACTGGAGCCTCTCTAGCAAACCTACGTGCAAGAATATTTGTCCCCCTCCAGTTCAGTTGTAAACCTTCCTGCCGGAATAGGTCCCACCTTTCCTGGAAAACTGCCCAATTATCTATTAATCTGAAGCCCTCCCTCCTGCACCATGTCTTCAGCCATGTGTTGATCTGCACTATCTTACTATTTCTAAATCTGCCTGCACGTGGCACTGGTAGCAGTCCTGAGATTGCTATCCTGGAGGTCCTGTCCTTTAACTTGGCAACTAACTCCCTAACCTCACCTTTCAGGACCTCCTCACTCTTCCTACTTACGACATTGGTCCCTACATGGACCACAACATCCATGCTCAACCTCCCTCTTGAGAATACTGAGAACTCGATCCGAGATATCGCGGACCCTAGCACCAGGGAGGCTACAGACCATCCGGGATTCTCAATCTCTTCCACAGAACCTCCTATCTGTCCACCTAACTATCGAATCCCCTACCACTATTGCTCTCATCTTTTCCCTCCTTCCCTTCTGAGCTGAGGGACAAGTCTCGGTGCCAGAGACGCAACCACTGCAACTTGTCCCTGGTATGTCGTCCCCACCAAAAGTATCCAAAACGGTATACTTATTATTGATGGGAACGGCCACAGGGGTGCTCTGCACATTCTGTCTAATCTTGCATCAGGATATTGCATCAGGCATTCATGTAAATATTATTTGCATACAAACAGGGGTGTTACTATCTGTCATTGACACAGGCTGCTGGCCCATGGAAGGTAAAGTGACAGAATGAGCTGAATGCAAATTGTGACAAATGCCAACTCCTTCAGAGAGGTCAGAAAAGGGTCAGCAATAAGATTGATGAAGTTAGACATTACTTTGCATATATTTGAGAAAAAATTTCCCATAGGAATTGAGCTAAACATCTTCAGGACCTTCAATTTAATTTCACTGTGCATGGACTTTCTATTAAAATTAAACATCTCCAAAAGGATTTTTTATTTATTAAAATGAAGGGCTCAAGATGCAAACAGAGGTCTTGATGATTTGCTGGCTTTATTTCTGATAAGAATCACAGAGCACTGCCTTTTCAATTCTGCCCTAAAACATGATTTTGTTTTGTTTTCATTTTTATACCGAAAAATGAGAACTCACCACATGTACCGTATATAAGGTTTAAATGATTTCCATAATATAGTCGATTTGAGTCAAAACTCTGTGTGCTTAAAACAATCAGTTAAAGTACAGAACAGAAAACAAAAGCAGGTTGGGACACCAACATTAAAAATAAGTAAACATCTCACAACAACAAGCTAAAAATAATAATCCATTGTTGGCGCAAGATGTTTTGAGACAAGTATTAATCATTGCTAGAAATGTTGAATATGTTGATAGAGAATGTTTTATGGTGTTCACCTTTCAATGAGATTTTCCACTGACTTTGCAACTTCCAGTTTTATCTATCAATGGTTCCCATCTTCTAACTGGCGTAGAGTTCTCAATGTCAAATGCAGGATCAACAAAAGAAAAATGCTCTACTTTGCCTCAGTCTAAAGAGACTGGCCTTCATGATTGAATGCACCTCCAATAACATGCAAGAAGCCAAACACCATCCAGGACAAAGCAATCATTAGACTTGTCTAATCCTTGAATGCTCAGTGCCTTCACACTAATAAACCATGACTGTAGTGAGAACCATCAGCAAGATGGGCAGCAGTTACTCACCAAAGTATTACAGCAGAAACTCCCAAATTTATGACTCTAATCAAACAGCACAGGGGCAGCAGGTAGATGGGAAAACCTCCTCCAATGAACACACTAATCCAATTTGAGAGTATTTCCTTTCTTGCTTTCTCTGGGTCTAAACACAGGAATAACCTATTCAGAATACTGGAAACATCATCGTAAGTTTGGCAGTAAATACCTTCTTGTCTCAGTTCTCACATCCTTCAAATGATTTTTACTCCTCCATATGCTTTATTTTTAAAAGTAGTAAACTTGCATTAATATAGTACCTTCTACAACCAATAGATGTCCCAAAAATATTTATTGACCAATGAAGAACTTTAAGGTGTGGTGAAATTTTTTATCAAGAAAAATCAGTATCCAATTTTTCTTACTTAAGATTCCAAAGTAATTATTTTTTAGGAGCTGTATGTGGCATGAATATTGGCTAGGACACTGCAAGGGTACTGGGAGACATGCATAAGAAAATGCACATGTCCTCACTTTACAAAGTCACCCAAAAGGATGGGAACTCCACCTGTTCCATGCATATAATAATGCTCAGAACTGGGTTGTTGGTATTAGACTTGATCTGAGATTCTTACATGGCACTGCCATGAAGTGATTAACGAAATACTGACAGAAAATAAGGTGGAAAAAGGCTTTGTGACCAAATTTCCTCCATGTTGATAATAGACACAAGACAATTCAGATGCTGAAATCTGGAGCAAAAAGCAATCTGTCGCAGATACTCAATGGGTTGATCAGCATCTGTGGAGGGAAAAGGATTGTCATTGTTTTGGACCTGAGAATAGAGAGTGGAGATAGTTGGTATAAAGAGGAGGGGGAGGGTGGGATAGGGGCTAGTAACTGATAGGTGGACTGAGATGGGGAGAGGAATGATTGGTTGAAAGTGCTAGATGGGGGGGAGTGTTAAGTGGAGAGCCTAGAGGGTGGATAAGCAGGTAACAAAGAGTACAAGTGTTGGAATTTGGTAAAGAAGGAAGATGATAATGGGAACCATTAAAGGGAGAGATGGTCAGATGGTGGAATGAATCTAGTAGTATTTATATAGGCTGTAGGTGGATGGAACCAGAGGGGTATGGTGATGGAAATCATGATAGGGTCTGAAGGGGGCTGTGGTGTAGGAAAGCGAACAGAAATGGGAGGAGCAGAAGTCAATTGGAAGGAGAAAGAGGGGAGAACAGGAGGTTATGAGGTAGCTGATGGGACCAAAGTATGTTCTATAGGGATGTGCTTTATATTTGTTCCTGTCGAATGAGCTGGAGGTTATCCTTGCCATTCCAAATTCCCATGATTCAATGATCCAGGACACCTTAAGAGCATCTCTGAAACCTCTCCTCTATCTTCTGTACAACTTTGTGTTGAGTTGGATCTTTGAATAACATGAGTCGCTCATTGATGCTGACTATATTAAACCTCTGGAAATGGGGAGGCTGGATTACTAATGTCACTTTGCTTATTTAAGGGGATTTTGTGTCAACAGCACAATGGTTCTCTTCAATGTTTTGAAGTGGCTGCCATAGATCTATGTCTCTGGAGTATTCAGGAGAGTGGGGAGCACTGTACTATACATCTGAAGCTTAGTTGTTCAAAAGTATTTTTCTTCATTCATAACAATACTACTAGCATGCTGAAGGCAAAGGTGAGTTTCATCATCAACATCTACCTTTGTCTTTGCCAATAGTCGGGTTGAAGATGCCAAGTGAAAAGGAGGAAGGACACAGAATGCAGGAGTTGTCCCATGTCACCAAATTCAAGGAAAAAAAAAGATGTGAAATCAGATCCTGTTGAAAGAACTCAACTTGAAACACTAACTCTTTATTGCACTCCATAGCTGCTGCCTGACCCGTTGAGTTCCTCCAACATGCTGTGAGTGTAACTCTACTTTATGAACTAGTAAACTTGTGAACTGGTTTTGCTCAGGAAAAGCTTTATCTAAACACTTAAAAGTGGACACAATGAGGCCCTTACTGATAATCTGCTGAATTAGATATAAATTCCAAATAAGAAGTTGTTTGTGAAAGGTTCTTTGGTAAGATACAACATGCAGGTTAATGAACAGGGAAGGCTGTGTCTGTGACCTGTGGTAAACTGAGCCTAGAAACTGGCTGATCTGATGACTGAACAGTACTGAATCAGGGAGAACAAAAAAGAGAGGCGTTAATTACAATTCATTACTTCCAAGAAGGGCAATGAAGAGCTGACACATGTTAGCTAAACGTGCCAGAGTCAACAAGATTGAAACACAAAATGCTGAAATGATCATGAGAAAGAATAAGAATGAAAGGTATTGAATGCAAAGCAGTGAAAACTCTGGAGTAAAGTAAGTCTGACGTAGCAGTACTTCAGTGGAGTAAAGGGATTCACAGTGGTATGAGAGAAGAGTTGGCCAAAGTAAATTGGAAGGATGTGCTGGCAGGGATGACATCAGAGCAGCAATGGCATGCATTTCTGGGAAAAATGAGAAAGGTGCAGGATAAATGTATTCCAAAAACAAAGAAATGCTCAAATGGCAAAATAGTGCAACCGTGACTGACAAGGGAAATCAAAGCTAATGTAAAAGTAAAAGAGAGGGCATACAACAAAACAAAAATTACTGGAAAGACAGGATTGGAAAGCTTTTTAAACTCGACAGAGAGCAACTAAAATAATCATTAGGAGGGAAAAGATGAAATATGAAAGCAAGCTAGTAAACAATATCAAAGTGGATAGTAAAAGTTTTTTCAAGTATATAAAAAAAATAAAGTGAGATGAGAGTGAATATAGGGCTGCTAGAAAATGAGACTGGAGAAATAATAATGGGGGGCAAGGAGATGGCAGGTGAACTAATTGAGTATTTTGCATCAGTCTTCACTGTGGAAGACACTATCAGTGTGCCAGATGTTGAAGGGTGTGAGGGAAGAGAAGTGGGTGCAGCTATTATTACAAAAGAGAAGGTGCTCAAAAAACTGAAAGACCTAAAGGTACATAAGTCACCCGGACCAGATGAACTGCACCCAAAGGTTCTGAAAGAGGTAGTGGTAGAGATTGGCAGCATTGGTTAATGATCTTTCAAAAATCATTGGACTCTGGCATGGTGCAAATGTCACTTCACTCTTTAAGAAAGGAGGAAGGCAGCAGAAAGGAAATTATAGACCAGTTAGCCTAAACTCAGTGGTTAGGAAGATGTTGGAGTCAATTGTTAAGTATGAGGTGACTGAGTACTTGGTGACACAGAACATGATAGGACAAAGTCAGCAAGGTTTCCTTATGGGAAAATTCTGCCTGATGAACCTATTGGAATTCTTTGGGAGATTGCAAGTAGGATAGATGAAGGGGATGTAGTGGATGTTGTATATTTGGACTTTCAGAAGGCTTTTGACAAGGTACCATATATGAGGCTGCTTACCAAGTTAAGAGCCCATGGTATTACAGGACAGTTACTAACATGATTAGAGCATTGGCTGATTGGTAGGAGGCATTGAGTTAAAGTAAATTTATCTTTTCCTGGTTAGCTACCGGTGACTAGTGGCGTTCTGCAGCGGTTGGTGTTAGGACTGCTTCTTGTTATGCTGTATATCAGTGATTTAGATGATGGAATAGATGGCTTTGTTGCCAAGTTTGCGGATGATACAAAGATTGGTGGAGGGGCAGGGGTTGTGTTGAGGAAACAGGGAGGCTGCAGAAGGACTTAGACAGATTAGGAGAATGGGCAAGAGAGTGACAAATGAAATACAATGTTGGAAAATGCATGGTCATGCATTTTGGTAGTAGAAATAAATGTGCACAGTACTACAGTACTTTCTAAATGGGGAGAAAATCCAAAAATCTGAAATGCAATACGTCTTGGGAGTCCTTATGCAGAACACCCTGAAGGTTATCTTACAGGTAGAGTTGGTGGTGGTGAGGAAGGCAAATGCAATGTTACATTCATTTCAAGAGGTCTAGAATAAAAGAGCAGGGATGAGATGCTGAGGCTTTATAAAGCACTGGTGAGGCCTCACCTTGAGTATTGTCAACAGTTTTGGATTCATCAAAGAAAAGATGTGCTAGCTTTGGAGACGGTTCCAAGGAGGTTCACAAGGATCATTCTGGGAATGACAGGATTATCATATGAGGAACGTTTTATAGCTCTGGGTTAATACTCACTGGAATTTAGAAGGATTGGGGGGGAGGGATCTCATTGAAACCTTTTGAATGTTAACAGGCCAAGGGAGCATAGTGTTACAAAGTGGGGGCAAGGGTGCTCAAGGAGAACCCAAAAGCAGGACACAAACATGTCTTTCTTAGGTTCAATAAAATAGAGTTTATTACTCTCTACACGGAAAACCAGAAGATCGAAGAGGGCAAAGAGGAACATGAACCTTGGACTTGGAGACCAGAAGGAACACGGACGTTGGACTTGAAGACTGGGAACTTGGATCGCCACGGCCAGGACTTGGACACTGGGAACTCATACAGCTGCAGACAGGACTTGGACACTGGGAACTCATACAGCTGCAGACAGGACTTGGACACTGGGAACTCATACAGCTGCAGACAGGACTTGGACACTGGGAACTCATACAGCCGCGGACAGGACTTGGACACTGGGAACTTGGATCGCCGCGGACAGGACTTGGACACTGGGAACTTGGATCGCCGCGGCCAGGACTTGGACACTGGGAACTCATACAGCCGCGGACAGGACTTGGACACTGGGAACTTGGATCGCCGCGGACAGGACTTGGACACTGGGAACTTGGATCGCCGCGGACAGGACTTGGACACTGGGAACTTGGATCGCCGCGGCCAGGACTTGGACACTGGGAACTCATACAGCCGCGGACAGGACTTGGACACTGGGAACTTGGATCGCCACGGACAGGACTTGGACACTGGGAACTTGGATCACTGCGGCCAGAACATGGTACTTCGAACTTGGATTGCCACAGCCAGGACTTGGACACTTGGACATGACACACCGAGCCGGGACTCCACCTTCAGGTCAGGTATTGAGCCGGGACTCTTCTTCTTCAAAGGACAAACGCAGACACAGGATATAAACACTGGACCCAAGTTCGTTCCAAGCTGTGGGAGCTCTTAACTCACCCCTGGTGGTTTGACTTTACCCGGACACACTCTGGCAAGGGAAGGCGAATTGCTGGCACTCCTCTGCAGGAAAGGACCTGGCTTGCTTCCGCAAGAAACGTAGTCAGCTCCGGCTGGATGACTCTGGCTTGTAGTAGCGACGGTGACTTTGCCAATACTCCTTATCACTCTAGCCCCGAATGGCTAAAGCCAGGGGCTTATAAACTGCCGGGTCGGTCGAGAGTGGATTACATAGGACATAGAATATAGCATAGTACAGCACATTACAGGCCCTTCAGCCCACAATGTTGTGCCGACCCTCAAACCCTGCCTCCCAGATAACCCTCCACCTTAAATTCTTCCATATACATATCTAGTAGTCTCTTAAACTTCACTAGTGTATCTGCCTCCACCACTGACTCAGGCAGTGCATTCCACGCATCAACCACTCGCTCAGTGAAAAACCTTCCTCTAATATCCCCCTTGAATTTCCCTCTCCTTACCTTAAAGCCATATCCTCTTGTACTGAGCAGTGGTGCCCTGGGGAAGAGGTGCTGGCTGTCCACTCTGTCTATTCCTCTTAATATCTTGTACACCTCTATCATGTCTCCTCTCATCCTCCTTCTCTCCAAAGACCTAGCTCCCTTAATCTCTGATCATAATCCATACTCTCTAAACCAGGCAGCATCCTGGTAAATCTCCTCTGTACCCTTTCCAATGCTTCCACATCCTTCCTATATTGAGGCGACCAGAACTGGACACAGTACTCCAAGTGTGGCCTAACTAGAGTTTTATAGAGCTGCATCATTACATCGCGTCTCTTAAACTCTATCCCTTGACTTATGAAAGCTAACACCCCATAAGCTTTCTTAACTACCCTATCTACCTGTGAAGCAACTTTCAGGGATCTGTGGACATGTACCCCCAGATCCCTCTGCTCCTCCACACTACCAAGTATCCTGCCATTTACTTTGTACTCTGCCTTGGAGTTTGTCCTTCCAAAGTGTACCACATCACACTTCTCCGGGTTGAACTCCATCTGCCACTTCTCAGCCCACTTCTGCATCCTATCAATGTCTCTCTGTAATCTTTGACAATCCTCTACACTAACTACAACACCACCAACCTTTGTGTCATCTGCAAACTTGCCAACCCACCCTTCTACCCCTACATCCAGGTCGTTAATAAAAATCACAAAAAATAGAGGTCCCAGAACAGATCCTTGTGGGACACCACTAGTCACAACCCTCCAATCTGAATGTACTCCCTCCACCACGACCCTCTGCCTTCTGCAGGCAAGCTAATTCTGAATCCACATGGCCAAACTTCCCTGGATCCCATGCCTTCTGACTTTCTGAATAAGCCTACCGTGTGGAACCTTGTCAAATGCCTTACTAAAATCCATGTAGATCACATCCACTGCACTACCCTCTTCTTTATGCCTGGTCACCTCCTCAAAGAACTCTATCAGGCTTGTTAGGCACGATCTGTCCTTCACAAAGCCATGCTGACTGTCCCTGATCAGACCATGATTCTCTAAATGCCTATAGATCCTATCTCTAAGAATCTTTTCCAACAGCTTTCCCACCACAGACGTAAGGCTCACTGGTCTATAATTACCTGGACTATCCCTACTACCTTTTTTGAACAAGGGGACAACATTTGCCTTCCTCCAATCCTCTGGTACCATTCCCGTGGACAACGAGGACATAAAGATCCTAGCCAGAGGTTCTGCAGTCTCTTCCCTTGCCTCGTGGAACAGCCTGGGGAATATTCCATCAGGCCCCAGGGACTTATCTGTCCTAATGTATTTTAACAACTCCAACACCTCCTCTCCCTTAGTATCAACATGCTCCAGAACATCAACCTCACTCTTATTGTCCTCACCATCGTCAAGTTCCCTCTCAGTGGTGAATACCGAAGAGAAGTATTCATTCAGGACCTCGCTCACTTCCACAGCCTCCAGGCACATCTTCCCACTTTTATCTCTAATTGGTCCTAGCTTCACTCCTGTCATCCTTTTGTTCTTCACATAATTGAAGAATACCTTGGGGTTTTCCTTTACCCTACTCGCCAAGGCCTTCTCATGCCCCCTTCTTGCTCTTCTCAGCCCCTTCTTAAGCTTAAACTTAAGACCTTCATGTTACCCTTAAACTTTTGCCTCAAGTCTCAACTCATGTCCTCTTGTTTGAATCTCCCCTACTCTCAATGGAAAAAGCCTATCCATGTCAACTCTATCTATCCGCCTCATAATTTTAAATACCTCTATCAAGTCCCCCCTCAACCTTCTACGCTCCAAAGTATAAAGACCTAACTTGTTCAATCTTTCCCTGTAACTTAGGTGCTGAATCCCAGGTAACATTCTAGTAAATCTTCTCTGTACTCTCTCTATTTTGTTGACATCTTTCCTATAATTCGGTGACCATAACTGTACACAATACTCCAAATTTGGCCTTACCAATGCCTTGTACAATTTTAACATTACATCCCAACTCCTATACTCAATGCTCCAGGTTTGTCATATGAAGAGCGTTTGATGGCTTTGGGCCTATATTTACTAGAATTCAGAAGAATGAGGAGTGATCTGATTGAAAACTATTGGATGGTAAAAGGTCTTGATAGAGTGAATGAGAAGAGGATGTTTCCCATGGTGGGAGAATCTAAGACCAGTGGACACAGCCTTCGAATAAAAGGGTATCCTTTTAGAATGGAAATAAGGAGGAATTTCTTTAGTCAGAGAGTAGTGAATATGTGGAATTCATTGCCACAAGCAGCTGTGGAGGCCAATTGTTCATGTGTATTTAAGGCAGAGGTGGACAGATTCTTGTCTGGTTAGGGCATGAAGGGATATGGGGGCTGGCAGGAGATTGGGGCTAAGAGGAAAGTGGAACAGCCATGATGAAATGATGGAGCAGACTCAATGAGCCAACTGGCCTAATTCTGCTCCTATAGCTTATAAGATGACGGGTTAAAGTGTTTAGGGAATGCCTCAGGTCTCCAGAGCAACCAGGATTGAGCTGTCAGGCATACATGCTGACTGCTGATCTCATTTCTGATTTGTGCCAATACTACCACTGCATTCAAAATGAAGTTTTACTTGAGTTATGCCCTTGCTGTCTGAAGGAGGACCCTTTAAATTGACCCTGTTATAGCAATGTACATGACTAGTTGAGGTTGATTAATTATCCCATCACATTTACCAGCATTGTATTGCATCTGCCAGACCTTGGCCCACATACTTAACCTACCTATATCCCTCTGCAGACTCTCCACATCCTCTGTACAATTTGCTTTTCCACTCAGTTTAGTGTCATCAGCAAATTTTGTTACACTACACTCAGTCCCCTCTTCCAAATCACCAACGTAAATGGTAAACAGCTGCGGACCCAACACCGACTTCTGCGGCACCCCTCTCACCACTGATTGCCAACTGGAGAAACACCCATTTATACCAACTTTCTGCCTTCTATTGGTTAACCAATCCACTATCCATGCCAATACACTTCCTCTGACTCCACACATCCGTATCTTATTTATAAGTCTCTCGTGCGGCACCATTTTGGAATATCGGAGTCTCAGCACATCAAACAGTTACTCTCCTTGCCCAGATTCAGCGATGGTAAGCCCTCAGAGCTAATGGACGACATGATTCCTCCCTGGGGAAATGACCATCCTTGTTTTATTTTTAAAGAACTCACCATGCAGCAAATGCCTGATCAAGTTTGTGTAGCCCTCGCTAATGCACCCAAGAAGGACTATAGGGAACTTGCTAAAATGTTCCCTATACACTCAGCCGGGCAGCGATGCATCATTCCTTCTCCTTTCTCTACTTCAATAAACCCGGTCAGCAATGGTCCCAACATAAGGACGCCTGTAGCTGAGAAACCATTGAAGCAGGGCCTGTGCTTTTACAATGCAACTTTGGTAGGAATGCTTGGAAATGGCGACCGCCTTGCAGCTTCAACAGTGTCAGTGCATCTTCAGAGGTCTGTGAACACTGTGGGTCCCAGTTACCAGGGTAGTCTCCAGTTCATTAGTTGCCTACCAACCTCAAGTGGAAATGACTGATGCCATCATCTGCCAATTGTTGTTGCAGAGAGCTCGCTCCCACCTGGATGATGCTGGTGGCATTCTGAGAAACATTTTTTTTTGGTTTCTCTACTACCTTCAGTACAATCCAGCTACTTCTTTTGAGCAAGAAGCTGCAAAGGATGGGCGTAAACAAATCCACTATCTCCTGGATTACTGACTACCTGAAAGATAGACGGTTGAGTAGTTCTGTCTGAGATGGTGGTGAGTGACACTGGAGCCACAAGGGACTGTCCTGTGTCCGTTTCTGTTCACTCTATACACCTCAGACTTTCAGTACAAATCTGAGTCTTGCCACTTGCAGAAGTTCTCTGTTGACTGTGGTGGTTGGGTGTATCAGAGACGGGCAAGAGCCAGAATACAGAGGACTGGTGGACAAGTTTGAGGAGTGGTGCAGGAGGAATCACCTGCTCCTGAATTTGGCCAAAAGCAGGGAGTTGGTGATTGATTTTCGGAGGAATAGGACTGTGAGAAGTACTGGGAGAAGATGTTGCAGTGGTGGAGGAGTACAAATACTTGGGTGTTCACCTCGACAACAGACTTGACTGGAAAGCCAGCACCAAAGCTGTTTATAAGAAGGGGATGAGCAGACTGAGATCCTTCAATGTGTGCAGCAGGAAGCTGTAGATCTTTTACTAGTCTGTTGTAGCAAATGCAGTCCTCTTTGTAGCTTTATGTTGGGGGAGAAGCATCAGTGCTCGTGATGGAAAAAGACTAAAAATACTCATCAAAAAGGTTGGATCTATCCTTGGCTACAGTCTGGTCTCTTCTGAGTTAGTGGTGGAGAGGAGGTCATCTGTTATCCATTATGGACAATCTGGCACATCCTCTGCATGACCTACTGAATAACCAGCAGAGCCCCCTTCCGAACAGACTCATAGTTAAGAACAACGTTGGGCCCTTGAAGAATGAATTGGGTGAAATTGTTATGGGAAACAGAGAAATGGCAGAAGAATTTAATGAGTCCTTTAGATCTGTTTTCACTAAGGAAGACACAAGCAATCTCCCAGATGTATGGATGGGCCAAGGACATAGGGTAACAGAAGAAATGAAACAGATTGACATTCGGAAGGAAACGGTGATGAGAAGACTGATGGTACTGAAGGCTGACAAATCCCCAGGTCCAGATGGTCTGCACCCTAGGGTACTAAATAAAGGAGGTGGCCCTGGAAATTGCGGATGCATTGGTAATCATTTTCCAATGTTCCTTAGATTCAGGATCAGTCCCTGAGGATTGGAGAATGGCTAATGTTATCCCACTTTTTAAGAAAGGAGGGAGGGAGAAAACAGAGAACTATCGACATGTCAGCCTGACATCGATGGTGGGGAAGATGCTAGAGTCCATTAATAAGGATGAAATAGTGGCATATCTAGATAGCAGTGATAGGATTGGGCTGAGCCAGCATGGAGTTACCAAGGGTAAATCATGCTTGACTAATCTGTTGGAGTTTTTCGAGAATGTAACCAGGAAGTTAGATGGGGGAGATCCAGTGGATGTAGTGTACCTCGATTTTCAGAAGGCATTTGATAAGGTCCCACATAGAAGATTGGTGGGTAAAATCAAAGCTCAGGGCATCGGGGGGAGGGCATTGACATGGATAGAAAACTGGTTGGCAGATAGAAAGCAAAGGGTAGCGGTGAATGGGTGTTTCTCGGAATGGCAGGTGGTGACTAGTGGGGTGCCACAGGGCTCGGTATTGGGACCACAGCTGTTTACCATTTACGTTAACGATTTGGATGAAGGCATAGAAAATAACATCAGCCAATTTGCTGATGATACTAAGCTGGGTGGCAGTGTGACATGTGATGAGGATGTTAGGAGAATTCAGGGTGACTTGGATAGGCTGGGTGAGTGGGCAGATACTTGGCAGATGGCGTTTAATGTGAATAAGTGTGAGGTTATCCACTTTGGGAGTAAGAACAGGAAGGCAGATTATTATCTGAACGGTATAGAGAGATTTAGAGAGAGTGGATTGGGTCAAGTTGTTTTATGGGAAGGATGTAATAGAGAAATGGAGGTCATTTAAGGGTGAAATTATGAGGGTACAGAATCTTTATGTTCCTGTTCGGTTGAAAGGAAAGGTTAAAGGTTTGAAAGCGCCATGGTTTTCAAGGGATATTAGAAACTTGGTTCAAAAAAAGAGGGATGTCTACAATAGATATAGGCAGCATGGAGTAAAGGAATTGCTTGAGGAATATAAAGAATGTAAAAGGAAACTTAAGAAAGAGATTAGAAAAGCTAAAAGAAGTAACGAGTTTGGTTTGGCAAATAAGGTGGAAGTAAATCCGAAAGGCTTCTACAGTTATATTAAAAGCAAGATGATAGTGAGGGATAAAATTGGTCCCTTAGAGAATCAGGGTGGTCAGCTATGTGTGGAGCCGAGCGAGATGGGAGAGATTTTGAACGATTTCTTCTCTTCGGTATTCACTAAGGAGAAGGATATTGAATGGTGTAAGGTGTGGGAAACAAGTAAGGAAGTTATGGAACCTATGACAATTAAAGAGGTGGAAGTACTGGCGCTTTTAAGAAATTTAAAAGTGGATAAATCTCCAGGTCCTGACAGGATATTCCCCAGGACCTTGAGGGAAGTTTGTGTAGAGATAGCAGGAGCTCTGACGGAGATTCTTCAGATGTCATTAGAAACGGGGATTGTGCCGGAGGATTGGCGTATTGCTCATGTGGTTCCATTGTTTAAAAAGGGTTCTAGAAGTAAGCCTGGCAATTATAGACCTGTCAGTTTGACATCAGTGGTGGGTAAATTAATGGAAAGTATTCTTAGAGATAGTATTTATAATTATCTGGATAGACAGGATCTGATTAGGAGTAGCCAGCATGGATTTGTGCGTGGAAGATCATGTTTGACAAACCTTATTGAATTTTTTGAAGTAGTTACGAGGAATGTTGACGAGGGTAAGGCAGTGGATGTAGTCTATATGGACTTCAGCAAGGCCTTTGACAAAGTTCCACATGGAAGGTTAGTTAAGAAGGTTCAGTCGTTAGGTATTAATGTTGGAGTAATAAAATGGATTCAACAGTGGTTAGATGGGAGATGCCAGAGAGTAGTGGTGGATAATTGTTTATCGGGATGGAGGCCGGTGACTAGCAGGGTGCCTCAGGGATCTGTTTTGGGCCCAATGTTGTTTGTAATATACATAAATGATCTGGATGATGGGGTGGTAAATTGGATTAGTAAGTATGCTGATGATACTAAGGTAGGAGGTGTTGTGGATAATGAGGTGGGTTTTCAAAGCTTGCAGGGAGATTTATGCCAGTTAGAAGAATGGGCTGAACGTTGGCAGACGGAGTTTAATGCTGAGAAGTGTGAGGTTCTACATTTTGGCAGGAATAATCCAAATAGAACATACAGGGTAAATGGTAGGGCATTGAGGAATGCAGTGGAACAGAGAGATCTAGGAATAACAGTGCATAGTTCCCTGAAGGTGGAGTCTCATGTAGATAGGGTGGTGAAGAAGGCTTTTGGAATGCTGGCCTTTATAAATCAGAGCATTGAGTACAGAAGTTGGGATGTAATGTTAAAATTGTACAAGGCATTGGTAAGGCCAAATTTGGAATATTGTGTACAGTTCTGGTCACCGAATTATAGGAAAGATATCAATAAATTAGAGAGAGTGCAGAGACAATTTACTAGCATGTTACCTGGGTTTCAGCACTTAAGTTACAGAGAAAGGTTGAACAAGTTAGGTCTCTATTCATTGGAGCATAGAAGGTTGAGGGGGGATTTGATCGAGGTATTTAAAATGTTGAGAGGGATAGATAGAGTTGACGTGAATAGGCTGTTTCCATTGAGAGTAGGGGAGATTCAAACGAGAGGACATGATTTGAGAGTTAGGGGGCAAAAGTTTAAGGGAAACACGAGGGGGTATTTCTTTACTCAGAGAGTGATAGCTGTGTGGAATGAGCTTCCTGTAGAAGTAGTAGAGGCCAATTCAGTTGTGTCATTTAAGGTAAAATTGGATAGGTATATGGACAGGAAAGGAGTGGAGGGTTATGGGCTGAGTGCGGGTAGGTGGGACTAGGTGAGATTAAGAGTTTGGCACGGACTAGGAGGGCCGGAATGGCCTGTTTCTGTGCTGTGATTGTTATATGGTTATATGGTATAGAGTTGGGTAAGGGAGTAATACAAAGAGATCTAGGAGTCCTTGTTCATCAGTCACTGAAGGTGAATGAGCAAGTGCAGCAGGCAGTGAAGAAGGCTAATGGAATGTTGGCCTTTATTACAAAGGGAATTGAGTACAAGAGCAAGGAAATCCTCTTGCATTTGTACAGAGCCCTGGTGAGACCACACCTGGAGTATTGTGCACTGTTTTGGTCTCCAGGGTTAAGGAAGGACATCCTGGCTGTAGAGGAAGTGCAGCGTAGATTCACGAGGTTAATTCCTGGGATGTCTGGACTGTCTTACGCAGAGAGGTTAGAGAGACTGGGCTTGTTCACACTGGAATTAAGGAGATTGAGAGGGGATCTGATTGAAACATATAAGATTATTAAGGGATTGGATAAGATAGAGGCAGGAAATATGTTCCAGATGCTGGGAGAGTCCAGTACCAGAGGGCATGGTTTGAGAATAAGGGGTAGGTCATTTAGGACAGAGTTAAGGAAAAACTTCTCCCAGAGAGTTGTGGGGGTCTGGAATGCACTGCCTCGGAAGGTAGTGGAGGCCAATTCTCTGGATGCTTTCAAGAAGGAGCTAGATAGGTATCTTATGGATAGGGGAATCAAGGGATATGGGGACAAGGCAGGAACTGGGTATTGATAGGAATTGATCAGCCATGATCTCAAAATGGCGGTGCAGGCTCGAAGGGCCAAATGGTCTACTTCTGCACTTATTGTCTATTGTCTATTCAGCTCCACTGTCACAAGGATCATTACAGAAAATCTTTTCAACTAAATGCAGTAAGCATATACAACAGTTCATCTCTATGACAGGAGAACACACATCATAGTACAATAGTCTCTGTTTCATTATTCCATACATTATTACTACACATTGGTAAATTATTATTGTGTATATTATTAATCTGAACTTTATTATTCGATGTCTGCACGTTGCTAAGTATGTTTTTATATATTGCTGCTCTAATGAAAGGATTTCCCACTCATGAACAATAAAGTACTTATTATCATTATTGTTATTATCATCATCATTATTATTATTGACTTCCTTTCAGGGCAACGCTTCCTGTGTGACATGGGTGCTCAATTGAGTGTGCTGCCAGCATCGCCTATTGATAAGAAGGCAAAGAGTGATGAAACCTTGCTGGAGGCTGCCAACGGCAGCACGATTCAGACCTGTGGGACACAATGGGTGACACTCTGCTCAGTGAAGATTGCCTGTGTTCCCAAGGACCGTTAGTCAATCTTAACAGTTGTTGGCTTGAGATTGTCCAGGACTTTGGATCATAATCCTGCTCCCTTACTACAACGACTCTGTCAAGCACATGCACTATCACATGTGAGTTTACTCAACTGATGGGCAAATTTCCAAACCTCACCGAGCCCACATCCTCCACAACAGTCACAAAACATGGTGTCAAGCACCACATTTCTAAAACGGGCCCGCTGGCTCATGCCTGCGCTGTAGACCTTGACTCAGGAACTGCGAAGGCTGAGTTTGTCAACATTTAAAGCCTCAGGATTGTCTGCTGGTTAAATAGCCCCTGGGCTTCACCCCTCCACTTGGTCCCTAAGTCCAATGGCACTTGCTGTTCATTTTGTGATTACCAATGCCTTATTTAGGCTACCATCTCCCAAATGTACCCTCTCCCACACACCCAAGACTATTCGGCACATTAATTTTTTCGAAGTTGATCTACAGAGGGGCTACCATCAGGTGCCTGTGTGCTTGGAGGACAGTCCCAAAACAACCTTTAGCCTTTCTGAGTTTCTGTGCATGCCGTTTGAACTAAAAAATTCAGCACAGCTTTCCAACAGCTTATAAATCTGTGTTAAAGACTTAGATTTTCTTTTTGTTCACCTGGATGACACACTTGTCACCAATGTGTCCAAATCTGAACACATATCTCATCACCCCCGCTTCTTTTTGAGTACTTAAGTCAACACGGGTGATTATTAAATGTTAGTTTGGGTTGTCAACCATTAACTTTCTCAGCCATTGCATCACCACTCTCTGTGTAAAAAACTTAACCCTGATATCTCCTCTGTATCTGCTTCCAAGCACCTTAAAACTGTGCCCTCTCATGCTAGCCATTTCAACCCTGAGAAAAAGTCTCTGACTATCAAGGCTGCTGCGCAGGTTGACTCTGTGGTTAAGAAAGCACACAGTGCATTGGCCTTCATCAATTGTAGGATTGCGTTTTAAGAGCCGAGAGGTAATGTTGTAGCTATATAGGACCCAAGTCAGACTCCACTTAGAGTACTGTGCTCTGTTTTCGTCTCCTCACTATAGGAAGGATGTGGAAACCATAGAAAGGGTGCAGAGAAGATTTACAATGATATTGCCTGGATTGGAGAGCATGCCTTATGAGAATAGGTTGAGTGAACTCCCCCTTTTTTCCTTGGAGTGACAGAGGGTGAGAGGTGACCTGATGGAGGTGTTCATGATGATGAGAGGCATTGATTGTGTGGATAGTCAAGGCTTTTTCCCAGGGCTGAAATGGCTAGCACAAAAGGGCACGGTTTTAAGGTGCTTGGAAGTAGGTACGAAGGAGATGTCAGGTGTAAGTTTTTTACGCAGAGAGTGGTGAGTGTGTAGAATGGGCTGCCGGCAACGGTGGTGGAGGCAGATACGATAGGGTCTTTTAAGAGACTCCTGGACAGGTATTTGGAGCTCAGAAAAATAGAGGGTTATGGGTAACCCTGGGTAACTTCTCAGGTAAGAACATGTTCAGTGCAACTTTGTGGGCCAAAGGGCCTGTATTGTGCTGTAGGTTTTCTATGTTTCTGTCAACATGATCAATGCCTCTCATCATCTTATACACCTCTATCAGGTCACCTCTCATCCCCCGTTGCTCTAAGGAGAAAAGGCCGAGTTCACTCAATCTATTCTCATAAGGCATGCTCCCCAATCCAGGCAACACCCTTGTAAATCTCCTCTGCACCCTTTCTATGGTTTCCATATTCTTTTTATAGTCTGGCGACCAGAACTGAGCACAGTACTGAGCAAGTGGGGTCTGACCAGCTGTAACATTACCTCTTGGCTCTTAAACTCAGTCCCACGGTTGTTGAAGACCAATGCACCATATGCTTTCTTAAGCACTTTGACAACATTCTTGCACAGATCTTGGCTCCTGACAAAATCACCATTGTATCAAAAGAACTTTGCCCAGCAGTAAGATCTCTCCTTTCCTTGTTGTATGGATAGAATATGGCTATTATTTTTCTCTGTCCTGTGTTCACTCCTGGGACCTTGACAATATTGTTGCTTTCCCCTTGCTCCCTGTATAGGGTAGAAAAATGGGTCTACTCTTGTTTCTTTAGCTCACTGATATGACTACTACCTTATCACTTCATTCCTCATTACTCATCATTTAGTCTCTCTCTGCCACCACATGCAAGTTAACAGAATTCAGTGCCCTTGCAAAAGTTTAAGCTGCTGTTCAGATCAGATGAGCCTTGAAATACCTTCAAGCATCCATACTTTAGGTATCCATATTTATATAGAACATAAAACAATACAGGACTGTAAGAGGTCCTCTCACCCAAAATATGTGTGCTGAACACAATGGCAAATTAAGAGGACATGGGTTAAGGGTGAAAAGGGAAAAGTTTAAAGGGATTTTCACACAGAGACTAGTGGGAGTGTGGAATGAGCTGCCAGTTGAAGCGGTGAATGCAGGCTCACTTTTAACATTTAAGAAAAACTTGGACAGGTACCTGGATGAGAGGTGTATGGAGGGATAGGGCCTAGGTGCAGGTCAGTGGGACTGGGCAGAAAAATGGTTTGGCACAGCCAAGAAGGGCCAAAAGGCCTGTTCTCTGGTTCTATGGTTCCATATATTCGCTCCCCCTGGCAGCCTACCAGTCCCGTGTAAATAAAAACTTGCCTGGCACATTGCCTCTATAAAACTTGCTTCCTCTTATCTTAAATGTATGTCTGCTAGTTTTAGACATTTCTACCCAAGAATAAAAATTTTGACTACCTACTCTATCTATATCTCTCAAAACTTTATAAACTTTTGTCATCTTCCCTCAGCCTCCACTGCTCCAAGAGAAAGCAATCCATGTTTATGTGTGGACACAAGAGACTGCAGATGCTGGGATCTGAAGCAACACAAAAGTTGCTGGAGCAACTTTGCAATTCGGGCAGCACCTAATAAACAGATGGTTCAGGTTAAGGCCCTTCATCTTCACTGCCTGTTAAACACTGTCAATGAGGCCAAATAAAGGGTCTCAACCCAGAATGTCAATTGTCCACTTGCCTCCATAGATGTTGCCTGACACACTTGAATTCCTCCAGTGCCTTTTCCATTGCTCCAAGTTTACATGTACTGCAGGGGTCAACTGAAATAAAGTAAAACTATTAGTCTGTAGTTGTAATTTATTTAGTTATAATAAACTCAATCTGAGAAACAACAGTTGCTAACTGCACTGCTTATAGATTTGTTCCAACTTAAGTAACATACTTTATTTCCTTCTCTAATTCCCCACATTTTTGATACTAAGGGACATCAGATAATCCTATCTGATGTGATACTACAAGAAGTATCCTATCATTACCCTGACCACACTTGCAATCCTTTCTGGAAATTACACAGAAGCTCACTGGCCTGACCTTTGTTGTATTGCAGCATGAACTTGGACTCCATCCCTGTTCTCCAACCTGTTCTTTACTGCTTTTGATGCTTCTTTGCCTGAAGCAACGTTTCAAAAGAAATTTTTGTCCCTTAATTGGTCTTGCATTTTTCCCTTTGCACTTGGCCCATGAGTTTAATTGGTGGCCAAGGTGTGGAGATAAGTGGCAAGTGAAAGTACAGGGAGTATGATAGATAGATAGATAGATAGATAGATACTTTATTCATCCCCATGGGGAAATTCAACATTTTTTCCAATGTCCCATACACTTGTTGTAGCAAAAACTCATTACATACAATACTTAACTCAGTAATAATATGATATGCATCTAATCACTAACTCAAAAAGCATTAATAATAGCTTTAAAAAAAAGTTCTTAAGTCCTGGCAGTTGAATTGTAAAGCCTAATGGCATTGGGGAGTATTGACCTCTTCATCCTGTCTGAGGAGCATTGCATCGACAGTAACCTGTCGCTGAAACTGCTTCTCTGTCTCTGGATGGTGCTATGTAGAGGATGTTCAGGGTTTTCCATAATTGACCGTAGCCTACTCAGCGCCCTTCGCTCAGCTACCGATGTTAAACTCTCCAGTACTTTGCCCACGACAGAGCCCGCCTTCCTTATCAGCTTATTAAGACGTGAGGCGTCCTTCTTCTTAATGCTTCCTCCCCAACACGCCACCACAAAGAAGAGGGCGCTCTCAACAACTGACCTATAGAACATCTTCAGCATCTCACTGCAGACATTGAATGACGCCAACCTTCTAAGGAAGTACAGTCGACTCTGTGCCTTCCTGCACAAGGCATCTGTGTTGGCAGTCCAGTCTAGCTTCTCGTCCAACTGTACTCCCAGATACTTGTAGGTCTTAACCTGCTCCACACATTCTCCATTAATGATCACTGGCTCCATATATCGTTATGGTAGGACCAAGTAGAAGACCATGCTGCACACAGCCTATGGTAGCAAATGCTGTAAGCACAATGTCTAACTGAAATGAACAAGTACAGAATGGAACTGGTTTAGTTTCAGCTGTTTTCAGTACCAGGAGTTAATGCTCCTGCAGCTATGAGCACCTTGTAAACAATAAAACTAGCTTTTCAATCATATGTGAGTTTCAAGGAACTGAAAGCTAAATTATATGCAAATGAGGCAAAATAAGTTGCTGAATTTATGAATACATATTCCATATGAGAGAGCAAATGAGAGAGCAAAAAGTTCACATTTAGATTAATTGAATTGAGGTATTTAAACTGCACAGCCTTGCTGTGGTGGTAATCAATTGAAATTCTTGGTCAATTTTAAAGGTCAAGAATGACTCCAAATAACAAAGAAATTTTGAACTGAAAACATCAGCTTTTTTTTAATTGAACCCCTGAAAACTTTATTTAGTAAAAATAGAGCAGTTTGCATGTTCAGTGTAGCTCTGGAATTTCAAGGACTTCGTAAAATAGATTAATTTACTAATTTTAACTTGTTAGTCATATTGCAAATAGGAAAAGTTATAGTTTTGGAAACCATTTGGCTCATTGAGTCTATGTTAGCTCTTGCAGCAATCCTATTCCCTACATATATCCCTGCCCCACCCTTTGCAACCAATACCATCACTTGGGGTAATTTACAGTACCACATCATTGGGATGTGGGCAGCGTCATTTGCGGGCAGCGTATTGAGCCAGGAGCAGAGTGCAGGCTTAAGGGCTTGGGCTCTGTGGTGAACTACGTATACCTGTCTGGACACGCCCCCTGCTGACTGCTCCTGTGGCTCCTCCCACAGACCCCGGTATAAAGGCGATTGAGGCCTGAGCCCGGCCCTCATTCTCCAGGATGTAGTATGGTGGTCAACTACTGCTTGTTCTTTCTTCCAGTCAATAAAAGCTGATATCTCGACTTCACGTCTCAGAGAGAGTTATTGATGGTGCATCAATTTTATTGACTGGAAGTTTTAAAACATGGAAAGCGTTTTACGTCTGGAAAGATTGGATTTGGACCCCCAAGCCCCTGAAGCAGCTCTTGCCTTTGAACTCTGGCTTGCATGCTTCCAATCATACTTGGAGGAGGTTAGTGTAACTGAACCCGCTGTTATGCACCGCATTCTCCTCTCGAGGGTCACCCCGAAAGTTTACTCACTTATCAGAGGCCTGCCGACCAACGAAGGGGCACTGGACGCCCTCAAAAGACAGTACCTGTGGCCGGTGAACACCGTCTACGCAAGACATCGCTTAGCTACGCAACGGCAGCGGCCTGCAGAGTCGAGCGCCGAGTTTCTCCGAGCCCTACAGACACTCGTGCAGACTTGCGATTGCAAAACACTCACAGCAGAACAGCATGTGGAGCTCCTCGTATGACATGCTTTTGTTACAGGAATCAGGTCAGTGTATGTGCGCCAGCGGCTGCTGGAAAATGCCGATCTTACCTTACGCTTGGCGATCGAGACGGCCGACACGCTGGAGGCTGCTCTGCACAACGCTGATGCTGTCCAGCCGCGCGATTCCCCGCCGGTTCCATGGACACCTCAGACCCCGCCGCCGCCGGTTCCCGCGAACGAATTCACCAACGCCGCTGCCAGTCGCAATTCCACGCACTCCCCGAACCCAACCACAGCTGCTGCCAGTCGCAAACCCACGCAGTATTACTTCTGCGGACTTGAAAAGCACCCCCGAAAACGCTGCCCGGCCCGAGAAGCGACCTGCTCCAGCTGCGGGAAGAAGGGCTATTTTGCCAAGGTCTGTAAGTCAAAACCATGAGCGGGGTCGGGCAGCGCTGTGTGTGAGGCATGGGGGCCGCCATCTTGCCTGCCCGCCTCGTGTGAGGCATGGGGGCCGCCATCTTGCCTGCTCGGATGGGGGTGGCCATCTTTGTTGGCGCCAACATGCCCCGCCCCACCCACCGGTGGTTACCGGGCACCAAGACGGCAGTTCAACTCTGGCCACCGTAACCCTCGACCAAAGCGCCCCACACCAGTTTGCAAGGTCAATGATGGACATTCTGGTGGAGGAGCACAGGACTAGCTGCCTGTTTGACACGGGCAGCACTGAGAGTTTTATTGCAACGCTGCGGACTCGTGACACGGCCGGTAAGCCAGAGGGTCACCATGGCTTCTGGGTCGCATTCCACAGACATCCGGGTGGGTTGTGTAGCGACATTGGTGGTGCAGGGCACAGAATATCGGAACTTTGCGCTACTGGTCATGCCTCAACTGTGCGCGCCTGTGCTATTGGGGCTGGACTTCCAGAGCCACCTCGAAAGTGTGACTATGGCATATGACGGGCCCCTCCCACCACTCACTGTCAGGAATCCTCAGTTTTGTGGGACCTCGCCATTTACCCCACTACTGACCACACACACACACCGAACCACACATCCCACCCAGGACCATGCCGACAGCTGCGCTACTGACACCACTTGCAGCCTCTCCACCCTCAAGATTCCTCCCCCACCGCTGTTCGCCAACCTGACCCCCGACTGTAAACCTGTGGCAACTAAAAGCAGGAGGTACAGCATGGGGGACAGGGCCTTCATTCAGTCAGAGGTGCAGCGGCTGCTCAGGGAGGGGATCATTGAGCCAAGCACAAGCCCTTGGAGGGCCCAGGTGGTTGTCGTTCAGACCGGGCAGAAAAATAGGATGGTCGTGGACTATAGTCAAACCATCAATAGGTTCACGCAGCTTGACGCGTACCCCCTACCCCGCATCGTGGATATGGTCAACCAGATAGCTCAGTACAAGGTGTACTCGACAATAGTTCTGAAATCCGCTTATCACCAGCTCCCCATCCGCCCAGAGGACCGCCCCTACACCGCCTTCGAGGCGGGCG
Source organism: Hemitrygon akajei (assembly GCF_048418815.1). Classification (NCBI taxonomy): domain Eukaryota; kingdom Metazoa; phylum Chordata; class Chondrichthyes; order Myliobatiformes; family Dasyatidae; genus Hemitrygon; species Hemitrygon akajei. The sequence continues at coordinate 96,974,101 of NC_133133.1, read as the reverse complement.
GCAGGCTCTATCACTTCCTGCGCATCCCATTCAGTGTCACAAATGGTGTCTTGGTCTTCCAGAGGGAAATGGACCGGATGGTGGACCAGTGCCAACTGAAGGCCACATTTCCCTATCTGGATAACATCACCATCTGTGGTCACGACTGGCCGGATCACAACGCCAACCTCCAACGATTTTTCCAAGTGGCCAAAGCCCTGAACCTTACTTATAATAGGGACAAGTGTGTGTTCGGAACCACCCGACTCGCTATCCTTGGGTATGTCGTGGAAAACGGGGTCATTGGCCCTGATCCCGACCGTATGCGGTTAGAGCTTCCTCTTCCCACCACTCTCAAAGCCCTCAGATGGTGCCTGGGCTTCTTTTCCTATTACGCCCAATGGGTCCCTCATTACGCAGACAAGGCCCGCCCCCTGGTCAAGTCTACCACTTTTCCCCTCTCTGCTGAGGCCTGCGCGGCCTTCAGCTGCATTAAAGGGGACATTGCCAAAGTAACGATGCATGCGGTGGACGAGACCATTCCCTTCCAAGTAGAGAGTGACGCCTCTGACTTCACGCTGACTGCTACCCTCAATCAGGCAGGCAGGCCAGTAGCATTCTTTTCTCGTACCCTTCAAGGCTCTGAAATTCGGCACTCCATGGTGGAGAAAGAAGCCCAGGCCATAGTGGAAGCTATTAGGCACTGGAGGCACTATCTCGCTGGCAGAAGGTTCACACCATTTCATGAAAGCCTGGAACCTGCCGTACTCCCTTGAGGACATCAGGACGATGACCAGGGACTGCTAAGTTTGCGCTGAGTGCAAACCGCACTTCTACCATCCTGAAAAGGCGCAACTTATCAAGGCCACCCGCCCCTTTGAGTGACTGAGTGTTGACTTTAAGGGCCCCCTTCCCTCCACCGATCGCAATGTCTACTTCCTCAATATTATCGACAAGTACTCGCGGTTCCCCTTTGCCATCCCCTGCCCCGACACCACTGCCACGTCCGTCATAAAAGCCCTGCGCCAGCTCTTCACTCCGTTCGGATATCCCTGCTATATCCACAGTGATAGAGGGTCCTCCTTTATGAGTGACGAGCTGCGCCAGTACCTGCTGGCTAGGGGCATTGCTACTAGTCGGACCACGAGTTATAACCCCGGGAAAATGGACAGGTGGAGAGGGAGAATGCCACAGTGTGGAAGGCCACACTTTTGGCCCTTAAGTCAAAAGGGTTGCCGGTCTCTCGATGGCAGGAGGTCCTCCCTGAGGCACTCCACTCTATCCGCTCCCTGTTATGTACGTCCACCAATGCCACCCCTCACGAGCGCCTATTCTCTTTTCCCAGGAAGTCTGCCACTGGGACCACCCTACCAGCTTGGCTGACGTCCCCAGGGCCAGTGCTGCTCTGGAAACATGTGAGGAGCAATAAATACTCCCCGCTGGTCGAGAGGGTTCACCTTCTACATGCGAACCCCCAGTATGCTTACATGGTCATACCTGATGGGCGGGAGGACACGGTCTCCGTCCGTGACCTGGCACCCGCAGGAGCAGCAGACCACTACCCCGAACACTCCACGGTAACTATGAACCCTGTACCCGAGGTGTCACTGCGCACACCGAGCCCTACACAGACTCCTCACGACATTCCTATACCAGTCGTCTCGTACGCGCATATACCAGGCGCCTCGCACACGCGTGAGGGATCACTGACGCCTAGTGGGCTGACACCTCCAGTTAGGCCGGAACCAGCACAACCACCGTCTCCGGTGCAATCACCACCGGCACCTGTGCAATCACAGCCGGTGCTACGTAGATCACAGCAACAGATTCGACCACCCGATAGACTTAACCTGTAAATATACTTGTAAGAAACTTCGCCCCATGGGGACTCTCTTTTAAAACAAAGGGGGGGGGGGGTGAATGTGATGAACTACATATACCTGATATACCTGTCTGAACACGCCCCCCCGCTGACTGCTCCTGTGGCCCCTCCCACTGACCGTGGCTCCTCCCACAGACCCCGGTATAAAGGCGATTGAGGCCTGAGCCCGGCCTTCATTCTCCAGGATGTAGTATGGTGGTCAACTACTGCTTGTTCTTTCTTCCAGTCAATAAATGCCAATATCTCAACTTCACGTCTCAGAGAGAGTTATTGATGGTGCATCAGGCTCAACGGGCTTAGGTGGAAGCGGGTGAGACAAGGTAGGTTTAGGTTTCAGTTTTTCCTGTTATTTGAAGAAAGGGGGAAGTATGAGTGTGAGGGCAGCTTGTTGTTCTCGGTGTCGGATGTGGGAGGTCCTGGAGTCTCCTAGCCTCCCGGACGTCCACATCTGCACCAGGTGCGTCAAGCTGCAGCTCCTAAGGGACCGTGTTAGGGAACTGGAGCTGCAGCTCGATGACCTTCATCTGGTCAGGGAGAGTGAGGAGTTGATAGAGAGGAGTTACAGGCAGGTAGTCACCCCAGGATCATGGGCGGCAGACAGGAGGGTTACAGTTAGGAGGGGGAAGGGGAAGAGTCAGGTACTAGAGAGTACCCCAGTGTCTGTACCCCTTGACAGTAAGTACTCCCTTTTGAGTACTGTTGGGGAGGACAGCCTACCTGGGGGAAGCAACAGTGGCCGTGCCTCCGGCACAGAGTCTGGCCCTGTGACTCAGAAGGGTAGGGAAAGGAAGAGGAAGGCAGTAGTAATAGGGGACTCGACAGTTAGGGGGTCAGATGGGCGATTCTGTGGACGCAATCAGGAGACCCGGATGGTAGTTTGTCTCCCTGGTGCCAGGGTCCGGGATGTTTCTGATCGTTCCCAAAATATCCTGAAGTGGGAGGGTGAGGAGCCAGAGGTCGTGGTATATATAGGTACCAATGACATAGGTAGGAAAAGGGAAGAGGTCCTGAAGGGAGAATATAGGGAGTTAGGAAGGCAGTTGAGAAGAAGGACCGCAAAGGTAGTAATCTCGGGATTACTGCCTGTGGCACGTGACAGTGAGAGTAGGAATAAAATGAGGTGGAGGATAAATGCGTGGCTGAGGGATTGGAGCAGGGGGCAGGGATTCAAGTTTCTGGATCATTGGGAACTCTTTTGGAGCAGGTGTGACCTGTACAAAAAGGACGGAATACACTTGAATCCTAGGGGGACCAATATCCTGGCGGGAAGGTTTAATGGAGGTGTTAGGGAGGGTTTAAACTAATTAGGCAGGGGGATGGGAACCGGAATGATGGAGCTAGGGAGAGGGAAAACAAAAATAGATCTAAGGTAGTGAGCAGTAAGGATGTCAGGAAGGACAGGCAGGTGATGGAGCAAATTTGCAGCCATTGGGATGAGGCGTAGTGCAATTGGGATGAGTTGCAGTGCAATCAGTGCAAAAAGTACCAAATACTGGACTTAAGGTGTTATACTTAAATGCACACAGTATAAGGAATAAGGAGGATTATCTTGTTGTACAGTTACAGATTGGCAGGTATGATATTGTGGCCATCACTGAGACGAGGCTAAAGGATGCATGTCTCTGGGAGCTGAATGTCCAAGGATACAAGGATAGGCAAGTAGGTAGAGGGGGTGGCGTGGCTTTAGTGGTAAGAAATTATGTTAAATCATTAGAAAGAGTTGACATAGTATCGGAAGGTGCAGAATCTTTATGGGTTGAGCTAAGAAATCGCAGGGGTAAAAGGACCCTGATGGCAATTATCTACAGGCCTCCAAACAGCTGCAGTGATGTTACAACAAATCTACAACAGGAAATAGAAAAGGCTTGCCAGAAGGGCAGTGTTATGATAATTGTAGGGGATTTTAACATGCGAGTGGATTGGGAAAATCAGGTCTGCACTGGATCAAGAGATAGAATTTGTAGAATGTCTAAGAGGTGGCTTTTTAGAACAGCTTGTTGTTGAGCCCACTAGGGGATCGGCTGTACTGAATTGGGTATTGTGTAATGAACCAGAGGTGATTAGAGAGATAGAAATGAAGGAACCCTTAGGAGGCAGTGATCATAACATGATTGAGTTCACTGTGAAATTTGAGAAAGAGAAGCCGAAATCCGATGTGTCGGTATTTCAGTGGAGTAAAGGAGATTACAGTGGCATGAGAGAGGAACTGGCCAAGGTTGAGTGGAAAGGGACACTAGCGGGAAGGACGGCAGAGCAGCAGTGGCTGGAGTTTATGCGAGAAGTGAGGAAGGTGCAAGACAGATATATTCCAAAGAAGAAGAAATTTTCGAATGGAAAAAGGATGCAACCGTGGCTGACAAGAGAAGTCAAAGCCAAAGTAAACGCAAAGCAGAGGGTATACAAGGAAGCAAAAATTAGTGGGAAGATAGAGGATTGTGAAGTTTTTAAAAGCTTACAAAAGGAAACTAAGAAGGTCATTAAGAGGGAAAAGATAAACTATGAAAGGAAGCTAGCAAATAATATCAAAGAGGATACTAAAAGCTTTTTCAAGTATATAAAGAGTAAAAGACAGGTGAGAGTAGATATAGGATTGATAGAAAATGATGCTGGAAAAATTGTAATGGGAGATAAGGAGATGGCGGAGGAACTGAATGAGTATTTTGCATCAGTCTTCACTGAGGAAGACAACAGCAATATACCAGACATTCAAGGGTGTCAGGGAAGAGAAATATGCGCAGTCACAATTACGACAGAGTAGGTACTCAGGAAGCTGAATAGTCTAAGGGTAGATAAATCTCCTGGACCAGATGGAATGCACACTCGTGTTCTGAAGGAAGTAGCAGTGGAGATTGCGGAGGCATTAGCAATGATCTTTCAAAAGTTGATAGATTCTGGCCTGGTTCCGGAGGACTTGAAGATTGCAAATATCACTCCAATATTTAAGAAGGGGATAAGGAAGCAAAAAGGAAATTATAGACCTGTTAGCTTGACATCGGTGGTAGGGAAGTTGTTGGAATCGATTGTCAAGGATGAGGTTACGGAGTACCTGGAGGCATATGACAAAATAGGCAGAACTCAGCATGGTTTCCTTAAAGGGAAATCCTGCCTGACAAACCTAGTGCAATTTTTTGAGGAAATTACAAGTAGGCTAGACAAGGGAGATGCAGTGGATGTTGTGTATTTGGATTTTCAGAAGGCCTTTGACAAGGTGCCACACATGAGGCTGCTAAACAAGATAACAGCCCATGGAATTATGGGAAAGTTACATACATAGATAGAGCATTGGTTGATTGGCAGGAAACAGAGAGTGGGAATAAAGGGATCCCATTCTGGTTGGTTGCCGGTTACCAGTGGTATTCCACAGTGGTCTGTGTTGGGGCCGCTTCTTTTTATGTTGTATATCAATGATTTGGATTATGGCTTTGTGGCTAAGTTTGCTGATGATACAAAGATAGGTGGAGGGGCCAGTAGTGCTGAGGAAACAGAGAGTCTGCAGAGAGACTTGGATAGATTAGGGGAATGGGCAAAGAAGTGGCAAATGAATTACAATGTTGGAAAGTGTATGGTCATGCACTTTGGTAGAAGAACCAAACGGACCTAACAGAACCTAATGGACTGGTGCAGAGCCAACAACTTGTCTCTTAATGTGAACAAAACAAAAAGAGATGGTTGTTGACTTCAGGAGGGCACGGAGCGACCACTCCCCGCTGAACATCGATGGCTCCTCGGTAGAGATCGTAAAGAGCACCAAATTTCTTGGTGTTCACCTGGCGGAAAATCTCACCTGGTCCCTCAACACCAGCTCCATAGCAAAGAAAGCCCAGCAGCATTACTTTTTGCGAAGGCTGAGGAAAGTCCATCTCTCACTCCCCATCCTCATCACATTCTACATTGTATTGAGAGCATCCTGAGCAACTGCATCACTGCCTGGTTCGGAAATTGCACCATCCTGGATCGCAAGACCCTGCAGTGGATAGTGAGGTCAGCTGAGAAGATCATCGGGGTCTCCCTTCCTGCCATCACTGATATTTACACTACACTCTGCATCCGCAAAGGAAACAGCATTATGAAGGACCCCATGCACCCCTCATACAATCTCTTCTCCCTCCTGCCGTCTGGGAAAAGGCTCCGAAGCATTCGGGCTCTCACGACCAGACTATGTAACAGTTTCTTCCCCCAAACTATCAGACTCCTCAATACCCGAAGCCTGGACTGACACCTTGCCCTACTGTCCTGTTTATTATTTATTGTAATGCCTGCACTGTTTTTGTTCACTTTATGCAGTCCAGTGTAGGTCTGTAGTCTAGTGTAGCTTTCTCTGTGTTTTTTTTAAATTACGTAGTTCAGTCTAGTTTTTTGTACTGTGTCATGTAACACCATGGTCCTGAAAAACGTCTCGTTTTTACTATGCACTGTACCAGCAGTTATGGTTGAAATGACAATAAAAGTTGACTTGACTTGAAATAAACGGGTAGACTATTATTTAAATGGGGAAAGAATTCAAAGTTCTGAGATGCAACGGAACTTGGGAGTCCTCGTGCAGGATACCCTTAAGGTTAACTTCCAGTGTTGAGTCAGTGGTGAAGAAGGCGAATGCAATGTTGGCATTCATTTCTAGAGGAATAGAATATAGGAGCAGGGATTTGATGTTGAGGCTGTATAAGGCACCGGTAAGACCTCACTTGGAGTACTGTGCGCCATGTTGGGCTCCTTATTTAAGAAAGGATGTGCTGACATTGGAGCGGGTTCAGAGAAGATTCACTAGAATGATTCCGGGAATGAGAGGGTTAACATATGAGGAACGTTTGACCGCTCTTGGACTGGACTCCTTGGAGTTTAGAAGAATGAGGGGGGATCTCATAGAAACATTTTGAATGTTGAAAGGCATGGACAGAGTGGATGTGGCAAAGTTGTTTCCCATGGTGGGGGAGTCTAGTACGAGAGGACATGACTTGAGGATTCAGAACAGAGATGTGAAAAAATTTTTTTAGCCAGAGGGTGGTGAATCTATGGAATTTGTTGCCACAGGTGACAGTGGAGGCTAAGTCATTGGGTGTATCTCAGGCAGAGATTGATAGGTATCTAAGTAGTCAGGGCATCAAAGGTTATGGTGAGAAGGTGGGGGAATGGGACTAAAGGGGAGATTGGATCAGCTCATGATGAAATGGCGGAGCAGATTCTATGGGCCGAATTGTTGACTTCTGCTCCTTTGTCTTTTGGTCTTATGGAATCTGAGCACTGGGTGAAACCCAATAATCACAGAAAGAACGTGTAAATTCCACAGAGACAGATTTCAAACCTCTCTCCAGGTACCTTTCTCATTTGGTAGCAGCTTTTCCTTCTGTTTCCCTTTCAGGCAGCAAGCATCAAGCTCTTCTTACTCTCCGGATGAATTTATTGTCCTTAAATCTTCTCTGATCATTCCACCAGTAAGATAATTCTATGGCCACAGATTCCGTTATTTTTTAGATCTTGAATGCAATACCTATTCAGATTTTTTTCTCATGTCTTTCTTTTCTTTTCAAGGTGGCTGGGGTCCTGTCAGAATCTTTGTAGTTGAGCTACAGCTGCAGCTCAAACTACAGTTCTCTACGGGCAGTAGTTCTCTACGGGCTCGCCTTGCAGCCTGGAAGACTTGTGCCTTCATGGATAACCCAGTTCCTCGCCGATGTCACCGACGGAAGTGTCGCAGGAGACTGAAACATCGAAATAGCATTCAGTGTGCACTGCTGTCGGAAGAAGGCCCCTGTACTCGAGCGATACCCCCTCTCTCTCTCTCTTTGATGGTGAGTTATCAGTTTTCAAGTCAGGGACTTGGAGAAGCAACACAGAAGATTGTAACATCAAAACAGCAAGCTGTTGTCCTCCTGCTCTGCTTGTTGCAAGAGTGGTCTCTGTCTCTCCCCCCCTCGCTAGTGAGAGACAGCTGGTCTGAGATTGGCTTGTAGTTTCTGATGGGCTCTAGATCAAGGTCTCTTTGGGGGCTTTCCTCTTGCTTGCACAGTTTGGGGAGGGGGAGGTTGGTACTTTTGCTGCTCCTTGTGCGTGGGAGGGGAGGGGGCTCTGGGGTTCAGATATTTCTGTCACTCATTTCTTGCATTTTTTTGTTTTGTGGATGTCTATGAACAGTAAGCATTTCAAATTGTATACTGTATACAGTCTCTGATATGAAACTGAACCATTAATTCTTTTTCATACAGAAATTTAATGGCCAGCTAACCAATCTATTGATATCTTTCTGTAGCCTAAAGCTTTTCTCCTTACTTGCAAAGGTAACTGGTATACTTGGTAGCTACTTAATAATGCCCTCCTCGTACAATACACTTCATTAGTCAGTGGACAGAATACTGCCAGAGTGTTCACTCTCCATTCACTTCTGTTGGGCCTTACCTTTGACTTTTCAAATTGAACAATTACTTAATCCAATGTACTGTTTTCCCTTGGATCCAGTGGGAGTTTAAATTCCCAGTCAAGCTGTTGGCTGCCAATGGAACATTATCAAAATTTGAGTTGAAATCCATATAACTAACATCAGATTCACTGTAGCCATTTGTCAGTCATGGTCTGATGTGTCATAAATATGAGCAGTATAGCATATCAATGGGCATGACATTGAAGCCACTGCCCTAAACTTATATTCTATCTGTTCCAGTTTCAAAGTTGTCGATAATGATAAATGACACCTTAACTACACTGAGGACTGTGAATACTCTTCATGTTTGGAAGAGTGCTACCTAAATGCATATCTCTACAGAGGGGACTGAGCTGAACATTCCCAGTTTCTGCATTTTAATATTCATAGATTGGACAGTCCCCCAAGATTAAAAGGTAGTTACCAGCTAATCTCTTTTTTTGCCTAGCATGATCTGTGATGTTCACCAACTACAGAGAGATATGTCAAAAAGCTACTCTGTACAATCAATGGATGGGATGTAAGCAGTAGAAACAAATCACCTGGTTTCATTGATATAACATTAAATCTAGGAGATTCACAACAGTGAGTGGGGGAAACACTTTTTAACATCTAGGATGCAAGAGCGAATAAACAGAAATCCACAATATATTTGAGAGGCGATTGAAGGGAAATGGCAATAATGAATGGTAAAATACAGGATTAGAATGAGTGCTGATATGATTCATAGTTGCTAACAGGGAGCACACAGTCTAGCCTGTTACTTTGTGGTGCTTTCTACATCATTTAATGCATCCATGTGAAAATATTGGCTCAACGTTATCCAAATGTAAGTCCTTTTGATGAACATAACAGCTAATAAGAAAATAATCTTAAAATGAAGTTCACAGCCAGTATTGGAAATAGTTGGGAATGAAAAAGGATTATTTTTACTTTATAGTATATTGTTAATGGAATGAACTGTCACAACCTCATAAATCAATGTATGCTTCTATCAGTGTGAGAAGAAATACCTTCTTTCTCTGAGTTAGTCGGTAGATTGTGGACGTTGTAGTCACACGCAAAGCGCTACTGAAGAAACACACGGAGGCAGAGAGAGGTGAACTTGGAATGACTTTACTGATTCAAGATCACTCGCTTAAATCTCCCCTCCCATGGGTTCCTGTGACCCGTGGGGCAGAAGTGATGTCAGACTGTCCCCGGAAGGTCCGCCCCGAGGAAAGTCCGGGCCACACATCTGCCTGCGGCTCCCGATGGCGGTTCGAGTCCCATGTGTGCAGGCCGTCACACCACACCCCACCCCCCCCACCGAGACGTCCATTGACGGAGTAGAGCTCCCATTCTGTGTGGTTTGCCTGGGTGGCCGGCCTCGCCGGCGCGGTGTGGGTACCCTCACTGGTTACTCAATGTCCAAGTTCTCTGAGGCGGTCCACTGTAAAAGTCTCTTCCCGGCCACCCACCTCCACGACACACGTGGTTCCGTTGTGCTGGATCACCTTGAAGGGTCCCTTGTACGGCCGCTGTAGAGGTGACCTGTGCATGCCCTGCGAATAAAAACATACTCACAGTCTCAGAGGTCTTTAGGGGTGAAGGGTGGCGTGGGACCATGCCTGGAGGTTGGGACCGGTGCCGGGGTCCCTACCTTGTCCCGCAGTCTTGTTAGCACCGCTGCTGGAGTTTTGTCCGAACCTCGGGTTCCTGGTACGAACTCACCTGGGACCGTCAGGGGGGTGCCGTAGACCAATTCAGCCGAGGTGTCCAGGTCCTCCTTGGGGGCTGTGCGGATGCCCTGTAGGACCCGGGGAAGCTCATCTGACCAGTTGGGGCCGCTGAGGAGCGCCATCAGGGCCGACTTGAGATGCCGGTGGAATCGCTCTACCAAACCGTTGGACTGGGGATGGTACACTGTGGTGTGATGCAGCTGGGTGCCCAGGAGCTGCGCCAGTGCTGTCCACAAACCAGACATGAACTGCGCCCCTCTGTTGGAGGAGATGTCCATTGGGAGGCCGAACCTGGCGATCCAGTTTGCAATGAGCGTCCTGGCGCAGGACTCAGTGGACGTGTCTGTGAGCGGTATGGCAGTGTATGCAGGTCCTGGCCCAGTGTCCGACCTGTTTGCGCAAACTGTGCCAGACGAATCTGTCTGCTACCAGCTTGATGGACACCTAGATGGATGGGTGGGCCAGGAGGTGTAGCGTGTCGAACACCCGGCGCCTCAATGCCTCTGGTACCACGGGTCGGGGTTTGCCAGTAGACCCGTCACACAGGAGTCGATCTGCTGCTGGGCCGATGGAGCCATCCTCCAACTGGAGCCCTGAAATGGCGGTGCGGTAAGCCAGGATCTCGGTGTCCGACTGTTGTGCTTCCATCAGTGCTGCATAGTCTATTCCTGTGGACAATATGCCTACTGAGTGGAGGCAGGGGCGAGACAGTGTATCGGCGACGACGTTGTTCTTCCCTGTGATGTGGCGGACGTCCGTGGTGAATTCTGAAATAAAGGACAGGTGCCTCTGCTGCCGAGCTGACCATGCGTCCAATACCTTGGCCAGTGTGAAGGTGAGGGGCTTGTGGTCCGTATACACGGTGAACTCCCTACCCTCAAGGAAGTACCGGAAATGCTGGACAGCCAAGTAGAGCGCTAGCAACTCTCTGTCGAAGGCGCTGTATTTCACCTCTGGTGGCCGTAGGTGCCGGCTGAAGAAAGCGAGTGGTTACCACTGGTCCTCGACGAGCTGCTCCAGGACTCTGCCGACTGCCATGTCAGAAGCGTCAACTGTGAGTGCTGTGGGTACATCGACTCTCGGGTGCACTAGGAGGGCCGCCTTCGCCAGTGCCTCCTTGGTCTGCTCGAACGCCTCCGTGGACTCAGCGTCCCATGCCACTTCTTTGGCCTTGCTGGCCATCAAGCGGAACAAGGGTCTCATGATGCGGGTCCTCTGAGATAACGACTCCCAGGAATTTAAAGTTACTGACCCTCTCCATGGCTGATCCTCTAATTATTACTGGTTCATGGACCTCTAGTTTCCCTCTCTTTCTTTCTTTTTCAATCTTTTTATTAATATCAACATGATAAGATTAGTACATAGATAATGGGATTACAAACTTACAAAATTAAAATGAACATAAAAGGATACACAAGCAATAAGTACAATATAGTTAAGTCTTCCCAAATAATGAATGATACAAATATCATATAAACGAAACAAAAAAAAACTAGGTATATCATGTTGAAAAAAAACAGAAAAGAGAAAAAGGAAAAAAAATATTATTACCCTAAAAAAACTGATCTAACAAACTAACCACTAACTAATAAAGAAGAAAAAAAAGGGCTGTTTATAGTATCTATAAAAAATACAAAATCATCAGTGTCCCCAACTCCGATCCTCTCAACATATATATAATCAAAACCGGAAAAACAAATAGGATTGGAACAGGGTCAAATTACATCATGTGAAAATATTGAATAAACAGCCTCCAAATCTTTTCAAATTTAATAGAAGGGTCATATATGACACTTCTAATTTTCTCCAAATTTAGACATAACATAGTTTGAGAAAACCAATGAAATACGGTAGGGGGATTAATTTCTTTCCAATTCAACAAAATAGATCTTCTAGCCATTAATGTAAGAAATGCAATCATCCGACAAGCAGAAGAAGGTAAATGGATTGACTCCATCATTTGTAAACCAAAGATTGCAGTAATAGGATGAGGTTGTAAATCAATGTTCAATACCGTGGAAATAATATCGAAAATGTCTTTCCAATATTTTTTCAAAAGCGGACATGACCAAAACATATGAGTTAAAGAAGCTATCTCAGAATGACATCTGTCACATATAGGATTTATATGGGAATAAAAATGAGCCAATTTATCCTTGGACCTATGAGCCCTGTGAACAACTTTAAACTGTATCAATGAATGTTTAGCACATATAGAGGATAAATTAACTAATTGAAGAATTTTATCCCAATTCTCAATAGGGATAGTAAAGTTAAATTCTCTTTCCCAAACATTTTTAATCTTATAAAAGGCCTCTGAACGTATTTTCATAATTATATTGTAAACATTTGATATTACACCTTTCTGAAAAGGATTTAGTTCTAACAATTTCTCCAAAATACCCAAAGAATCAAGATTTGGAAAGGTAGGAAGTACCTTTGAAAGGTAGGCCTTTCAACATTCGAAAGACTCCAAAGAAATCCCCCCTTCATCCTAAATTCCAGCGAGTACAGACCCAGAGCTATCAAAAGTTCTGCATACATTAACCCTTTCATTCCCAGAATCACCATGAACCCTCTCCAATGCCAGCACATCTTCCCTTAGACAGGGAGCCCAAAACTGTTCACAGTACTCAAGGTGAGGCCTCACCAGTGCCTTAGAAAACCTCAGCATCACACCCCTGTACTTGTATTCTTAACTCTTGGATTGAATGCTAACATTGCATTTGCCTTCTTCACCACTGATTCTATCTGCAAGTTAAGCTTTAGGGTACTCTGGACAAGGACTCCCACGACCTTCTGCATCTCAGATTTTTGGATTTTCTCCCCATTTAGAAAATAATCTGCACACTTATTTCTTCTGCCAAAGTGCATGACCATGCATTTTCCAACATTGTATTTCATTTGTCACTTTCTTGCCCATTCTCCTAATCTGTCTAAGGCCTGCAGCCCACCTGTTTCCTCAACACTACCTGCCCCTCCACCAATCTTCATGTCATCTGTAAACTTGGAAACAAAGCCATCAATTCCATCATCTAAATCATTTATATACAGCATAAAAAGAAGCCATCCCAACACCAACCCCTGCGGAACTCCACTAGTCACAGGCAGCCAACCAGAAAAGGATCTTTTCATTCCCACTCACTGCCTCCTACCAATCAGCCAATGTTCTAACCATGTTAGTAATTTTCCTGTAATACCATGGGCTCTTAACTTGGTAAGCAGCCTCATTTGTGGCACCTTGCTAAAGGCTTTCCGAAAGTCCAAATATACAACATCCACTGCATCCCCTTTATCTACCCTACTTGTAATCTCATCAAAGGATTCCAACAAGCTTGTCCGGCAGGATTTTCCCTTAAGGAAACCATGCTAACTTTATTGTATTTTGTCCTGTATCACCAAGTACTTGTCCTTAGCAATTGACTCCAACATGTTTCCAACCACTGAGGTTAGGCTAACTTGTCTATAATTTCCTTTCAGTTGCCTCTCTCCTTTCTTGAAGAGTGGAGTGACATTTGTAATTTTTTAGTCCTCCAGAACCATGCCAGAATCCAATGATTCTTGAAAGATCATTACTAATGCTTCCACAATCTCTACTGCTTCCTCTTTCAGAACCTTAGGGTGCTGTTCATCTGGCTTGGGTGATTTATGTACCATTAGGTCTTTCAGCTTTTTCAGCACCTTCTCCCTTGTAACAGTAACTGCACCCTCTTCTCTTCCTTCACACTCTTCAACGTCTGGCATACTGCTAGTGTCTTCTGCAAAATACTCATTCAGTTCATCTGCTATCTTCTAGTCCACCATTATTATTTCTCCAGTCTCATTTTGAAGTTGCCCTATACCCACTCTTTTATATACTTGAAAAGGCTATTTCTATCCACTTTGCTAGCTTGCTTTCATATTTCATCTTTTCCTTCCTAATGATTCTTTTTGTTGCTTTTTGTAGGTTTTTAAAAGCTTGGCAATCCTCTATCTTCCCCCTGATTTTTGCTTTCTTGTCTGTCCTCTCATTTGCTTTTACATTAGCTTTGACTACCATCATCAGCCACGATTGTACAATTTTCCCATTTGAGTATTTCTTTGTTTTTGGAATACATCTATCCTGCACCTTCCTCATTTTTCACGAGAACTCGCACCACCGCTACTCCGATTTCATTCCTGCCAGCAACTTTCAATTGGACCAGATAACACAGGAGCAGAATTAGGTCATTCAGCCCATTGAGTCTGCTCCGCCATTCCATCATGGCTGATCCCAGATCCCACTCAATCCCAAACACCTGCATACACACAGGATTTTATCTTGTTAAGCAGCCTCATGTGTGGCACCTTATGAAATGCCTTTTGAAAATCCAAGTAGATGACACCCATTGCCTCTCCTTTGTCCACACTGCTTGTTACTTCCTTGAAGAACTCTATCAGATTTGTCAGGCAAGATTTCCCTTTACTGAAATAAGTTGAATTTGACTTATTTTATCATTGGTCTCCAAGTACCCTGAAACCTCATCCTTAATCTTATACTCCAACACTTTCCCAACTGGCCTATAATTTCCTTTCTTTTGCCTGCTTAAAATACTCCTCTCTCATACCACTGTAATTTCCTTTACTCTACTGAAATACTGCTACATCAGACTTTACTTTCTCCCTATCAAATTTCAAGTTGAACTCAATCATATTGTGATCATTAAGGTTTCCTTTACCTTAAGCTCCCTAATTGCCTCCAGTTCATTACATAACACCCAATCCAGTATAGCTGATCACCTCGTAGACTCAGTGATAACTGTTGTAATATTCCAGGGTTGAATGAAGAGCCAATGAGATAGCATCTGCTACAGACCTGTTGCTTCGGTAGGCAAACTAAACTGGATCCAAGTCACCATTTAGACAGGAGCTGATATATTTCAACACCAGCCTCTCAAAACACTTCATCATTGTGGATGTAAGTGCCGCTGGGTGACAGTCATTTAGGTGATGCTCTTCTTGGGCACCAGTATGATTGAAGCCTGTTTGAAGCAGTTGGCTACCACACACTGCTGGAGTGAGAGGTTGAAAATATCCATGAATACACCAGCTTTCTGGTAAGCAAAGGTCTTCAGTACTCAGACAGGTACTCCATCCAAACTGGATGTTTTCCTTGGATTCACTCTCTTGAAGGCAGCCCACTCGTCATCTGAGACCAAAAGATCATTGGGAGACGTGGGGGGTGTGTGATGGTTCCTCCCTGTCCTGGTGGTCAAAGAAGGCATTGAGCTCACCTGGAAGTGAAGCTCTGCTGTCCCTTATGTCACAAGACTTAACTTTGTAGGAGGTTATGGCATTCAAACCCTGCCACAACTGTCGAGCATGTCCAGAATCTCCACTTCACCTGAGAGATAGCTTTCCAGAGGTCATAACTGCACCTCTTGTAGCATTCTTGATCTCCCATCTTGAGTGCCTCTGATCTGGCTCTCAACAGGTTCTGGATTTCCGGACTGGGGAAAACTCTTAATGATTTCGTGAGAGCAAACTCATCGACAGCTGTTTTAATAAAGTCTGTAACGACCCTTGTGCAGTCACTCAGGTTCTCAGATGAGTTCTTGAACACAGCCCAGTCCACTGGCTCAAAGCAATCCTGTAACCATTCCTCAGCCTCCCGCAACCACCTCTCGTTGTCTTCATCTCTGGAGCCTTACTCTTTAGGCTCTGTCTGTATATGGGTAGCAGGAGTACAGCCAACTTATCTGACTTGCCAAAGTGCGGTCTCAGGAAGGAATTACAGGCATTCCTTATCATAGTGCAGCAGTGGTCTAGTGTGTTGGGACCTCTGGTGCAACAGGTTATGTGCTGGTGATAACTGGGCAGGGTTTTCTTCAAACAGGCATGATTAAAGTTGCTGACTATAATTTGAAATGCGTAGGGATGGGGTGTTCATTGTTTGCGGGCAACATCTTACAGTTTCGCAAGTGCTAGCTTCTAATTGGCCGCTGGTTGGGGTCATGGATGAGAACAGAATGGCCTACATGTAATCATTCATGGTTCTAAGTCAGGGAAACAATGATGATGACATAAAGCCAAGGAGAATTGACAAAAAAAGCATACACTGCCACCTCTTTCCTTACCAGAATTTGAGATTCAATCCATTCTGAAGATCGTAAAACCTTCTGGTCGGATAGCTGCGTCTGGCGTGTTCGCTGTGAACAAAGTCTGAATGCAACAAACAACTGGGATCTGCCTCTGATGCAGCAGCCTTGCCATGAGATGGTCAACCTTATGTTTTGAGAGTTTGAGAGTTTTGACATGATTTGAGAGTTAGGGGGCAAAAGTTTAAGGGAAACACAAGGGGGTATTTCTTTACTCAGAGAGTGATAGCTGTGTGGAATGAGCTTCCTGTAGAAGTAGTAGAGGCCAGTTCAGTTGTGTCATTTAAGGTAAAATTGGATAGGTATATGGACAGGAAAGGAGTGGAGGGTTATGGGCTGAGCGCGGGTAGGTGGGACTAGGTGAGATTAAGAGTTCGGCACGGACTAGGAGGGCCGGAATGGCCTGTTTCTGTGCTGTGATTGTTATATGTTATATGGTTATATGTTCAAGTGACTGTATATTCACAGGATGGTAGGCAGTGGAGGCCTCAACTCCCTGCGCTTCAGCCTGGTTTGAATGCTGCCTCTCCTGCCGCATTTTCAGCCTTGGCCTTGGCCTTAAAGGAACCGTGCTTAACCTCCGTTGAACTTGACATCTGAAGGTCATTGATGTAGTTTTGTAGTCCATTATTAAGAGGAAATTTACATGATGCAGTTTGCAGCAAAAGTATTTCAAAAGGAGTATATTTATGATGCAAACTTATAAATTCCATCAGTCCGCTGAGAGTCATGGTGTACACCAGTGCCATCTTTACACTTACAGTATCATTTTGTATTTTTCACTTGAGTTGCCATGATTTGCTCAATAGACATTTTTACTGTCTCTGACGTACTGTTTTAGTAGTATATTACAGCTTCCTCTTTCTTTTTCCACTTCTTCAGTTCAAATGTTCACTTGTTCCGCCAAGTTATAAATTGTATTTTCCAACAGACCGCTGGTTAGCTCAGACTCATAGATTTGACTTTCTAACCCAGCATGCTTATGCTTCTTAACCATGATAATACGCTAACGACCAACCAGTCTTTTCTTTTCCTGAATACATTTTCTGGATCTTATTGCATACCTTCACAATATATGTAATTTAAGAGCTACATTTCATTAGACTCAACATTGATGGTACATATCATCGGGATTTTTTCATTAATCGTATCTAATTGAAATGTTTTATTCACGTAAGAACTCAAACCTTCGGTCATTTGTTCATATGTAACTACTGGAGATTCAGCTCCCCTTTTCCTGTAGTAGTTTTCATGACCCAACCCGTTGTCTTAATTTAAATCCCGCAGAACACTTAATTTGCATGTACTTTTTATCCCTTGTACTGCGATCAAAAAACCGTTGGATTGCTTTGAAATATTATTGAATTAAAATCAGTAGGATTGTGATCAGAATTATCTCAGGATTGCAATTGGCAAGTTTTTTTCTCATTGGATTGCAAACTTCTTACCCCTCTTACCTCTTCTCCTTGCCTGCCTATCACCTCGTCCTTGTACCCCTCATCCTTCCCTTTCTCTCATTGTCCACTTTCCTCTCCTCTCTCCTTCTCCAGCACTTTATCTTTTCCACCTATCACCTCCAACTTCTTCCTTCATCCTTCCTCCCCCACCCACCCAGGTTCACCTATCACCTTCCAGCTTGTACCCCACCCCTCCCCCACCTTCTTAGTTTGGATTCTTCCCCCTTCCATTCCAGTCCTGATAGGGGCAGCAAAGAGTACACACTGGACAAGAATAAGTACGGGGCTATTAGTGATTTTCCCTATGGATAAAATTTTGTAAATATTGTTTTTTCACAAATTTTCACTTATTGTTGCAAGTTTGATTTTTGACACACCATTGTAATAAAGTGCTAAGTGACATCAGCCATTTTTTCCTTGGTAAATTAAAGGTCATAACCCACATTTTTAACATATGGTCTCAGCCTGAAACGTCAACTCTTTTTAAAATTTCCATAGACACTGCCTGAACATCTGCGTATCTCCAGCATTTTGTCTGTGTTGCTTCGCAATCCGAATTTTTTTTTAAACCAATAAGTTACGTGAAAAGTTTCCTAGGTACTCCAGTGGTTAGTACAAATTTCAGTACGATGTTTATTTTAGTACTGAGTTGACTTTTCTCTCCTTAGCTTTGAAAATTTTTTAAAGATGCGTTAACTGTAGGTAAATTACCATAATCTTTTTATGATGCCTCCATTTCTCTAATTCTTAAAAAAAGATAAAGACCCCACTGAATGTGCATCCTATCGGCCTATATCCTTGCTGAATACGGATTCTAAGATTTTTACTAAAATTTTGGCCACTAGATCAGAAAATATATTACCTCAAATTATCTCTGAAGACCAGACCGGATTTATTAAAAATCATTATTCATCTTTTAACATTAGAAAATTAATTAATATAATTTATACTCCTTCATCTAAAATACCAGAATGTGTTATTTCCTTAGATGCTGAAAAAGCGTTTGATAGAGTTGAATGGCCATATTTATTTAATACGTTGCAGAATTTTAATTTTAGTCTGAAATTTATATTATGGATTAAATTAATATATTATAAACCTTTGGCTTCGGTTCTTAGCAATAATCAGAGATCTCCTTTTTTCAGTTATCCCATGGTATGAGGCAAGGCTGTCCTTTGAGTCCTCTATTATTTGACATTGTTTTGGAACCTTTAGCCATTGCCATTTGTGAATCACCTAATATTTTTGGTATTACCCGTGGGGAAGGGACTTACAAGTTATCATTATATGCTGATGATTTGTTACTATACATATCTGACCCTGAGAGATCTATTCCTGCTATTTCGTCCTTGCTTGCTCAGTTTAGTAGCTTTTCTGGTTACAAACCGAACTTCAATAAGAGTGAGGTATTTCCATTAAATATGCATGTTCCAATTTATAAACACTTACCATTTAAAGTTGTCACAGATCATTTTACTTGTTTGGGTATTAAAATTACTAAGATAAGGATTTATTTAAAGTTAATTTTTTACCTTTAATTGACCAAATCAAGCAACTTGTTACCAGGTGGTCTCCATTATCTTTGTCATTGGTTGGTTGAATTAATGCTATTAAGATGATAGTATTACCCAAATTTTTATATTTATTTCAAGCATTACCAATTTTTATTCCTAAATCTTTTTTTTTGACTCCAAAATAACCTCATATGTGTGGCAGAATAAAAATCCTAGATTAAGTAAAAAATATTTATAGAGGCCTAAGAAAGAGGGTGGTTTGGCTTTGCCAAACTTGAGATTTTACTATTGAGCAGTTAATATTCGATATTTAATATTTTGGACACAAGAATTGATTATAGCATCTTGCCCACAATGGGTAAATTTGGAATATAAATCTGTACAATACTTTTCATTATTTTCTATTTTAGGATCTTCACTTCCTTATGCTTTATCTAAATTGAATAAACAAATAACTAATCCTATAGTTAAACATACATTATGAATATGGTTTCAATTTTGTAAATTCTTTGGCTTGAATAAGTTTATCTTATCAAGCCCTATTATATCTAACTTTTGTTTTGGCCCTCTTTTATGGATCAAGCCTTTGTATTATGGAAAACAAAAGGTATAACATGTTTTCATGATCTATTTTTAGATAACAGTTTTATGTCCTTTGAACAGCTATCTAATAAATATAATTTGCCTAAAACTCATTTTTTTAGATACTTGCAAGTTAGAAATTTCTTGAATAATATGTTACAGTTTTTTCCGAAATTATGTCCAATGGACATTACGGAAATTTTTTTAGCTCTGAATCCTTGCCAGAAGGGTTTAGTAGCCATCATTTATAATATGATCATGAAAATACAGCCAGAAGTATCAGAAAAAATTAAGAAGGAATGGGAAAAAGAACTTCATTGTCTTATACCCACTGAGCAGTGGGAGAAAACTTTACAATTAGTCAATTCTTCTTCTATTTGTGCTAAACATGCCTTAATACAATTTAAGGTTGTACATAGGGCTCACATGTCCAAGGATAAACTTGCTCGATTTTATTCTTATATTAATCCAACCGGTGACAGATGTCATTCTGAAGTTGCTTCATTGACCCACATGTTTTGGTCCTGCCCTTGCTTGCAAAATTATTGGAAAGATATTTTTGGTACTATTTCAACAGTTCTGAATATCAAATTGCAACCGCATCCTATTACTGCAATTTTCGGTTTACCAATGGTGGATAATAGTTGTTTATCCCCCTCAGCTCGGCGGACGATTGCATTTGTTACATTAATGGCTAGAAGATCTATCCTATTGAATTGGAAAGAAATTAATCCTCCAACTATATTTCAGTGGTTTTCTCAAACTATTTCTTGTTTGAGTTTAGAAAAAATTAGAAGTGTTGTCTTTGACTCTTCAGTTAAATTTGAAGAAACTTGGAGACCATTTATTCAATATTTTCATATGAGCTAAACTGACTTTTCCTAAACCTTACTTTTATTATGCTTAATTATTTGGATGGAGGTACGGAGTTATTGATGCTACTGTGTATATTTGACATAATGCAATGGCCCATGTTGGTTAGGTTTTTTCTCTTTTTTTGGTTTTTTTTTCTTATTTACTCCATTTTTCATAACTACTATGAGGTTATTATATATTTATTATCATCTGTTTGTATTTATACTTTAAACTATTAATTATGTACTCTCAAACTCTGTATTCATGTTTTATTTATGTTTGTTTAAAAATTAATAAAAAAATTTTAAAAGAAAAGAAAGACTTTTCCAGCATAACAACATATAATTGTTTTCCTTCACTCTTAAACTTCCACTAGATGGTGTATTGAAGCAAGAACTAAAGATTATTAAGGCGGTTAGAAAATAAAGAGGAAGCTCTTACCTCCTTTTTAAATATGTACACCAAATGTTTTTATTTCATCTGGGATTCGACTGAGTCCTTAAATCTTCACAACTATCTGTCGACCACATCAAAATTGTTTGAACCTTGATGTTTTTGACCCGAGGTTTTTCAGAACTCAAGAATGAGACACAAAACTTGTTGCTTGCAATTGTTTATTAAGCCTTACAAGAAAGAAACGAAAAGCATGGGGGAGAGGTAGGGAGAGGGAGGGAGGAGAGATGGAGTAGTGGGGGAAGAAGGAGGGAGAGAGGGGGATGAATGCAATGTGGTTTGTTCCTCTTATACTGGTTTGTTAATTCCATTGAAATTTCATAGACAACAGACATTCCAAAAAATTCCATTGCTTGAATTAACAACTTTCCAGGTAATGTGATATTCACAACTGCAACCAAGGTGATACAAAAGCAACTGCAACCACTAGAAAACACACTTAACAATTACATGCATAGTGCTTTGTGAAAGTATTCACCCTTTGTATACATAAATGAGTATTACAACCAGGGATTTGAAACAATTTAACTGAGAATTTTTATTTGTGTTCATTTTTTTTGCAGTAGAGCCCAAAAAATAGGAAAATTTGTAAAGCATGTAAAACTAAAAATTCAAAACTGAGAAGTCAACAGTTTAAAATATTCACCCCCCCCCCTTTATTCAGTAGTTGAAGCACCTCTTACAGTTATACTGTCAGTAGTCTTTTTGGATAACTCTCTATTAGCTTAGCACAACATGATGGAGCAAGATTTTTCCATTCCTGCTTGCAAAATTGCTCCACACTGCCAAGAGTCTTACCATTAATACTATATTCTGTCATCATATTTGACCTACCAAAATGAACCACCTCACACTTATCTGGGTTGAACTGTATCTGCCACTTCTCAGCCCAGTTTTGCATCTATTGATGTCCCGCTGTAACCTCTGACAGCCCTCCACACTATCCACAACACCTCCAACCTTTGTGTCATCAGCAAATTTACTAACCCATCCCTCCACTTCCTCATCCAGGTCATTTATAAAAATCACGAAGAGAAGAGGTCCCAGAACAGATCCCTCAGGCACACCACTGGTGACCGACCTCCATGCAGAAATGACCTGTCTACAACCACTCTTTACTGTCTGTTGGCAAGCCAATTCTGTATCCACAAAGCAAGGTTCCCTTGGATCCCATGCCTCCTTACTTTCTCAATAAGCCTTGCATGGGGTACCTTATCAAATGCCTTGCTAAAATTCATATACACTGCATCTACTGCTCTTCCTTCATCAATGTGTTTAGTCACATCCTCAAGAAATTCAATCAGGCTCGCAAGGCACAACCTGCCTTTGACAAAGCTATGCTGACTATTCCTAATCATATTATGCCTCTCCAAATGTTCATAAATCCTGCCTCTCAGGATCTTTTCCATCAACTTACCAACCACTAGTTTAAGATTTCTGCAGTTTAAGAATAGATACAACCTGAGAGCACCCCAATTCTAATCACTATGTTATCTCCTCATCAAGTTAGACTGTTGATGCATAAAATTAATACTGACATAGGAGAAGCTAAGGAAAATTACAAGGTGGTTGGAATGCCATTACACTGCATGGAGAATCCCCAGCACAAATGGATAGGGGAAACATAGTCAGCTGCAAGCAGAAGAATTCTGAGCATGTCCCTGAACATGACAAATACTTCCAAACAGAGTGGTTGAGTCATTCAGGAGTAACAGTTGGTAATGAAGGGATAGAGGGAACAGATTATGGTCCATTGAAGTCAACCTTTATGAATGTCCTGAAGGTAAATGTTGTCAGAATAGTTAGGTTAACAAAAGCAAATTGGAATGAACTTAACACTGCACACAACCAGTTAATATCAGGGACTGCACATGCAGGCACCTCCCAGTCTCCACCCAGCTAACAAAATTCATCTACCACTCGTTTCCAATTCATAACCTGCAGACTATTTACACCCAGCTCTTATCCACTTCCCTTGTTCACTCATTAAACCAACCAACCTCAACCAGATTCTCAAGCCTTCAGTTGCCGTTGTATTAAATATCTATTCTCTCTTGTCTGTAGCCCCTTGTGGCCTGGTATTTTGCAGTTTGTTATTAAAGTTATCACTTACAGCTAAATTGTCTCCACTGTTCTGCATTTGGGTCTAGCCTTCTCTACATTTCCTGCAGGATGAGTTAACTTGTGATTGACTCTGAAAGTCACAGTGGCTGGGTTTCTGGTACCAAGCCTGGCTCTGCGACTCAGAATTCCCTTCTGAGCGGGGGAGAAGAGGCATGCTGTGGTGAAAGGGGATTTGTTAGCTCAGGGAATGGACAGGAAGTTCTGTGGGCAAGAATGAGATTCCTGGATGGCATGTTGCCTCCTGGGTGCCAGGACCAGGGATATCTTGGACTGAGTCCTCTGCATTCTTAAGTGGGAGGGTGAACAGCCAGAGGTGGTGGTCCATGCAGGTAACAATGACATAGGTAGGAAGAGGAATTTGGCTCTGCAAAGGGAGTTCAGGGAGTTAGGTGCTAAGTTAAAGGGCAAGATCTCCAGGGTTGTGATCTCGGGATTGCTACCCGGGCCGTGTGCTAATGAGGCCAGAACTTGGAAAATTATACAGTTTAATACATGGCTCAGGAGTTACTGTAGGGGGGAGAATATAAGATTTCTGGGTCAGTGGGCTTTCTTCCAGGGAAGTTGAGATGTGTACAGAAGGAACAGTTTGCACCTGAATTGGAGGGGTCGAATATCCCAGATGAAAGGTTTGTTTATGCTGCACAGTGGAGTTTAACCTAGAGTTGCAGGGGGATGGGAACCAGAGTGCCAGAACAGTTAGCGGAGAGGTTGTGGATGCTAGATGTTGGTAAGACCTCAGACAAAGCCAGGAATCAAAAGTTTGACCATGGTGCGACGAATGTCCTGAACTGCATTCACCCTATCCTTGTTATATGCGGGTGATACATTCCTCACAGTCGATGCATAATATGAATAATTATTTAAATAGAGAAAACAGGGATGCGTTCTCGAGGGCTTCCTAAATATGTTTTATTTGTAATTTTTTCATGTTTTCATACCAATACAACACAAAAGCAGTACCACAAGTCAACAATCGTATTATATTTCATCGATTTAAGGAAAAATTCAACATAATAAATCATAGAAAGTTAACATACTAGGGTGTACAGTACTCAAACCCTTAAGAACACCAGGGTTTAGTGAATGGTAAACTAAGAGAGGCTTCACCTTACAGTCTCCTTCGGCATTGGAACACATAAGCAAAGTCAATCTATACTTTCCTGCCTCAAAACCTGACGCAGTTTTTTAAAAATCCTTACTTATGTAAGTGTGTTTCTGCATACACTTCCAAAACAAGCCCGGTCTCATCTGCATTAAACACCTGCTTTGGTGTGATGCCTAACTCAGCTATCATAGCCCGCAACTGCACAGGGTAGCGTCCAGCAGTTTTGTGGTCAGCACTAGCTTGCTCACCAGGCACAGCTAAGTTGTGAAGCCTGTGACGATTAACAAACTTAGAAAACCATCCCCTACTTGCATTAAAGCTAACAATATCACTTGACACTTCCTCACTAGCCTCTGAACAAAGGTGATCATCAATTTCCAAAGCTTTCACACGAAGATGATTGGAACTAAGTGTTGTTTTTTTTTCTTTGTTCCATGCTTAATGTACAAACTCAACATTTTCTCCATTTTTGTCATAATTGGGTTACGCACTTTGGTAACAATCTTTGAAGACACTTGTGGTGCATCAATCACTGCACTTTTTATTTTCTCAGCATTTTTCTTTATGTTTCTGATTGTGGACTCACCCAGGCCGAAGTAGCATCCCAGAGCTATGTTACCTTCACCTGATGCTGCCCTGTTTATAATTTCCAACTTTTTTTCAAGTGTTAAAGCGGTTCTCTGTTGCTTGGCTGATGGCCAGAGCTAAGGTGAGTGGGAGGACAGATGATTGGGAAGTTTTTAACGAACAACAGAACTTAACTAAAAAGACAATAGGGGGAGAAAAAATGAGATACGATCGCAAGCTAGCCAGGAATATAAAGGAAGATAGCAAAAGATTTTTTAGGTATGTGAAGAGAAAGAAGATACCGTAGATTCCGGACTACAGAGCGCACCTGATTAAAAGCCGCTGGCTCTAATTTTAGAAATAAAATCAATTTTTTAATTGTAAAGGTCGCACCGGATTTTAGGCCGCACCGGATTTTCGGCCGCAGGTGTCCCACGTTGTAATATGAGATATTTACACAGAAAGATATTACACGTGAGGATTTTTTTAACTTTTAATTAAATCCATATGGTAACAAAAACAAATACATATTGCAAATGCTTTTTTTCGAACCGTGCCCGTACGCGGCTACTTTTAAATATACGTTGCGTATACTTCTTTACTGAACAACATTCCAATATCTCCTAACGACTGGTAAAAAATATATATATTGCAGCCTACCAGGAAAAGTTATTGATCACCTTTAACTTAAAAGCAGCGTTCGCTCAGATCCAAAGCCGCTCGCGTAATGCGCTCCCTCCCTCCGTCCCGTTTCATCGCAAACCGGCATTTTCCCACAAGACACCGCGAAACCGGGTGTGACGTCATAGCATCCCGCGATGCAGTACAGAAAACAAATATAGTTAAAACTCTTCTAACTTTAACTAGAAAATGAATTACTAAGCGAAAATATTATAAACTAAGTAACTGCCATAAGGCAGCACAATGCTTCGAGTGTTTTCCATGTTGATGAGGGTGAGTACAAATGACTGATTTACAATAATTTAATTGTGAAAGTGCGCTTGATTTGTGAACTACTCATCAATTTTATTGGTCTACTGTTATGAGGCAAAATGTTTACGAGGCGGCATGAAAAAAAACCATGTATTAGCCGCTCTGGATTATAGGCCACAAAGTTCAAAGCTGTTCAAAATGTGGGAAAAAAGTAGTGGCTTAAAATCCGGAATCTACGGTAGTTAAGAACAATGTTGGGCCCTTGAAGAATGAATTGGGTGAAATTGTTATGGGAAACAGAGAAATGGCAGAAGAATTTAATGAGTACTTTAGATCTGTTTTCACTAAGGAAGACACAAGCAATCTCCCAGATGTATGGATGGGCCAAGGACATAGGGTAACAGAGGAAATGAAACAGATTGACACTCGGGAGGAAACGGTGATGAGAAGACTGATGGGCCTGAAGGCTGACAAATCCCCAGGTCTGGATGGTCTGCATCCTAGGGTACTAAAGGAGGTGGCCCTGGAAATAGTGGATGCATTGGTAATCATTTTCCAATGTTCCTTAGATTCAGGATCAGTTCCTGAGGATTGGAGAATGGCTAATGTTATCCCACTTTTTAAGAAAGGAGGGAGGGAGAAAACAGAGAACTATTGACCTGTCAGCCTGACATCAGTGATGGGGAAGATGTCCATTATTAAGGATGAAATAGTGGCATATCTAGATAGCAGTGATAGGATTGGGCCGAGCCAGCATGGATTTACCAAGGGTAAATCATGCTTGACTAATCTTTTGGAAGAGGACAGTGAGGCTTTGAGAAGAAGTGCGGCGGCGGCCATTTTCAAATTGCTTCTCAGATCGGAGTTCTGAGAGGCGGGACTGCGCAGGCGCGTGAAGGAGGCCTGGGAAGGAGGGAAGATATAAAAAGAACGCAGCCTTAAGTAGCGGGCAGCTTCGTTAGCGGGCAGCGGAGTGAGCCGGGAGCAGAGTGTAGGGCTTGGGCTCAGAGGGCTTAGGCGGAAGAGGGCACAGTAGGCTTATCTTTTAGTTCTTGTTATTTTCAGTTATTCGGGAAGTATGAGTGTGAGGGCAGCTTGTTGTTCTCGGTGTCGGATGTGGGAGATTCTGGAGTCTCCGAGCCTCCCAGACGTCCACATCTGCGCCAGGTGCGCCGAACTGCAGCTCCTGAGGGACCGAATTAGGGAACTGGAGCTGCAGCTCGATGACCTTCGCCTGGTCAGGGAGAGTGAGGAGGTGATAGAGAGGAGTTACAGGCAGGTGGTCACTCCGGGGCCACGGGAGGCAGATAGGTGGGTCACGGTCAGGAAGGGGAAGGGGCAGGTACTAGAGAGTACCCCAGTGGCTGTACCCCTTGACAATAAGTACTCATGTTTGAGTACTGTTGGGGGGGACAGCCTACCTGGAGGAAGTGACAGTGGCCGGGCCTCCGGCACAGAGGATGGCCCTGTAGCTCAGAAGGGTAGGGATAGAAGAAAGAGGACCATAGTAATAGGGGACTCGATAGTCAGGGGTTCAGACAGGCGGTTCTGTGGAGGTGATCGGGAGTCCCGGATGGTAGTTTGCCTCCCTGGTGCCAGGGTCCGGGACGTTTCTGATCGCGTCCAAGATATCCTGAAGTGGGAGGGTGAGGAGCCAGAGGTCGTGGTACATGTAGGTACCAATGACATAGGTAGGAAAGGGGAAGAGGTCCTGAAACGAGAGTATAGGGAGTTAGGAAGGCAGTTAAGAAGAAGGACCGCAAAGGTAGTAATCTCGGGATTACTGCCTGTGCCACGCGACAGTGAGAGTAGGAATGGAATTAGGTGGAGGATGAATGCGTGGTTGAGGGATTGGAGCAGGGGGCAGGGATTCAAGTTTCTGGATCATTGGGACCTCTTCTGGGGCAGGCGTGACCTGTTCAAGAAGGACGGGTTACACTTGAATCCTGGGGGGACCAATATCCTAGCGGGGAGGTTTGCTAGGGCTACGGGGCAGACTTTAAACTAGTAAGATGGGGGGGCGGAAATCAATTTGAGGAAACTATGGGAGAGGAGGTTAGTTCACCAGTAGAGCAAGTAAGTAGACCGTGTGTGAGGGAGGACAGGCAGGTGATGGAGGAGGGATGCGCTCAGCCCGAAGTTGTAGGGGAGAAGAAAGAAAAGGATAATAAATTTGAATGCATTGCTAGGGATGAAAAGAGAGGAGGAGGTGGAGAGTATCTTAAATGTATCTATTTTAATGCTAGGAGCATTGTAAGAAAGGTGGATGAGCTTAAAGTGTGGATTGATACCTGGAATTATGATGTTGTAGCTATTAGTGAAACATGGTTGCAGGAAGGGTGTGATTGGCAACTAAATATTCCTGGATTTAGTTGCTTCAGGTGTGATAGAGTAGGAGGGGCCAGAGGAGGAGGTGTTGCATTGCTTGTCCGAGAAAATCTTATGGCGGTGCTTTGGAAGGATAGATTACAGAGCTCCTCTAGGGAGGCTATTTGGGTGGAATTGAGGAATGGGAAAGGTGTAGTAACACTGATAGGAGTGTATTATAGGCCACCTAATGGGGAGCGTGAGTTGGAAGAGCAAATGTGTAAGGAGATAGCAGATATTTGTAGTAAACACAAGGTGGTGATTGTGGGAGATTTTAATTTTCCACACATAGATTGGGAAGCTCATTCTGTAAAAGGGCTGGATGGTTTAGAGTTTGTGAAATGTGTGCAGGATAGCTTTTTGCAACAATACATAGAAGTACCGACTAGAGATGGGGCAGTGTTGGATCTCCTGTTAGGGAATGCGATAGGTCAGCTGACAGATGTATGTGTTGGGGAGCACTTCGGGTCCAGTGATCACAATAGCATTAGCTTCAATATAATTATGGAGAAGGACAGGACTGGACCTAGAGTTGAGATTTTTGATTGGAGAAAGGCTAACTTTGAGGAGATGCGCAGGGATTTAGAGAGAGTGGAATGGGTCAAGTTGTTTTATGGGAAGGATGTAATAGAGAAATGGAGGTCATTTAAGGGTGAAATTATGAGGGTACAGAATCTTTATGTTCCTGTTCGGTTGAAAGGAAAGGTTAAAGGTTTGAAAGCGCCATGGTTTTCAAGGGATATTAGAAACTTGGTTCGAAAAAAGAGGGATGTCTACAAGAGATATAGGCAGCATGGAGTAAAGGAATTGCTCGAGGAATATAAAGAATGTAAAAGGAAACTTAAGAAAGAGATTAGAAAAGCTAAAAGAAGTTACGAGTTTGGTTTGGCAAATAAGGTGGAAGTAAATCCGAAAGGCTTCTACAGTTATATTAAAAGCAAGAGGATAGTGAGGGATAAAATTGGTCCCTTAGAGAATCAGGGTGGTCAGCTATGTGTGGAGCCGAGGGAGATGGGAGAGATTTTGAACGATTTCTTCTCTTCGGTATTCACTAAGGAGAAGGATATTGAATGGTGTAAGGTGTGGGAAACAAGTAAGGAAGTTATGGAACCTATGACAATTAAAGAGGTGGAAGTACTGGCGCTTTTAAGAAATTTAAAAGTGGATAAATCTCCGGGTCCTGACCGGATATTCCCCAGGACCTTGAGGGAAGTTTGTGTAGAGATAGCAGGAGCTCTGACGGAGATCTTTCAGATGTCATTAGAAACAGGGATTGTGCCGGAGGATTGGCGTATTGCTCATGTGGTTCCATTGTTTAAAAAGGGTTCTAGAAGTAAGCCTGGCAATTATAGACCTGTCAGTTTGACATCAGTGGTGGGTAAATTAATGGAAAGTATTCTTAGAGATAGTATTTATAATTATCTGGATAGACAGGATCTGATTAGGAGTAGCCAGCATGGATTTGTGCGTGGAAGGTCATGTTTGACAAACCTTATTGAATTTTTTGAAGTAGTTACGAGGAATGTTGACGAGGGTAAGGCAGTGGATGTAGTCTATATGGACTTCAGCAAGGCCTTTGACAAAGTTCCACATGGAAGGTTAGTTAAGAAGGTTCAGTCGTTAGGTATTAATGCTGGAGTAATAAAATGGATTCAACAGTGGCTAGATGGGAGATGCCAGAGAGTAGTGGTGGATAATTGTTTATCGGGATGGAGGCCGGTGACTAGCGGGG
Organism: Hemitrygon akajei; assembly: GCF_048418815.1. Classification (NCBI taxonomy): domain Eukaryota; kingdom Metazoa; phylum Chordata; class Chondrichthyes; order Myliobatiformes; family Dasyatidae; genus Hemitrygon; species Hemitrygon akajei. The sequence goes on along the minus strand of NC_133133.1, from coordinate 96,944,302 downwards.
TGCCTCAGGGATCTGTTTTGGGCCCAATGTTGTTTGTAATATACATAAATGATCTGGATGATGGGGTGGTAAATTGGATTAGTAAGTATGCTGATGATACTAAGGTAGGAGGTGTTGTGGATAATGAGGTGGGTTTTCAAAGCTTGCAGGGAGATTTATGCCGGTTAGAAGAATGGGCTGAACGTTGGCAGATGGAGTTTAATGCTGAGAAGTGTGAGGTTCTACATTTTGGCAGGAATAATCCAAATAGAACATACAGGGTAAATGGTAGGGCATTGAGGAATGCAGTGGAACAGAGAGATCTAGGAATAACAGTGCATAGTTCCCTGAAGGTGGAGTCTCATGTAGATAGGGTGGTGAAGAAGGCTTTTGGAACGCTGGCCTTTATAAATCAGAGCATTGAGTACAGAAGTTGGGATGTAATGTTAAAATTGTACAAGGCATTGGTAAGGCCAAATTTGGAATATTGTGTACAGTTCTGGTCACCGAATTATAGGAAAGATATCAATAAATTAGAGAGAGTGCAGAGACGATTTACTAGGATGTTACCTGGGTTTCAGCACTTAAGTTACAGAGAAAGGTTGAACAAGTTAGGTCTCTATTCATTGGAGCGTAGAAGGTTGAGGGGGGATTTGATCGAGGTATTTAAAATGTTGAGAGGGATAGATAGAGTTGACGTGAATAGGCTGTTTCCATTGAGAGTAGGGGAGATTCAAACGAGAGGACATGATTTGAGAGTTAGGGGGCAAAAGTTTAAGGGAAACACGAGGGGGTATTTCTTTACTCAGAGAGTGATAGCTGTGTGGAATGAGCTTCCTGTAGAAGTAGTAGAGGCCAGTTCAGTTGTGTCATTTAAGGTAAAATTGGATAGGTATATGGATAGGAAAGGAGTGGAGGGTTATGGGCTGAGTGCGGGTAGGTGGGACTAGGTGAGATTAAGAGTTCGGCGCGGACTAGGAGGGCCGGAATGGCCTGTTTCCGTGCTGTGATTGTTATATGGTTATATGGTTATATGGTTATAATCTGTTGGAGTTTTTCGAGGATGTAACCAGCAAGTTAGACGGGGGAGATCCAGTGGATGTAGTGTACCTCGATTTTCAGAAGGCATTTGATAAGGTCCCACATAGGAGATTGGTGGGTAAAATCAAAGCTCAGGGCATCGGGGGGAAGACATTGACATGGATAGAAAACTGGTTGGCAGATAGAAAGCAAAGGGTGGCGGTGAATGGGTGTTTCTCGGAATGGCAGGTGGTGACTAGTGGGGTGCCACAGGGCTCGGTATTGGGACCACAGCTGTTTACAATTTACGTCAATGATTTGGATGAAGGCATTGAAAATAACATCAGCAAATTTGCTGATGATACTAAGCTGGGTGGCAGGGTGACATGTGATGAGGATGTTAGGAGAATTCAGGGTGACTTGGATAGGCTGGGTGAGTGGGCAGATACTTGGCAGATGATGTTTAATGTGAATAAGTGTGAGGTTATCCACTTTGGGAGTAAGAACAGGAAGGCAGATTATTATCTGAATGGTGTAGAGTTAGGTAAGGGAGAAATACAAAGAGATCTAGGAGTCCTTGTTCATCAGTTACTGAAGGTGAATGAGCAAGTGCAGCAGGCAGTGAAGAAGGCTAATGGAATGTTGGCCTTTATTACAAAGGGAATTGAGTACAAGAGCAAGGAAATCCTCTTGCATTTGTACAGAGTCCTGGTGAGACCACACCTGGAGTATTGTGTACAGTTTTGGTCTCCAGGGTTAAGGAAGGACATCCTGGCTGTAGAGGAAGTGCAGCGTAGATTCACGAGGTTAATTCCTGGGATGTCTGGACTGTCTTACGCAGAGAGGTTAGAGAGACTGGGCTTGTTCACACTGGAATTAAGGAGATTGAGAGGGTATCTGATTGAAACATATAAGATTATTAAGGGATTGGACAAGATAGAGGCAGGAAATATGTTCCAGATGCTGGGAGAGTCCAGTACCAGAGGGCATGGTTTGAGAATAAGGGGTAGGTCATTTAGGACAGAGTTAAGGAAAAACTTCTTCTCCCAGAGAGTTGTGGGGGTCTGGAATGCACTGCCTCGGAAGGTAGTGAAGGCCAATTCTCTGGATGCTTTCAAGAAGGAGCTAGATAGGTATCTGATGGATAGGGGAATCAAGGGATATAGGGACAAGGCAGGAACCGGGTATTGATAGTAGTTGATCAGCCATGATCTCAAAATGGCGGTGCAGGCTCGAAGGGCCGAATGGTCTACTTCTGCACCTATTGTCTATTGTCTATTGACTTGACGTCGGACACTTAGAAGGCATAATTAAATATTTCAAGCACAAAGTCACTGCACCGTAGATAAAAACAACAAAAGTTTAAGAGCGCAAGATCGCTCATCCACACGTTGCCAAAACCAATGCGAGACTGGCAGGAGTGAGACTGCGAGGCGTGCGCACGTGACTTGTATTGGCGCGAAAGTGGTGCTTATCCCAACAGTGAGACTGTGAGGCGTGCACACGTGACTTCTATTGGCGGGAAAGCAGTGCTCCTCGTGGAACTGTGAGTTTTGGACGCATATAAGGAGAAGTTGGTAGAAATAGGTTCCTTGCATAACTGTGAATCTGCATTGTCTGAAGGCGCATTTAATGAGGATAAGGTGTACTCTGTATTTCAATGCAATAAGTATTATAGGAAAGGCAGATGAGCTCAGGGTATGGATCAACAAATTCAATTATGTTGTAGCCACTAGTGAGACTTGGTTAGAGCAGGGGCTGGACTGGCAGCTCAATATTCTGGTGCTCTGTTGTTTTAGACGTGACGGGGGAGAGATTAAAGATGGAGGGGTGGTGTTACTAGTCAGGGAAAATGTCATGGCAGTGCTCCATCAGGACAGACTGCAGAAATCATCTAGTGAGGTGGAACTGAGAAATTTAGCCCACATTGATGGGGCTATATTATAGTCCACCCAACCATCCTTGGGATCGAGAGGAACAAATTTGTAAAGAGATCGCAGACTATTGCAAGAAACATAAGGTTGTTATAGTAGGTGATTTTAACTTTCCACATTGATTGGGAATCCCATACTGTAAAGGAGTAGATTGGATGGAGTTTGTCTAATGTGATCAGGAAAGTTTCCTTCATCAGCACTTAGAAGTCCTAATGAGAGAGCATGTGATACTGGATCTGCTATTAGAGAATGAAACAGGGCAGGTTTGTGTAGGGGAACACTTTGCATCCAGTGACCACAATGCCATTAGTTTCAAAGTAAATATGCAAAGAGATTGGTCTGGTCTGTGGGTTGAGATTCTAAATTAGAGAAAGGCCAATTTTGAATACATCAGAAATGATCTGGCAAGTGTGGATTGGGACAGGCTGTTTTCTGGCAAAGTTGTCCTTGGAAAGTGGGAGGCTTTGAACAATGAAATTTTGAGAATACAAAGCTCGAATATGCCTGTCAGAATAAAAGATAAGGATAACAAGTGTAGGGAGGCTTGGTTTTCAAGAGATATTAAGGCCCTGCTTAAGAGAAAAAAGGAGTTGCTTAGCAGGTATTGGCGAGTAGGAACAAATGAGGTACTTATGGAGTATAAGAAATGCAAGAGAACACGTAAGAAAGAAATCAGGATGGTTAAAAGAAGGTATGAAGTTGCTCCAGCAAACAAGGTGAAGGAGAATTCTAAGGGATTCTACAAGTATGTTTAAAGCAAAAGGATTGCAAGGGACAAAGTTCTTCCTCTGGACGACCAGAATGGTAATCCATGTGTGGAGTCAAAACAGATGGGGGAGACCTTAAATAAATTCTCTCTATCTGTATTTACTCAGAAGACAGATACTGAGTCTCTAGAAGTGAGGCAAAGTGGAATCAACTTCATGGACCCTGTACAGATGGCGGGGGGTGGGGGGGGGAAGGTGTTTGCTGTCCTGAGACAAATGAGGGTGGATAAATCCCTTGGATCCTATGGGAAGGCACTGCAGAAATTTACAGGGCCCAAGCAGAGATTTAAAATATCCTTAGTGACAGGAGAGGTGCCAGAGGATTAGAGGATAGCCAGTGTTGTTCCATTGTTTAAAAAAGGCTCTAAACAGACACTGGGAAACTATTGGCCAGCGAGTCTGACATCAGTGCGGGAAGGCTGGAAGGTATTCTTAGGGACCGAATATAAAAGTATTTGTATAGACATGGACTGATTAAGGATGGTCAGTATGGCTTTGTGCATGGTAGCTTGTGTCTAACTAATCTTAGAGCTTTTCAAGGAAGTTAATTGGAAAGTAGATGAAGGCAAGGCAGTGGATGTTGTCTACATAGACCTTAGTAAGGCATTTGACAAGATCCTGGTCAAGAAGGTTATCACTAGATGTTCAGGATCAGTTAGTAAATTGGATTACACATTGGCTTTGTGGGAGAACCCCCTCTGACTGGAGACCTGTGGCTAGTGGTGTGCCAGAGGGATTGACACTGGGCCCATTGTTGGCATTGATATCAATGATCTGGATGATAATGTGGTTAACTGGATCAGTAAATTTGTGGATGACATCAAGATTGGGGGTGTAGTGGACAGAGAGGAAGATTATCATGGTTTACAGAGAGATTTGCATCATCTGGAAAAATGGGCTGAAAAATGGCAGTGGAAATGTAATGCAGATAAGTGTGAGGTTTTGAACTTTGTAGCACCAACCAGTGGAGGTCTTACAGAGTGAATGGTAGGATATTGAGGAGTGTGAGAGAACAAAGGGATCTGAAAATACGGGTATGTAATTTGTTGAAAGCAGCGTCACAGGTAGATGGGATTATAAAGAAAGCTGTTGCCACAATAACCTTCACAAATCAATACACTGAGCACAGAAGATGGGACGTTATGCTGAAGTTGTATAAAATGGTGGTGAGGTGTAACTTGGAGCATTGTGTGCAGATTTGGTCACTTACTTATGTAAACAAGGTTGAAAGAGTACAGAGAAAATTTACAAGGATGTTGCCAGGTCTAGATGACCTGAGTTAGAAGGAACGATTGAATAGGTTTGGACTTCATTCATCAGGATGCAGAAGATTAAGAGGAAACATGACAGAGGTGTACAAAATGGAGGGGGACAGATAGGGCAAATGGAATTCAGGACTCTCAGTCTCACTGCTGGGTTATCCGGTGGAATTCAGGACACTCACACTCATTGCTGGGTTACCCGGTGGAATTCAGGACCCTGACACTCAGTGCTGGGTTACCTTGTGGAATTCAGGACCCTTACTCTCAATACTGGTTTACAGGGTGGAATTCAGGACCCTCACACACACAGCTGGGCTACCTGCTGGAATTCACGACTCTCAGTCTCAGTGCTGATTTATAATGTGGAATTCAGGACCCTCACTCTCAGGGCTGGTTTACAGGGTGGAATTCAGGACCCTCACACACAGAGCTGGGTTACAGGTTGGAATTGACGACTCTAACGCTTAGTGCAGTGTTACAGGGTGCAATTCAGGACCCTCACACTCAGTGCTGGGCTACCCGGTGGAATTGTGGACCCTGACACTCAATGCTGAGTAATCCAGTGGAATTCAGGATGCCCAAACTCAGTGCGGGATAGCCCAGTGGAATCCAGGACCCCCACACATAATGCTGGTTTACAGGGTGAATTCAGGACCTTCACATTCAGTGCTGGATTACCCGGTGGAATTCAGGACCTTTACGCTCAGTGCAGGTTTACAAGCTGGAATTAAGCACTGTCACATACAGTGCTGGATTTCAGTGTGGAATTGATGACTCTCACGCTCAGTGTTAAAGGTTGGAATTCAGGACCCTCACACTCTGTGGTGAACTACATATACCTGTCTGGACACGCCCCCCCGCTGACTGCTCCTGTGGCTCCTCCCACTGACCCCGGTATAAAGGCGATTGAGGCCTGAACCCTGCCCTCAGTCTCCAGGATGTAGTATGGTGGTCAATTACTGCTTGTTCTTTCTTCCAGTCAATAAAAGCCGATATCTCGCCTCACATCTCAGAGAGTTATTGATGGTGTATCAATTTTATTGACTGGAAGTTTAAAACATGGACAGCATCTTACGTCCGGAAAAATTAGACCTTGATCCGCAAGACTCCGAAGCAGCTCTTGCCTTTGAACTCTGGCTTGCATGCTTCCAATCATACTTGGAACAGATTCCAGTGACTGAGCCTGCCACGAAGTACAAAATATTACTATCTAGAGTAAGTCCGAAAGTATTCTCCCCTATCAGGGACCTGCCGACCTACCAAGGGGCACTGGATGCCCTTAAAAGACAGTAACTGCGGCCGGTGAACACCGTCTACTCAAGACATCGCTTAGCGACGTGGCGACAGCGGGCCGATGAGTCGAGCGCCGTGTTTCTCCGAGCCCTACAGACACTCGTGCGAACTTACGACTGCAAAACTCTCACGGCAGAACAGCATGCGGAGCTCCTCGTACGAGACACCTTTGTTACGGGGATCAGGTCAGTGTAGGTGCGCCAGCGGCTGCTGGAAAATGCCGATCTTACCTTACATTCGGCGATCAAGACGGCCGACACGTTGGAGGCTGCTCTGCACAACACTGACGCTGGCCAGCCACGTGATTCCCCGCCAGTTCCGTGGACACCTTAGACCCCGCCGCCGCCGATTCCTGTGAGCGAATTCACCACTGCCGCTGCCAGTCGCGATTTCACGAACTCCCCGAACCCGACCACAGCTACAGCCAGTCGCAAGTCCGCGCAGTGTTACTTCTGCAGACTCGAAAAGCACCCCCGAAAATGCTGCCCGGCCCGAGAAGCGACCTGTTCCAGCTGCGGGAAGAAGGGCCATTTCGCCAAGGTCTTAAGTCTAAACCACGAGCGGGGTCGGGCAGCACTGCGTGTGAGGCATGGAGGCCGCAATCTTGGTCGCCGCCATCTTGCCTGCCCGCCTCATGCGAGACATGGGGGCGGCCATCTTTGTCGGTGCCACGTCACCCTGCCCCCGACCCACCAGTGCTTACCGGGCACCAAGACGGCGGTTCAACTCTGGCCTCCGTAACCCTCGACCAAAGTGCCCCACACCAGCTTGCAAGGTCAATGATGGACATTCTGGTGGAGGAGCACAGGACTAGCTGCCTGTTTGACACGGGCAGCACTGAGAGTTTTATTGACCCGGACACGGTGCAACGCTGCAGACTCGTGACACAGCCGGTAAGCCAGAGGGTCACCAAGGCTTCTGGGTCGTATACAACAGACATCTGGGTGGGTTGTGTAGCGACATTGGTGGTGCAGGGCACAGAATATCGGAACTTTGCACTACTGGTCATGCCTCAACTGTGCGCACCTGTGCTATTGGGGCTGGACTTCCAGAGCCACCTCGAAAGTGTGTCTATGGCATATGACGGACCCCTCCCACCACTCACTGTCAGGAATCCTCAGTTTTGTGGGACTTCGTCATATACCCCGCTACTGACCACACACACACACACCGACCCACACATCCCACCCAGCACCATGCCGACAGCTGCGCTACTGACACCACTTGCAACCTCTCCACCCTCAAGATCTCTCCCCCACCGCTGTTCGCCAACCTGACCCCCGACTGTAAACCTGTGGCAACTAAAAGCAGGAGGTACAGCGTGGGGGACAGGGCCTTCATTCAGTCAGAGGTGCAGCGGCTGCTCAGGGAGGGGATCATTGAGCCAAGCACAAGTCCTTGGAGGGCCCAGGTGGTTGTTGTTCAGACCTGGCAGAAAAATAGGATGGTCGTGGACTATAGCCAGACCATCAATAGGTTCACGCAGCTTGACGCGTACCCCCTACCCTGCATCGCGGATATGGTCAACCAGATAGCTCAGTACAAGGTGTACTCAACCATAGATCTGGAATCCGCTTACCATCAGCTCCCCATCTGCCCAGAGGACCGCCCCTACACCGCCTTCGAGGCGGGCGGCAGGCTCTATCACTTCCTGCACATCCCCTTCGGTGTCACAAATGGTGTTTCTGTCTTCCAGAGGGAAATGGACCGGATGGTGGACCAGTGCCAACTGAAGGCCAGATTTCCCTATCTGGATAATATCACCATATGTGGTCACCCTCAAAGCCCTCTTTTCCTATTACGCCCAATGGGTCCCCCATTACGCAGACAAGGCCTGCCCCTTGGTCAAGTCTATCACATTTCCCCTTTCTGCCGAGGCCCGCGCGGCCTTCAGCTGCATTAAAGAGGACATTGCCAAAGCAACGATGCATGCGGTAGACGAGACCATTCCCTTCCAAGTAGAGAGTGACGCCTCCGATTTTGCGTTGGCTGCTACCCTCAATCAGGCAGGCAGGCCAGTAGCATTCTTTTCTCGTACCCTTCAAGGCCCTGAAATTCGGCACTCCGCGGTGGAGAAAGAAGCCCAGGCCATAGTGGAATCTATTAGGCACTGGAGGCACTATCTTGCCGGCAAAAGGCTCACCTTGCTGACAGACCAGCGCTCAGTTGCGTTCATGTTCAGCAACCAACAGCGGGGCAAAATCAAAAATGACAAAATTTGCGGTGGAGAATAGAACTCTCCACCTACAACTATGATATCCTGTACCGGCCTGGAAGGCTCAATGAGCCCCCTGATGCCCTATCCTGGGGTGAATGTGCCAGCGCACAGCTCGACCAGCTATACGCCCTACATGCACATCTTTGCCACCTGGGGGGTCAACCGATTTTACCATTTCGTGAAAGCCAGGAACCTGCCGTACTCCCTTGAGGACATCAGGATGATGATCAGGGATTGCCAAGTCTGCGCTGAGTGCAAACCGCACTTCTACCGTCCTGAAAAGGTGCAACTTATCAAGGCCACCCGCCACTTTGAGCGATTGAGTGTTGACTTTAAGGGCCCCCTTCCCTCCACCGACCGCAATGTCTACTTTCTCAACATTATCTACAAGTACTCGCGGTTCCCCTTTGCCATCCCCAGCCCCGACACCACTGCCACGTCCGTCATAAAAGCCCTGCAGCAGCTCTTCACTCTGTTCGGATATCCCTGCTATATCCACAGTGATAGAGGGTCCTCCTTTATGAGTGACGAGCTGCGCCAGTACCTGCTGGCAAGGGGCATTGCTACTAGTAGGACCACGAGCTATAATCCCCGGGGAAATGGACAGGTGGAGAGGGAGAAGGCCACACTTTTAGCCCTTAAGTTAAAAGGGTTGCTGGTCTCTCAATGGCAGGAGGTCCTCCCCGAGGCACTCCACTCTATCCGCTCCCTGTTATGTACGTCCACCAATGCCACCCCTCACGAGCGCCTATTCTCTTTTTCCAGGAAGTCTGTCACTGGGACCACCCTACCAGCTTGGATGACGTCCCCAGAGCCAGTGCTGCTCCGGAGACATGTGAGGAGCAATAAGTACTCCCCGCTGGTTGAGAGGGTTCACCTTCTACATGCGAACCCCCAGTATGCTTACATGGTCTTACCTGATGGGCGGGAGGACACGGTCTCCGTCCGTGACGTGGCGCCCATAGGAGCAGCAGACCACTACCCCGAACACTCCACAGTAACTATGAACCCTGTACCCGAGGTGACACCGCACACGCCGAGCCATACACAGACTCCTCACGACACTCCTATACCGGGCGTCTTGCACGCGCATATACCAGGCGCCTCGCACACGCATGAGGGATCACTGATGCCTAGTGGGCTGACACCTCCAGTTAGGCCGGAGCCAGCACAACCACCGCCTCCGGTGCAATCACCACCGGCACCTGTGCAATCACAGCCGGTGTTACGTAGATCACAGCGACAGATTCGACCACCTGATAGACTTAACCTGTAAATATACTTGTAAGAAACTTCGCCCCATGGGGACTCTCTTTTAAAACAAAGGAGGGGTGAATGTGGTGAACTACATATACCTGTCTGGACACGCCCCCCCCCCCCCCCCCCCGCTGACTGCCCCTGTGGCTCCTCCCACAGACCCCGGTATAAAGGCGATTGAGGCCTGAGCCCTGCCCTCAGTCTCCAGGATGTAGTATGGTGGTCAACTACTGCTTGTTCTTTCTTCCAGTCAATAAAAGCCAATATCTCGCCTCACGTCTCAGGGAGTTATTGATGGTGCATCACACTCAGTGCTGGGTTACCCGGTGGAATTCAGGACCCTCACTCACAGTGCTGATTTTCAGGGTGGAATACAGGACCTTCACACTCAGAGCTGGGTTACTTGGTGTAATTCAGGACACTCACTCTCAGTGCTCGTTTACAGGGTGGAATTCAGGACCCTCACATTCAGTGCTGGGTTACCCACTGGAATTCTGGATCCTTACGCTCAGTGTTGGGTTACCCGGTGGAATATTCTCACTGCTGGGTCACAGGGTGGAATTAAGCACTCTCACGCTCAGTGCTGGGATACCTGGTGGAATTCAGGACCCTCACTCTCAGTGCGGGTTTACAGGGTGGAATTCAGTACCCTCACACTCAGTGCTGGTTTAATCAGTGCAATTCTGGATCCTTATGCTCAGAGCTGGGTTTCCAGGTGGAAAATTCCCACTGCTGGGTCACAGGGTGGAATTAAGCACTCTCACGCTCAGTGCTGGGTTTCAGGGTGTAATAGACAACTCTCACACTCAGTACTAGGTTACCTGGTGGAATTCTGGACCCTCACACTCATTGCTGGGTTACCTGGCGTCATTCAGGTCCCTGACACACAGTGCTGGGTTACCTGGTGGAATTCCGGACCCTCACTTTCAGAACTGGGTTACCCGGTGGAATTCAGGAGCCTCACACTCAGAGCTGGTTTACAGAGTGGAATTCAGGACCCTCACATTTAGTGCTGGGTTACTCAGTGGAATTCTGGATCCTTATACTTAGTACTGGGTTACCCGGCGGAATATTCTCACTGCTGGGTTACAGGGTGGAATTAAGCACCCTCACACTCACTACTAGGTTACCCGGTGGAATTCTGGACCCTCACACTCATTGCTGGTTTACCCGGTGTAATTCAGGACCCTCACACTCAGAACTGGGTTACCCAGTGGATTTCAGGACCCTCACTCTCAGAACTGGGTTACCCGGTGGATTTCAGGACCCTCACTCTCAGTGCCGGTTTACAGGGTGGAATTCAGGACCCTCACACACAGTGCTGGGTTACAGGTTGGAATTGACGACTCTAACGCTTAGTGCTGTGTTACAGGGTGCAATTCAGGACCCTCATGCTCAGTGCTTGTTTACAGGGTGGAATTCTGGACTGTCACACTCTCTGCTGGGATACCCAGTGGAATTCAGGACCCGCACACACAGTGCTGGGTTACAGGTTGGAATTGACGACTCTAACGCTTAGTGCTGTGTTACAGGGTGCAATTCAGGACCCTCATGCTCAGTGCTTGTTTACAGGGTGGAATTCTGGACTGTCACACTCTCTGCTGGGATACCCAGTGGAATTCAGGACCCGCACACTCAGTGCTGGGTTACAGGTCGGAATTGACGACTATAACACTTTGTGCTGTGTTACAGGGTGCTATTCAGGACCCTCACATTCAATGCTGTGTTATTCAGTGCAATTCTGGATCCTTACACTCAGTGCGGAGTTACAGGGTTGAATTAAGCATCCTCACGCTCAGTGCCGGGTTACCCGGTGGAATTCAGGTCCCTGACACTTGGTGCGGGTTTACCTGGTGGAATTCAGGACCCTCACTCTCAGAGCTGGGTTACCCGGTGGAATTCTGAACCCTCATGCTCACTGCTGGGATACCCAGTGGAATTTTGGACCCGCACACTCAGTGCTGGGTTACAGGTCGGAATTGACGACTCTAATGCTTTGTGCTGTGTTACAGGGTGCAATTCTGGACCGTCACACTCAGTGCTGGGCTACCAGATGGAATTCAGGTCTCTCAGTCTCACTGGTAGTTTATAAAGTTGAATTCTGGACCCTAACACTCAGAGCTGGGTTACCCACTGGAATTCAGGACCCTCACACTCATTGCTAGGTTACCTGGTGGAATTCTGGACCCTCACTCTCAGTGCTGGGTTACAGGTTGGAATTCAGGACCCTCACTCTCAGTGCTGGGTTACAGGTTGGAATTGACGACTCTAACGCTTAGTGCTGTGTTACAGTGTGCAATTCAGGACCCTCATGCTCAGTGCTTGTTTACAGGGTGGAATTCTGGACTGTCACACTCTCTGCTGGGATACCCAGTGGAATTCAGGACCCGCACACTCAGTGCTGGGTTACAGGTCGGAATTGACGACTATAACACTTTGTGCTGTGTTACAGGGTGCTATTCAGGACCCTCACATTCAATGCTGTATTATTCAGTGCAATTCTGGATCCTTACACTCAGTGCGGGGTTACAGGGTTGAATTAAGCATCCTCACGCTCAGTGTCGGGTTACCCGGTGGAATTCAGGACACTCGCACTCATTGCTGGGATACCCAGTGGAATTCAGTACCGTCACACTCATTGCTGGGTTACCTGGTGGAATTCAGGTCCCTGACACTTGGTGCGGGTTTACCTGGTGGAATTCAGGACCCTCACTCTCAGAGCTGGGTTACCCGGTGGAATTCTGAACCCTCATGCTCACTGCTGGGATACCCAGTGGAATTTTGGACCCGCACACTCAGTGCTGGGTTACAGGTCGGAATTGACGACTCTAATGCTTTGTGCTGTGTTACAGGGTGCAATTCTGGACCGTCACACTCAGTGCTGGGCTACCAGATGGAATTCAGGTCTCTCAGTCTCACTGGTAGTTTATAAAGTTGAATTCTGGACCCTAACACTCAGAGCTGGGTTACCCACTGGAATTCAGGACCCTCACACTCAGTGCTGGGTTACAGGTTGGAATTGACGACTCTAACGCTTAGTGCTGTGTTACAGGGTGCAATTCTGGACCGTCACACTCAGTGCTGGTTTACAGGGTGCAATTCAGGACCCTCATGCTCAGTACTGGTTTACAGGGTGGAATATAGGACCCTCACACTCATTGCTGTATTATTCAGTGCAATTCTGGATCCTTACACTCAGTGCGGGGTTACAGGGTTGAATTAAGCATCCTCATGCTCAGTGCCGGGTTACCCACTGGAATTCAGGACCCTGACACTCAGAGCAGGGTTACAGGGTGCAATCCAGGACCCTCATGCTCAGTGCTTGTTTACAGCGTGGAATTCTGGACTCTCACTCTCAGTGCTTGGTGATAGGTCAGAATTGACGACTCTAACACTTTGTGCTGTGTTACAGGGTGCAATTCTGGACCGAAACACTCAGTGCTGGGCTACCTGATGGGATTCAGGACTCTCAGTCTCACTGGTAGTTTATAAAGTTGAATTCAGGACCCTCACTCTCAGTGCCGGTTTGCAGGTTGGAATTCAGGACCCTCATACTCAGAGCAGGGTTACCCGGTGGAATTCAGGACCCTCTCACACATTGCTAGGTTACCCAGTGGAATTCAGGACCCTCACACTCAGAGATGGGTTACAGGTTGGAATTGACGACTCTAACGCTTAGTGCAGTGTTACAGGGTGCAATTCAGGACCCTCATGCTCAGTGCTTGTTTACCGGGTGGAATTCAGGACTCTCACACTCAGAGCTGGGTTACCGGGTGGAATTCAGAACCCTGACACTCAGTGCTGGGTTACCCAGTTGAATTCAGGACCTTCACTCTCAGTGCTGGTTTAAAGGGTGGAATTCAGGACCCTCACACTCAGAGCTGGTTTACCGGGTTGAATTCAGGACTCTCACACTCAGAGCTGGGTTACCGGGTGGAATTCAGGACTCTCACACTCAGAGCTGGGTTACCGGGTGGAATTCAGGACTCTCACACTCAGAGCTGGGTTACCGGGTGGAATTCAGGACTCTCACACTCAGAGCTGGGTTACCGGGTGGAATTCAGGACTCTCACACTCAGAGCTGGGTTACCGGGTGGAATTCAGAACCCTGACACTCAGTGCTGGGTTACCCAGTTGAATTCAGGACCTTCACTCTCAGTGCTGGTTTAGTCAGTGCAATTCTGGATCCTTATGCTCAGTGCTGGGTTACCAGGTGGAAAATTCTCACTGCTGGGTCACAGGGTGAAATTAAGCACTCTCACGCTCAGTGCTGGGTTACAGGTTGGAATTGACGACTCTAACGCTTAGTGCAGTGTTACAGGGTGCAATTCAGGACCCTCATGCTTAGTGCAGTGTTACAGGGTGCAATTCTGGACCGTCACACTCACTGCTGGTTTACAGGGTGCAATTCAGGACCCTCATGCTCAGTGTTTTTTTACAGGGTGGGATTCTGGACCGTCACACTCACTGCTGGGATACCCAATGGAATTCAGGACCCGCACACTCAGTACTGTGTTACAGGTCGGAATTGACAACTCTAATGCTTAGTGCTGTGTTACAGGGTGCAATTCTGGACCGTCACACTCAGTGCTGGGCTACCCGATGGGATTCAGGACTCTCAGTCTCACTGCTGGATTATAATGTTGAATTCTGGACCCTAACACTCAGAGCAGGGTTACCCGGTGCAATTCAGGACCCTCACACTCATTGCTAGGTTTCCTGGTGTAATTCAGGACCCTCACACTCAGAGCTGGGTTACCCAGTTGAATTCAGGACCTTCACTCTCAGCGCTGGGTTTCCAGGTGGAAAATTCTCACTGCTGGGTCACAGGGTGGAATTAAGCACTCTCACGCTCAGCGCTGGGTTTCAGGGTGTAATGGACAACTCTCACACTCAGTACTAGGTTACCCGGTGGAATTCTGGACCCTGACACACAGTGCTGGGTTACCCGGTGGAATTCCGGACCCTCACTCTCAGAACTGGGTTACCCGGTGGAATTCAGGAGCCTCACACTCAAAGCTGGTTTACAGGGTGCAATTCTGGACCGTCACACTCAGTGCTGGGCTACCCGATGGAATTCAGGTCTCTCAGTCTCACTGCTAGTTTATAAAGTTGAATTCTGGACCCTAAAAATAAGAGCTGGGTTTCCCACTGGAATTCAGGACCCTCACACACAGTGCTGGGTTACCCAGTTGAATTCTGGACACTCACACTCATTGCTGGGTTACCCGATGGAATTCAGGACCCTTGCACTCATTGCTGGGTTACCCATTGGAATTCAGGTCCCTGACACTTGGTGCGGGTTTACCTGGTGGAATTCAGGACCCTCACTCTCAGTGCTGGGTTACAGGTTGGAATTGACGACTGTAACGCTTAGTTCTGTGTTACAGGGTCCAATTCTGGACCGTCACACTCAGTGCTTGGCTACCCGGTGGAATTCAGGACCCTCACTCTCAGTGCTGGGTTACAGGTTGGAATTCAGGACCCTCACTCTCAGTGCTGGGTTACAGGTTGGAATTCAGGACCCTCACTCTCAGTGCTGGGTTACAGGTTGGAATTGACGACTGTAACGCTTAGTTCTGTGTTACAGGGTCCAATTCTGGACCGTCACACTCAGTGCTTGGCTACCCGGTGGAATTCAGGACCCTCACTCTCAGTGCTGGGTTACAGGTTGGAATTCAAGACCCTCACTCTCAGTGCTGGGTTACAGGTTGGAATTGACGACTCTAACGCTTAGTTCTGTGTTACAGGGTGCAATTCTGGACCGTCACACTCAGTGCTGGTTTACAGGGTGCAATTCAGGACCCTCATGCTCAGTGCTTGTTTACAGGGTGGAATTCTGGACCGTCACACTCAGTGCTGGGCTACTCGCTGTAATTCAGGACTCCCACTCTCAGAACTGGGTTATCTGCTGTAATTCATGACTCTCAGTCTCACTGCTGGTTTATAATGTGGAATGCTGGACCCCAACAACCAGTGCTGGATAACCCAGTGGAATTCAGAACAGTCAGTGCAGGTTTACCCAGTTGAATTCAGGACCTTCAATCTCAGTGCTCATTTACTGGGTGGAATTTAGTACCCTCACATTCAGTGCTTGGTAACTCAATGGAATTCTGGATCCTTACGCTCAGTGCTGGGTTACCCGGTGGAATTAAGGATTCTCACACTAAATGCTGGGTTACTCATTTGAATTCAGGACCCTCACACTAAATGCTGGGTTACAGGGTTGAATTAAGCACCCTTACGCTCAGTGCTGCGTTACAGGTTGGAATTGACGACTCTAACGCTTAGAGCTGTGTTACAGGGTGCAATTCAGTGCCCTCACGCTCTGTGCTGGTCTAACCGCTGTAATTCAGGATTCTCAGTTTCAGTGCTGGTTTATAATGTGGAATTCTGGACCCCAACACTCAGTGCTGGATAACCCGGTGGAATTCAGGACCCTGACTCTCAGTGCTGGTTTACAGCGTGGAATTTAGGACCCTCACATTCAGTGCTGGGTTACTCAGTGCAATTCTGGATCCTTACACACAGTGCTGGGTTTCCCGGTGGAATATTCTGACTGCTGGGTTACAGGGTGGAATTCAGGAGCCTCACACTCAGTGCTGGGTTACTGGTTGGAAATGACGACTCAAACGCTTAGTGCTGAGTTACAGGGTGCAATTGAGGACCCTCACGGTCTGTGCTGGGTTACCTCATGGAATTCAGGACCCTCACACTCAGTACTGGGTTACCCAGTGGAATTCAGGACCCTTGATGCAGAGATTTCAATAGTTTCAGTAGGTACATTTAATGTCAGAGAAATGTATACAATATGCATCCTTAAATACGTTTTCTTCACCAACAGCTACAAAAAGAGCAGTGGCCTGAAGAATGAATGACAGTTAAATGTTAGAACCCCAAAGTCACCCCCAGCTCCCCCCCCCACGTGTAAGTAGCAGCCAATCAACAGTAAAGAGATAGACTTTTAGCACCCCAAAGACTACTTGTTCACATGGTAATTCGACATACCACAGGCTCTTTCTCTCTCTAAAAACCGATAAAGAGATGTCCGCGTTTCACAGTGACAGGGGAGACATAAGAAATCAACTCGCTGACTATTTTGTTTAAATGTCTGTTGCTTCACTTTTTTCGAGCTCTGTGCCCAAAGACAGCAGCAGGCTCGCTGCTTTCGATCTTCTGTCTCCAACAACATATCAAACAGCGGCAGCAGCACTGACCTCTAATTAGCCTGCCTCCAGAGCCATGAAAATCCAGCACCCTGAAGGTGCACTAGTCTTAGAGGCCGCACCCTTGGGATATTGAAAAGTGGCCGGTCATGAGGCCCCAAGATCAGGCCTGATTTCTGCAAAGAAAAGAAGTCAGCGTGTAACACCAGATCAGGGTCTTCAAATCTACCTTGAAAGGTGAAAAAAAAGAGATATCAAAGATAGATATAGAGCTGATTGAAGATGCAGGCAAAGGAGTCACTGTTGCTGGAATGTATAAACACTGCTTGCTCATTACCATCACGGTCTCAGAGCATTTTAGAGTCAAGTAAATACACACCAACCTCAAAGCCATATTATTCAGGTCCTCCAAACTGACAAGCAGCTTATGGAATGACTCTTCACATCATCAGCCACAACTCCAGTTCCTTTCCCAGAACCATTCGGGCTGCAGGATGCTCATCGCCAATGCAGTTAGGGAGAATTCCCTTAACTTCTCCCCCCTCACCACTCCCGCACCATGACCATGAGCAGCG